>NC_137062.1:11935772-11950772 GCF_032717465.1 Coenobita brevimanus | reverse complement strand
TAATAGCCCCGGGCTGGCGCGACCGTAACAGTGGCGACCTTCGCATCAGGATATCCTAACAGTGCCTTTTTCTTGCTAGGATATCGTTACCTTGGTGTTCTCTGTGCTTTGAGGTAGAAGTTGATGTGTTTGTGACAGTTTCTCAGTCAGCATTAGTATTTCATTATTGAGTACTCGCCATTGATTTGTCGCCATGGAGTCACGCGTGTCTACACCAGAATCGCGTACGTGCGTTGAGTCACCTGTGGATATGGAATAACGAGAGGCACATAGCAAAAGGTACTCCTCGTGTGAGCCCTGAGAGTTTTGACTATGGGTGCTGAGTTGCCTCGTTTCGCTACTCCCACTATTACCATCTATGATGCCGCCCGGAAAGCCAGTTTAGGAGCAGTTCCCCCAGGTATGTCTGGTGCTTTCCCTGGAGTTGTTCATTCCACTCCCATATACCCTGGAGTCTTGTCACCCCGAGAGGCTCAGTTGCAGTTGGAGTTGAAAAAGATGGAGATGCAGCGTGCAAAAGAAGAGAGGAGATGGGAAATGCAGCGTGCAAGAGAAAAAGAAGAGATGGAGTTGCAGCGTGAAAAATGCGATTTGAGCTGGAGAAGACTCGTTTGGAAGTGACTCAAGCTAATAAACCAACTTCAGATACCCAAACCTCAGGCCGTGCAGAGGATAGGGAGAGTTGGTTCTCAAGGAGTCTAAAATTAGTGCCAGCATTTGATGAGTTGAAGGTGACAGAGATGGGTTTGTCAGATTTGAGGAAAGAAGGCTAGGGGAGTTTGGAGGTGGCCAAGGCAGCGCTGGGGTGGGGTTGGTATCTAATGTGCTGAAGGGAAAAGCCTTGGAAGTTGTATAATAGGTTGAGCCCTGAGGGATGTAGATGATTATGATGAATTTAAAAACAGCTATCCTGAAGGGCATATGAACTTAGGACCAGAGGCTTATCGGTTGTTGTTCCGTGGTGCTCGGAAAAAGGCCTGCTGACACCTATATGGCCTACGCTAGGTATCTAGGAGGAGAGGAGTTAGACGAGTGGTTGCTGAGTGAGAGCTGCCACTTCGTATAACGAGGTGCGTGAACTGTTTTTGATGGAACATTTTACCAACATGGTTGACAAAGAAATTGGTGTTAAAATTAGGGAGAAGAGATTTAAGACCGTGAAGGAAGCAGCTGACGTGGGCTGATGACTCGGGTGTTTGCCTTCTGTGGAGTATGGGGTCAAGTATGCTAATTTTCAGTATTCCAGGGAGAGGACTGTGAGTGGCCCTGCCTGGGGATAAATTTCCCGTGAATCAGTCCAAGGGAAGTACAGAGTGGAGAAAAAGAATTCAGGGAGAAAGAGCCCTGTATCCAGTTCGGAAGCTAGGCTTTGTTACTTTTGCAAACAGAGTGGGCACATCAAGTTTCCTAACTGCCCTAAGTGGAAGGCCTCCCAAAATGCCAAACCAGTGGGCACTCAATTGTAGAGTTCGAGCTTCAGGTGAACGAGAGGGAGTTGGGAGGAAGTGGTAACGGTGAGGGAGAAGTCTGTGGAAAGCTGGAGTGCAGCCGGCTGTGCTCGGGCTGCCAGCCTCAGGCTGAAAAGGAGGTTACCCAACATGCTACGCCACCCTCCGGATGAACTGCCTCAAGAAATCGTCCCTATGACTGGTGTAAACCTTTTATATGTCACGGCACAGTGAAAATTCATGTGGATCAGTTATCCAGTTACTGTGGCTCGTGTGATACCTGTGCACAACAGGTCTGTGTGTGCAGAAACGTTGACTGGAGGGCCTGTAAACTCAGGGAAGTATGTGCTGTGTAGGAGGCAATGTGAACTCAGATGAATACTATGATTATGTTCATGTGGAACTCGATTGCCCCATTGTTCAGGCTGCAGCTCAAGTAGCTGTTGCTGATGTAATGCCACTAGAGGGGGTTGATTTTCTTGCAAGTGGGGAACGACCTGGCTGGAGAGAAAGTATTTCCATCTCTTCCCCCACCAGTTGTTGTAGCAGAGAAGTGTTTTGACGCCCCAGAGAAATTGGTATTGAAGTTGATGCAGAAGTGTGAAGGGCCATGTTCCCGGTCTGTGCAATTACACGATCTATGGCACAGGTTGCAGCTCCGGGAAGAAGAACTGGTGAAGTCACAGGTTCTTGGGGTCGACTGCGATGAGGGGCAGGGCCACCAATGGAGGGAACCTAGTGAGCAGAGTGTTGCTGTAGTGGGTGAGGAGAGTGGGAATGCGTTGCATGAGCTGCCGCCCACTTCCCACTCAGGACACTAGAGGTGGTGTTGAGTGTGTCTGTGTGGAGACTGAACCCAGCCCATCGACTGAATTAGGAGAATTTCAGGACGCTTGGGGTCGACTGCGGGGATGCAGGACCACCGTCAAACGCGCCTGAGGAACAGAGTGTCACTGTTGAGGGTAGAGGTGATGATGTCAGTGTGGAGTCTTCGACATTTCACTCTCCCCTGTCGAAAGTGTACTCAGAGGTGACGCTGAGATTGATCGTCCTTCGCAATCCAGTGTCCCGACCAGTCCCTTATCTCAGTCCTCAGTAGAGCTGCTACGGGTGTTGGGCCAAAGCAGAATTGAGGGTGAAGGCAACAGGAGGATGGGCTAAGCATTAAAGCCCTTGTTTGCTCTTGAGTAGGGGAAGAAAGAAGTGATGGAGTGTGGTAAGGAGGAGTTCCTGATTGTAAAAGACAATGTTTTACATCGCCGATGGACGCCCACTGGCGCCACGGTGGATGGAGGAGTGGGTGAGTTAGTGCAGGTGGTGGTTCCTGTGCAGTATAGGAGTGCCGTTAATACAGTTAGCACATGAGGGACCTTTAGCGGGTCACTTGGGAAACAGAAAGACAGTGCAGCGCTTAAGATATAATTTTTGGTGGCCAAGTATGCCGGGACAAGTTGCTGCGTACATCAAGAGCTGTCACATCGTGTCAGATAGTGGGCAAGCCTAATCAAGAAGTTCTTCCCTGTGGCCCCTTTGATTCCCATTCCTGCAGTTGAACCTCCGTTTACCCGGTCATGTAATCATTGATATCGTGGGCCCTTACCTCCTACTTCTGCTGGGAAACAAGTATTTGTTAACCATAATGGATGTTACAACGCGATACCCAGGAGGCTATACCAATCAGAAGCATGCAGGTGAAGTCAGTAGTCAAGCAACTTATCCTGTTCTTTACTCATTTTGGCCTGCCCAAGGAGTTGCAGTCAGACCGTGGAGTGAATTTTACATCTAATTTGTTTAAGCAGACAATGACAGAGTTGGGCATCAAAACACATTTTGTCCAGTGCTTACTCATCCTGCAGTCACAAGGTGGCCCTGGAGAGGCATCATCAGACTTTAAAGACAATGCTGCGCACCTTCTGCTATGATAGTGGAAAGGATTGGGACCCTAGCGGTACCCTTTGTTATGTTTGCAGTGAGAGAGTGTACCAACTGAGTCGTTGAGGGTTTTCTACCCAATGAGTTAGTGTTTGGGCACAGAGTTCGTGGTCCCTTGGATGTGGTGCGAGAGAGCCTGGAGTAACAACAAATCTGGCAATCCAGGAATCCATGCTTGACTATGTCTGCCGCGACTCTCGGGAGAGACTGACATTTGGCGCTTTAGAGCTTGCCCTGGGTGACCATCTAATCGGGGCTCAAGCGAAAATGAAGGCTCATTATGATAAGAAGGCTTCAGAAGTCGTTGAGTTTAAGCAAGTGAGGGATGAAGTTTTGGCACTGCTGGCCCCACATGCAAGGAAAAACCTCTGGCGGCTAGATTCAGTGGATCCTTATATTGTGAAGAAGAGAGTTGGGGAACTTGACTATCTAATTAAGTTACCCCAGATAGGCGGAAGAGTACTCAGGTTGTGCCACATTAATATGTTGAAGCCATACTATCGCCCAGTTGATCTCTTTTCATTGTGGGATGACTGCTGATGTCTCTCACCTGGGATGTGAAGCGACGGGAAAGAGAGAGACGTGGCATCAAGGGAACGTGCTGTGGAGGGAGCTGTTGGTGCTCGGTGATGTGAGTGGTGGACCAGGGGTTACAGCCACAGTTCCTGGAAGGTGACTTTGGGAGTGGACGTTGAGGGAACCCAGGGATAAGAGCGCTCCTGTAGATTTTGGTGGTTGGTAGTGAGTTGGAGGAGCAGGAGGAAGTGTTTAGTCGTGGTGAGATGTTACCAGCTGACCTATGGGAGGGCAATGGTTATGCAGCTCTGGTGGAGAACATTGCGACACCTTGATCCAGTAAAGCGAGAAGAGCTCTGCAACAGATTATGGAAACATCCGAAAGTTTTTGGAGATTCACCGGGATTGACAACTTGGGCTACTCATGACATTGACGTTGGGGATAGTAAGCCTGTAAAATTAGCTCCCTACCGCATCAACCCTATCAGACAGAAAAGCTCTTCGATAATGAGATCAAGTATATGTTGGACCAATGGATTGGATCAATGAGGAGTTTCAGTGAGTGGAGTTCACCAGTTACCTTGCAGCCGAAGCCAGATGGGAAGGTTAGGGTTGTGTGTGGATCTTTCGGAAAGTTAACTCTGCTCTAAGACCGATGCTTATCCCTTTGCCTCGGGTCGATGTGACTCCGTGGACAAAGGTGGGAAATGCCACTTATATCACCAAGCTTGACTTAGTAAAAGGATACTGGCAGGTCCCGCTGACGGAACGGGTGGCTAAACAAGTGGCTAGCTTTGTTGTCAGTGGTGCAGTATATCAGTGCCAGAGTGATGCCTTATGGATTTGAAGAATGCTCCAGCCACTTTCCAAAGGCTTATGGATAAAGTGGATGGATGGCATACCTAATTGCGTGTCGTTTACATCACGATGATGTCATTGTGTGTATGACACCAAGTGGGAGGGAGCACCTTGATCATGTGGAAATGCTCATTAAGCGGTTGGAGGAAGCTGGCTTGAGTAGTCAACTTGGACAAGTGCGAGTTCGTACTGTGCTAAGGCTGGGTCCAGTACCTTGGATTTGTTGTGGGACATGGGCAAGTGCGGCTCCACCTCTCGGGCTAAGGTGGATGCCATTTCCAACTTTGCAAGGCACCCCCAGTGATCGCCGTGGTACCTCCAGCGATTTCTTGGGCATGATCGGCTATTGGACCGAAGATTTATTGGGAATTACTCCACAGTGCTTGCCCCTCTTACTGACTTATTGCGCAAGGATAAGAAGTGGCAGTGGACAGCTGAGTGTGAGCAAAGCTTTTACTACTGTTAAGGTCCCTTGCTGTGCCACCACCCTATATTATGCGTGCACCAGATTTTGACAAACCTTTTGTGCTGGCAGTTGATGCTAGCCGAGTAGGGGTAGGAGCAGTGTTGATGCAGCCAGATGAGGGTCAGGTTGAACATCCCATCATCATACTTCTCAAAGAAGTTTAATAGAGCCCAGAAGAACTCATTCCGTCATAGAGCAGGGAGTTATTAGCGATTATCCTGGCCCTGCAACACTTTGCTGTCTACCTGCCCCCCTTTTGGCTCTACGTGATCAAGATTTATTCAGACCATCATCCCCTGCAGTTTTTTTGAACAAGTTTAAATTTAAGAACCAGCGTTTGACCCGCTGGAGTTTGCTTTTGCAAGAGTACGAATTTAGAGAAGTTAGGGCATATTAAAGGGACTGATAACGTAATTGCTGATTGTTTATCCAGGGAGGGGTCAGGGTCTTGATTCGAAAATTTTGATCCAGGGCTCAAAATTTTCCCTTTGGAAAGGGCGTGTTACGCTGTCCGCCTTTCCGTTCCCACCGATGCAGCCGTTACAGCTGGGCTAAGGGGATTATGCAGTATGTATCCGTGTCATTCGCGGAGTTTATATTAGCGAGTGCTACAAAGTTCTTTTGTTTCTTTCGTTCTCGCTTAACTGGAGGGCAATTTTATTTCATACCATGCTGAGTATGCATTTGATTATTTTGATTGTCTTGTGTGAGCGCCACATCAGTATATTTAATGATGTTTTTGCTTGCATTAGAAGTACCAGTGTTTATTGTAGAGAGAGAGAGGGCACGAATATAAGTTCTTATTAATTTGATTATGCGTTCGCGTCTTGGCACGTGCACGAGCTCTTGACCAGTTTAGTATCTTCCAAGCTAGCTTCCGTATCGTGCGTGTGTGCACACTCTCTCTCTCCCCAGTCATTTTTATGCCGAGCTGGCGTGTTCATTTAAGGTTAATTTTAATCTTTTGTTGCTGACGGAGGGAAGTAGTTAGTTTTTATTTTGCTTTTTGTAACCGTGTTGTCTTTGGAGGGCCAGTTTGGCTCACTCGTGGTCTTCTTCGCTGCCTTTGTTAACGTTCCCCAACACACGTACATACACACACACACACCCCTAACCCCTACACAGTTAATCCCATCTCTTTGCTCAAGGCTAGTGAGAACCATCGTGAGCTATTAACTGCGTTCCCCCTTGGACACGGGTTAAGTAGAAAGTCGTCACCACCGGAAGTAAGTGGGAGGTGTTCCTGTATACTGTCTCGGGCGGTATTACTTCCGGTAGTGACAATAGTAGGCTAGATCTATAGGTAGGCTGTTCCGTTTATTATCAAAGTACAGAGTGTTGCGTTCTTAAATAAGTACTTTTCCGTTGCGCAGTTTTTCTCTAGTTTGCGGAGTGTCAGTGCCGGGGTCTGTGTTATTTTTGCAACGCAGTGGAGGCCGATCATCTAAGGCTGACTTGTTGTCTTTTTGTAATAGCCCCGGGCTGGCGCGACCGTAACAATATATATATATTTGTCTTCGTTTCCTTGTCTTTCTTTGCTTCTCCTTTTTCAGTTTCTATCAATCTGTCTGTCTGTATATCTTTCTATCTATATACCGGTATCTATCATCTATGAATCTTCTACAGCTGGACATCAGGCCGGGGTTCGTTCTACCGAAATCAATACCTTCAGTACAATGACGTAATTTATATTTTATTCTTGGCATCACTGTATGATTTTATTCAGGTACGATCCCCCTAGTAGAGCAGGTGTTAATGTAGACGATACCCAACCCCTCCAGTTACAAAAGTCTGCCCTAACCTACCTGCATAAAGTCATCAGTACATTAGAAAAATACAGTGAATAACAAGGAGATGAGACCTGGCTGAGTCGAATTGCCTGGGTCTCTACACCAGAAGCCAGGAGTTCACTCCTACTAGGACCGTCTCCTTTTTGGTCATGATTATCTTTCCCACCACCACTACCACCATCATCATCATAACTATCCTCATCCTCATCATCATTATCAAAACCAACTCTCATCACTATTCAACATCACTAACACCTTCAGGATTATTGATGTGGAGATCTAAGTTATTCCACCATAATTATCATCATCACTATTATCATCGTCATTATCAAAGTTAACCCACGTCAGTATTCAGCATCACTAACACCATCCTTATTATTAGTTGTGTAGAAATAAGCCTCTTATATCATCGTCATCATGATCATCATCATTATCATTAGATTCCGTATAATATTGATCATCACCAACAATAATATGCAACACCCAGTATCACTACCATCACCACAACCATCCTCCTCCTCCTCCTCCTCCTCCTCATCATCATCATCATCATCATCATTATCATTTTCGCTCTTTCCAGTTGTCTTTTCTTCTGCATTATAGTACATCATCACAAGGTACAAGAGAGGTGGGAGGGGATATGAAGTAAGGTGCAGCGGCCTGGCACTCCACTACACCTGGACTGAGTTACAACCCTACATTCATTTATTATCCGTCCCCGCCGCTGAGTGGTTCGGGGACAGGTATTGTTTCCACTCAGTTTGTCTGCCTGTCTGTTTGTTTGTTTGTAAACAACTTTACGTGAAAACTACTGGTTCAATTTTGACTAATATAGTGATGATGAGCATGACCTGATCACCTGATTATTATTATTATTATTATTTTTTTTTTTTGCCAAACTGGTCCAAGGTCCAGGCTGTAGGCTCAAAAAATGTAAAGAACAAAAAATGTGAGGAGAGGGACAAAAATCGTTTTCTTCCGCCATAACTCCTTTCAAGTTCGTCATTTCGACATGAAACCAAAACCTAAAAGTGCATCTTTCAAATCATATAACATGCCTCATTACATCAGGGGGGTCACACCCCAGTTAGCGGTAGGGGGTCAGTGTCAGGTGGGTCGGGTCTAATATTTCAAAAGGGCTTGAAATCGTCAATTTTCACCCGATTTACTCCAGATATGATATGTGACATCTTTGACTAGACATCCTGTTGTGTTCAAGCGTCAGCACTAAAATGACTGCCGGAGACGGGTTTGCTGTTCCTTGGCACCGCTTCTTGTTACACTTTTATTTTTCCTTAAGAGTTTCTTCCCTTACGTTCCTTTTTATATTTTCTATTTGTACGTCTTTTTTTTTTTTTCTTTCGGTCCTTTTCCGTTCCTTTCCTTTTTTGTCCCTTATGTTCTTTTTATCCTCTTTTATTTATTTCTCCTTTATATAACGTTCTTTCATTTGCCTTCTCCATTATCAAATTTATTGCATTTTCTTCTATTAATTTACTTCTTTTTTATATTCTCTTTTTCCCGTATGTTTTCCCTTCTAATTACATTGTATCAAAGCTACGCGACAAGTAAGATGTATGACGAAGTAAACTTATCATCATTTACTAATATACATCACCACCATTACCATTCGCACATTAATTATCATTATTAGCCGTCATCAAGATCATCATCATCTTCATTACTCATACTGTTGTTTGTTTCCATTCGTCCTCGTAATTTCTGTTTCTTTCTTAGTTATCTTTTTAATTTCTCCTTTTCATACCTTTTTATTTCATTTGTTTCTTGTTTACATTAGTAATATTTTATCTGGCTCCTTTACTTTCTGTCACCATTCACTTTTTTAAATTCTTTTCTCTCCCATTTAACTTTCTGTCTTTCTCGTCGATAGTACAGCATCACAAGGTACAAGAGGTAGGAGGCGAAATGACGCAAGGTGGAGCGGCCTGGGACACTGCTACAGGTGTACTCAGATAACACCTGTACCATTTATACCTCCTTTTATTTTCTATCTCCTTACTTTCTCTCCTTGTCCTACATTTCACAATTTGCAATATTCTTTTCTTCCTTTACTCCTGTCTTCTCGACTTTCTTTCTTGTTTGCCCATTTCTTTTTCTTTTCTTTTTTTTTCTCCATTTCGTTCATTTTGTTTCTTTCCTTTCTCTCCTCATTTCTCGTTTTCTTACTCCCTCCGTTTCTTTATTCTTTCTACTGTCTTTCTTCACACATTACAGCAATAAAGCAACAAGTGAAGCAGGAGCCAAGGTGAAGCAGGGGGAAGCCATCTCGGACACAAATGAAGGTGTTTGGAGTTCAACTCTCGGCCACGAGACGCGCTTCTTTTTTACACCCGCGTCTTGCAGACCGACACCGTGTGTTATGTTTTTAGTTTGTGTGTGTGTGTGTGTGTGTGTGTGTGTGTTAAATTAACTGAAGCCGTTTTAACAGATTTTAACCAAACTTGGTGGAGGCAGGGAGATGAAAGAAGGGAATAATAAAGTACTAACACCAAGCCATAAAATGGCTAAATGGCACTAAGGCAGAAGGTAGCAGGGGGAATAATTAAATTAAAAGTTAGATGTGAAGAACAAAAAGGAAATTGATAATTGGAAGCGTGGAGAAACAGCCTATATACTGTAGAAACTTATTTTTTTGCGAACACTAGGTCAAAGGTCAAGGTCACATTACATATGCCATACCGAGCACCGTGTCTATTAAATATATCGCTCAGTTCTAGATCTGTATCAAATTTGAGTACGAGCAGTGAATCATTTTTTAAAGCAGGATGTATCAGGAACAGCATTATGGAGGAACGGAGTCAGAAGGATAAGAATTTATCTGAATACTGAGATGTGTGTAGCAAAGAAAACTTTTGTTTCCCGTTTCAGGGTGTGTTATAGTTGGCAATAATAGAGGTGGTAGTCACATTGATACATTGCTCTTCGAAAGGACTTCGATAGCTGTCCTACTATTTTGGGGCTTTTCACGTGCTTGCTGTGTCTCGCCCTAACCTTTTACTCCCTTCTCTAACACTGACATAATCACATTTTGTGCTGTGGATCATTTTGGCCTGTGCAGTGAACTCAAAAATTTGCAAGACAAATACTGAGTGAATGGATGTGTGGCTTGATTCACTGGACACTTCTGTTGACGACTTTCCTACTGTTGTGCTTTAATTTTTCCTTTACATGGACCCTTCTTTATCCCATGCACTAGTGAGGTGGAGGATTGGACCAATGATGATGATGAAGGCAGTGGAGGTAGTGCCGGTGATGGTGGTGATGCTACTGCTGCTAACACTGTTGTTATTGTTGTTAAGTTGATGTTGTTGATGATGATGATGATGGTGATAATGATGATGATAATGTTGATGATGTTGAATATAACTAGAATAGCCAAGCTGTTTACTGACGGACACCCTGTACCTGGGTATTAAAACGGCCCAGAAAAAGTTAGAAACAAATCTAAAGCGATCGTTTCTTTATAATTTTGACGATAATGGCAGATCTTAAGATATTGTATACAAATACTTTCAAATTATGTGAATGTGTGTATATGAGTCACCCTGGGAATCATCTAAGACGGGCCTAGGGAGGGTACCTGAAACTCTCCCAGAGGCCCGGAGGGGGCTCTTAGGAAAGGCCTGCAGAGGGCTCCCTTCAGCATTGGCTTGTATTAGGCTGCCTCAGTGATGATCCGGTATTTATAGATGAAGATCCAAAGCAGTTGATAACGAGGAGGGACAATATCAAACATGATGATACTACAGATGATGGCAATGAAGATGGCTGTGATGATTACTGGTTCAGCCCACAATAAGCTATGTGTGAATTATCCACAACAGGAGAGTCAGCTGAGGAAGCGTAAATGACAAAAAATAACAATAAAAAAATTCCTATAGACTGTAACACTCAATTCTCAGATCGCGAGCCATGTGCCGACTTTACTGACCCACCATTTTACGGATTTATTGGTACGTCGAATGTTTGAACCAGCTGTTCCGTGATTCTCTCCCCTTGAATAAAGGTAGAGATCATGTCACCTCCCATCTCCCTACTGGCTGGATGTGCATGTTGCTTGCCCTGTCCTTACCAAGGTACAGTACATACTAGGGTCGTCTTTGACGTTTTGTGGTAAGATATACAGCAAGATGCTAACGGCCAGTCGATCGCCATAGCCCCTGACCGAATATGGTTTAACCTTTTATCCCTCGGACGAAGAAGTTTTTCGTGAATCGATGTTATTAAGGCTTCGTAATTTCCATCACCAGCAGATATGAAGCTTGAGGAAGTCCGGCTGTAGCTCAACCACGAATATCTATCTGTGGTAGAAGAGTCATTTTTGCTAATGTGTTTCACTTTTAATCTTCGGATAAAAACAACGACATGACTTTTTGTCTTGGACTGCACACCAGTAATGGAGTCCCAGGCACCTCACACCATACATTGTGTTACCTACTACCTCCCTTGCAGCTTGTGGAAAGCTGTAAGATGTAGCCTAGTGGTGGCTGTGGATCTATTGTACTTAATGGTGATAGAGACGTTTTTATGCGTGCTGCTGCTGGTGATGATGATGATGATGATGATGATGATGAATTAGGATTGAGTTAATGAAAAAGTAATGTTAGCTATATGGCAATTGATATGAATGATGATGATGATATTGGTTTTGATGTTGTCTGCAGTGTGAGAGGTAATTATGTCTATGGTCAGTCTTTTGAGGTTAGCTGTGTTACATCGAGGGGCAGCACTAACCCTCGGCCAACCTACTTGTTGACACGTTGGGAACACGTACGTGTTGGTTATATGGCTACCACCCAGCATTGTATATGGTTTCCTGGCTTACAGGAAGCCTTTTAGGATTGTCACTCGATGTAAAGCTCTCCTGAAAAGAAAAGAGAATTATAGAGTGACAGGAAAGATGGGAGAAAAAAGGAAGAGAAGAGGGCAGACACAGGAAGAAAATGATAATTGTGAAGGAAGAAATAGGCAGCACTATATCAAGTGAGTGGATGGTGGATGATAATTAACATACTTCATCTTGCCTTCTAACTCTCATGTAGTTTGTGCTGCTGTAATAGAAATGACAATGACAGGGGAGAAGAAAGAGATTAAGAAGTTGCAAAAAATTTAAAGGGAAGAAGTAAAACTAGTATGAATAAAATACAAGGGAGGCCAAAACAATGAGCGAATTAATTAAGAAACTTCAAAGGAACGAGAAAAGGAAATGGGAAGGTAAAAAAAAGAAAATGGGAGAAAGAAAAGAAGAGAGAAAAGGAGAAAGATTCAAAACAAGAAGAAGAAGAAAAGAACGAGGAGAAATAATAAAGCAAACAATAAAAATAAATATAAGAAATATAACCATTACAAGAAGAAAAACAGTGAAAGAGAAATAAAAAAATACATAAAGCGAGTCACTAGCTAACTCTAGGATGCTTAACTCCAGACACCAGTCCGTGGTCGCTCCACCTTACTTCACCTTGACTCCTTCTTTCCATTGTTGTCTCATTGCGGTAATATGGTGAAAAAATTGCTAAGTACAGTAGAAGTAATAAAGGAAGGAAAGAGAAAGGGAAAAGAGAAAGAAAAGGGGCAGATGGAATGACAGGGAATTTAGAAAAAAAATCGAGAAAAAAGTCTAGGGATGAATGGGGAAATAAAGAAGGAAATGTAGGAAAGAGAGAAACTAATAAGGCAAAAATGAAAGGAAATGAAAAATGAAGGAGAAGGGATAGAAAGAAGGAGAGAAAGAAAGAAAACTGAAGTATAAATGGTAAGGCCAAGTTTAGACCACAAGGCAGCTCCACCTTACTTCATTTCGGCCTCCTATATCTGCTTTTATCTTGTTATTTTTGAAATATAGTGAACAGGGAATGGGATAAAACCAGTAAACGTAATATGTGAGAGGGAGAGGGAAAAGGGGAAATAATACGAAAAAAGGCATAAGATAAAAAAAAAGACAGTGAAAGAGAAAAAAAATGAAGAATAGAGAATGAAAATGAACAGAAAGAAGTAAGGTAAAAAGAAAGGGAATAGAGGAAAAACACGAAAAAATAGGGGACAGAAGCCAAATAAGAAATACATAGAAGTAAAACAATGAGATCGTAAAGAAATGGAAAAACGGAGACGCGTTAAGGTGTGAACTGGGTAGATATGCAATAGAGCCCCAGGCCGCTGCATCTTAATTGCATCTGGCCTCCTACCTCTCTTGTAGCTTGTGATGTTGTAATGTAGTGGGTGGCTTTGATGTAATGGGCCTAATGTTGGTGGTGTTGCAAGTACAATAATGATGATGGTGGTGGTGATGATGGAGATAATTTAGGCTAATTTGATTGCGATAACCTTTATATAAGTATGGATAATAACTGTGATGATGATAGTGGTGGAAATGGTGGTTAATGTGGTGGTGGTAATAACGATGTACAAAACATTATTAGTGTTGATGATTACATAACTTCATCTCACCTCCTACCTTTTCTTTAAGTGAGTGATACTGCAGTACCTGGGTATTATAGAGAGACAATAAGGAGATTGTTGTCGTTGTTGTTGTTGTTGAACTCTCGTCTGTCTGGCCGAGCAGACTAATCAGCCGCAAGCAAGAAGCATGCAACAGGGAATAATAGTTAAGCTGAAAAGAAAGAAAAATGAAATAACTCGGACTGGAAGGAAAAACAAGAGTGATTAACAAAACATAAGTAAGAATGGGGAAACATAAAGAGAAGGTCATAAAGCAGAGTGGATAACAAATGATGGAAAGTGGAAAGAAAACAATGAAAGACAATACTACAGAAAAAAAAGAAATGAAAAGGACAGAAAAAGTACAAATAAGAAACATGGGACATTAAACTTGGAAAAGGAAGGGAAAGGGAAAAAAGAACATGAAAGAAAAATAAAAATAAAAACAAAAGGAGTCAGTGGCGGAAAGTGGGTTGAACTCCAGACACCTTCATCTTGAGTCCCAGGTGGTTCCACCCTACTTCACCCTTGGCTCCCTACTTCTCTTATTGGTTTATTGTTGTAATATTGTGAACAAAGACAGTAGGGAAGAAATGAGAGTGAGCAGAAAGTGATATATAAGAAGAAAAAGAAAGTGAATCAGTGAACAAAAAGGGGAAAGAGGAAGAGGAAGAAAGAAAAGAAAGGAACAGACAAACAAGACAGAAAGTGAGAAACGCAAGAAGGAAACTGAAAAAAAAGACAAAGAGAAAATACGAGAGTGATGCCAAATGTGAAATACAGGACAAGGATTGAAAGCAAGGGTGTAAATAGTAAAAGGAGGTATAAATGGTACATGTGTAATCTGAGTACACCTGTAGCAGTGTCCCAGGCCACTCCACCTTGCTTCATCTCGCCTCCTTCCTCTTGTACCTTGTGATGCTGTAATATCGACGAGAAAGACAGAAAGATAAGTAAAGAGGAGAGAAAAGAATAAAGCGCAAAAAGTGAAAAAGAATGGTGAAAGAAAGGAAACGAGCAGGAAAGACATGCATCAGGTAAAAGAGAACGAAATAAATAAAAAACTATGAAAAGGAGAAATAAAGTAAATGAGCTAATTCAAAAGCAAAGGAAGAAATACCATTCGGCGAAAGAAAATAAACAAGTAAAACAGGATGTGTAAAAAAGGTATGATGTGGAAGTGTAGACAGGTATAGTAGTGCCAGGCCATGCTCTACCTATCTCCATATCGCCTCCTGCCTCCCTGGGTGTTTATAATGATTTAATACTCTGCCCATTATAGCTTGGCATATATAATTGCCATCTCTCCATCTTGACTGCTGAGCTATTACAAGAGATGAAGCACTTGAATATGGTGCAATACTCATGTCTACTTAAACATGGCGCAAAATTGCCATCTATCCAATCTTAAGTGCAGAGCTGGAACTCAGGAAATTAACACTGGATATCTTACTATATTCTAAACACTTTAACATTGTATAACATTATCATCTCTCCATCTGCGATAGAGAAATCTAGATTATTGGTCCTGGTC
>NC_137062.1:11705177-11935672 GCF_032717465.1 Coenobita brevimanus | reverse complement strand
TTCTTCATTTCTCTCCCAATCGGCCTCTTTCCATCCCTTCCCCCTCCTTCTCCTCCTCCCTATCTCCCTGTCCCTTCCTAAATGTAACTGTAATTATATTTCCCTCTCCTTTTCCTATCCCCCTTAACCTTCTCCACTGTGTATAATCCTCTCATCTCTCTCGCTCTACCCAGCACACGTAATTTTCCACCCCGGCTGCGGCAACCAACGAATCGTACAAGGTAAGCGGCAGCACCGTCACCAAAATTTGCTGAAGGTTGCAACTGCACGAAGATGAAAACACTGTTGACTTTCAGAAATTCACAGAAACTTCCCATACGAATATGTATTTGTTTGGATACGAAGTCAGATTATTTTAAAGGGAATACTATTAAATCTTGTGAGGCGTTTGTTTACATCGGGAATAATAATCAGGCTTACTATAGATTTTGTTCAGATGAGAGCAATGCTTACAATTAAAACTTACATACTGAGTAATCAGTTCTTTGCTATGGGTTACACCTTGATATCTTGTTTTTGTTTTAACCAGACGACTTCTTCTCCGTCAAGTGTGCAGTCCTCCTTAAAGTACTAATTATTTTTCTACTTACTGCCAAATAAACTACTTATCTACATTTTTCTGAAAAAAAAAAAAAAAAAACGATTTCCCACCTCCCAGATTCAACTTTTAGCCAACTTTAGTCGTTCTTTTTTTGTGCTTCCAATGATTCGTTTAATGCAATACCCAGTGTGGGAAAATGAGAGAGAGAGAGAGAGAGAGAGAGAGAGAGAGAGAGAGAGAGAGCGTGGTCAGCATATCTTTTTCAGATCAATTTAAAAGAACATTCGTAAGTAATAGCTGACATCTCTGTGCTGACGGATCCAAGGGTGTCCGAAACTCCAGCTGTAATATAATTTCTACTTCTCTCAAGGATGGAAGAAAGTTGCTTGGTAATACAGACATCGAGCACATAATTCCTGACAAATACAGTTGAAATATGAAAAACAATAAATATACCAAGTTTCTCCAGTAGTTTTTATTCTTTTATCATCTTTAACATGTGAGAAGGATGTCATCAGTGGGTGAAGAAGTTACCCTGTCCATGTTATCCTGAATATTGTGTATCTTCTTTTTCATCGATAATAAAATCTTTCTTCCCCCTGTATCAAGTTCTTCGCTATATTCTCCTCTGTTTCTATTCCACTTCTCTTATCTGTGCATGTCTCCTCAGTACCCTCTTTCCCTCTATCCTCTATCCTTCCACCCCCTCCTCCTCATCCCTATACTATACAATGTATTCCCCTCCTCCCTTTCCGTCTAATCCCTCGCATCTCACTCTCTCTGCCTGTCTGTCTGCCTCCCAACTGTCATAAATGACTTTGTGTCATAAAAGACTGTGTAGTGAGGTTCCTTTGTGGTTGAGTTATATATATATTTTAGAATTTATGGACGAGCGGTTTTTATATCTTGAGTAGCTTTCCCATTTGTCATGTAGTGACAGGAGAGGTAAAGAATAGTATGGGACTATTTTTATTTGTCTTGGAAATATTAACAAGTCTCTCACACGGAAACGAAGTACAGTATAAGTCCCGGCAGTAGCTACCTCCCTGTCTAGCTATCTGTCTCTCTCTCTCAAATTGCCAAGCTTCCTTTCTCCCCGTGACCTGTCTCCCTCTGAGGCCTGTCTCTTCTCCTCCTGCCTGTTCTGTCGCCAACCTCCGTCTGAGCTCTCTTTCCTAAATTCTCTGGTGTAGCAGGGGTGTCAACGTGTGTTCCTCGTGGGATGGAAAGTTCTTAGCAGCCTGTGTGTGAGTATGTGTGTATGTGTGTATATGGTCACTAGGCGCCTGTCGTGTGCCTATCAAGCCATTCCTTGCGTTAAGAGTGTAAGCATAGTTTAGCACTGCTCGATTCTCGCAGACACAACACCTTCTTCATCATCTGACTCCCTGCTTCTATCTGTCTCTATCTATCTATTTATCTATCTATCTATTATGATTTGCAATTGAGCAAATATGTAGTCCTACCACACTGCTCGGTCGAAAGAAAATGGCGTACCATCAACAGTTAATAGTCATAACATATTAATACATATTATATATATACATTATAATGAACTTATAAGCTAATTAAGTGAAATACATAATATTGTAAAAAGTAACATAATTGTATGAATATTGTATACATATAATATTCATAGTAAATAGTGATTATTTAGTAATATTACATTTTAAACAAGTTGTATACATATTTGAATAAATGCAATGGTTGTTGTGCATAACACTTTGTAAGACGTGCATGTATACAACAGACGTACGCATACATAATTGTGCAATGGTAATACTGCTAGTTATACATTACACAACTTCCTTCTCCTCCTCTTTACACTTCCTCCTCTTATGCTGGTTCCATACTGACTCATAGTAGCAGGTGAATAAAATGGGTGGTTGGGAAAATAAAGGAAGGAGTCTGAGACCTTTATCCATGTTCCTGTGTGAAAAAAAAAAAAATTTTCTATTCTTCCCATTTTGCACCCCCTATTTAACCATGGGTTCAATATAGTTTATTCCGAAACAATAGAGGATTACAAACCTTGAGTTATTTTCAACGCATTCCCACTCATCGACTATATCATATATAACTAATCTCCTCCCCTTGTTTTACTTCCTCCTATTTTTTTTTTTTTTTTTTTTTTTTTTTTTTTTATGTATGGATGGCCACACCTGGAGGCGTTGGGCTAGTCCAGCAAATACTGTACCCATTGTTGACATTGTACAGAGGCGCCT
The DNA here is from genome assembly GCF_032717465.1 of Coenobita brevimanus. Classification (NCBI taxonomy): domain Eukaryota; kingdom Metazoa; phylum Arthropoda; class Malacostraca; order Decapoda; family Coenobitidae; genus Coenobita; species Coenobita brevimanus. The sequence goes on along the minus strand of NC_137062.1, from coordinate 11,932,906 downwards.
GGGGTGTGGGGGTGGAGTGTGGCAGAGTACGTATATTTGGGAGTTGTGGGCAGAGGTCATGAAGCCCAGTAAAATTGTTTCCGGCCCATGCCACACGGCTCCTGTCTAAGGGTGTGCCTTTGCTACAAGAAAATGGACAACCCAGGTAATATGTGGTAAGTCATAGAAGAATGGGACAAAGAGGTAGGCAGAGAACCAGATGGAGAGGGAAAATTCCAAACATTGCTTGGTTGAATAAAACAGGAAAACGGACCGTTGGTATGCAAATGCAATTTTTGTACTGTTGTTGCCATATTTATGATGGTGTTACATCTAATGATGATGATGACAAAGTGACTGACCACGAATTTGATAATGAATAATTGTACTCACCAGAATTAACATTAGGATGGGATAAATTGTGGGAATGCATTTTACCAGAGACAGATGTGTAAATGAGTGTAAATTTGGGAGTGGGTGTACGAACTGGAGCGCTTTGTAAACATAAGTAACTGAGCTGTGTGACTGATAGCGAACAACGTTGAGAAATTACTACAAGAGTGTGGATGAAAGTGGAATGAATTAAAATAATGGAAGCGAAGGTTGAAATATCGAGCCAAGTGACATCACCACCCAGACCACTCAGGTATCACGAACCACGAGAGACGCGGAACCTTAATTTGATGGACAGCAGACTCACTTCTTGTTAGATGGGATGAGGAACAGCGAAGAAATACGGAGTGGGGGAAAGAGAAGGGACAAACGAATGAACGTGGGATGAAGAAGCTCAATAAACTGGGGACGGTGAATTGAACACTATCTGCCTCACATCCATGGATTATGTCAACGACTCACCCGTAAGCCATTTACACAGTTCAGCTTTTCACTTTAATTTCACTTGACTGTCATCATTCAGTTTGACAGTTATTTACTTGATCGGCCTTTTCAGTTGTCTCCAGAAAGCAACTGCACGATGCGTTTTGCACCGTAATAACTTCATACTTATGTAATTCCTGTCTAGGCTGTTCATTAGCATTGAGTATTTCATTGCTTTATTTTTGCATTGAACAATATACGTAAAATGTTCGTAAACATATATCAACAACACATAATTACTACTCTTCTACAGAAGCATATATATTGCAGTCGGACAAAAAATGTAAAACAAGTTTTGCTCTAAAACCAAACAATTTTCAAAAGAAGCATGTTCTAGATGCCATCCCAGATCTGTTTTAAACAGCAGGTATTAAGTATGGGAAGTTTATGTCGGTTGATATTATTATAATGAATGCAATGGTGCATGTAACGCAATACTCATTTGAAACAAATGATGAATTATATAGCCGTTTAGCAGTACTTGTCCACAAATAATAGTCTGTGGGACTACTATACAGTATCCATCTTTATTAATAAAATGATGACCTTAATTATTGTTGTGTGATCCATCGCAGCCTCGTGTTGCAGCTGCTGCCCTCTGCTGTCCAAGCCTACATCTGTATGTAGCTGAGTTCTGGGTGACGACCAGTGAGTACAGGTATGTACATGACTAAGGATTTTTTAAAACATTATGTTCCCAAGGTTCAGTCGTACACCTACGACAGACCAACGGTGGGTTGGTCCATGCAGCATTCACACCTAGCATCGCCCTAGTTTTTACTAAGTAACAGAATGGAGAAAGGAAAATCAAGTAAAAAAAAAAACACGCACACAAAAACAAAATCCATTAATTCCCACTGCCTTTATTGTGGTATGCTTGGGATTCCACATTCGGGTTTGGTGGCCATTTGAAAGAAGAGTACTGTAAATGTGATGTTATGAAACTCAAATCCATAGACTGTTCCCTGCAACTGGGATCCCTCCCTCCACCACAGTCCCCAGTCCATCTCACCACACATTTCACCACCCCTTCAATTTGAGTAAGCTGAAGTGATGTTAGGACAAACAGCAACGGAGAGGCTTTTTGGTGCTGGATGTGGGTCTACAGGAGGCCCAAGATCAGCAGGAAGGAGTTAGTGATAGAAGTTCTAGTTTTTTTCATCACCAATTTAATTATATATATATATATATATATATATATATATATATATATATATATATATATATATATATATATATATATATATATATATATATATATATATATATATATATATATATATATATATATATAGTTATGAGGAAAAGGATTACCCTTGTACAAAATTTAAGTAAATTACTGATTAAGACAGAGTGCAGAGAGAAGTACAAGAAACAACAGCCTCTAGAATTATAATTTAGACAGCAGCTGGTGTAAGTGTATCAAGAGTTAGTGGTACAGGAACACCGTAGTGGTAACGTGATGAGAGACACGGGGAAGAATGTAGACGGGAGGATAGAAGAGATGTGTGGGTAGAAGAGATGTGTGGAGACAGGAAGAGAAACGAGATGAATGGAGACGCAAGGAGAAAACAGATGTGTGGAACCTAGTAGGAGAGAGAGAGAGAGAGAGAGAGAGATGTGTGGAGACAGAAGGAGAGAAGGGAAGAGTGGAGGCAGAAAGAGAGAAGAGGAGTGGAGGCAGGAAGTGAGAAGCGTGGAGAAAGGTAGAGAGAAGTGTGGAGACAGGAGGAAAAAGAGAAGTTGGGAAAAAGGAAGAGAGAATTTAGGGGACATGAGAAAATGAAGTTTGTAGACAGGAGGAGAGGAGAGAAGAGGTGAGAAAGGAGAGACGAGGGGGGATGAATACAAGATTAAGAATATGGAATGAAAATGGATATGTGCTGAAAGTGTGATGAGTGATCAACATGAATTCCCCAAATGGTCAGAAGTTTCCCTAAGCTGAACAGTCTTGTAGTTGTGGTTGTATTATAGCAGACATGAAATACGGCATGAAATGCGAAATTTATCAGCCAGTCTTTGCCACTATAGATTCTGCCAACACCAAACGAGAAGCGTTCCACAACATCAACGTAATATCAACTCCAACATAACTATAACAGGATGACAGCACTGATCACATCAAAATCCATTTCCTTTTACCCGATTACAAGGGATATCTGATTTATAGATTCAGAGAAACACATTATTGTGTTTACAGTAAAGCAGCAGGTCTTGTCTATCAGGAGAACGGGGGAATGCAGGATATCGGGAAAGAGACAAGGTTAGAGGAATTTTAAAAATACTAAAGAAAAGGGTGGAACTTCAAGATTGGGATGAGGATCTTGGGATTACTTGCAAAGTTGTGATATTGGTGAACTTAGAGTTCATGATGACTGGGAGAGAAAATGACCAAAAGACTTCAAGATGTTGCTAAAAGGATGAGCGAAAATAAAAGTTGGAAAGCTGAAGTGGGGTGAAAGTATTTGGATGGTAGTAAACTGTTAAGGTTATCAAAGGTACTGTGATGTTGGTGAATTAAGGAAGAGGTAGACGATGATGATGAAAATGACAGGTGAATTGCTAGCGGTGTGTTGGTGCATGTCAGCGTGATCCTGTGTTAGTTCATAAATGGTCGGTAGTTTATGTCGCCTGCTTCAAATGTCACATCCACAGATTACGACCCAGCACAAAACTCAGAGCCCCGTGGAATAAGAGGACACGAGCATGGAAAATGTGTGTAGTGATCAAAGTGTTAAATGTGTACACTGGTTGTGTGAAAACTGTATGGCTTCATTTGTATAGCTTTGTATAGACCACTGAAATTCTGGAGTTATGTATGGGATGGGTGAATAGTTATAGGAGAGGGAGCGGAAAGGCAAAAAGCTTTGGGGAGCAGGAAGAAGATAAGAGAACATATTAAAGCCGAAAAGACATGGGTAGAGAAAGAAAATAGTGGCAATAGAGGTACAGAAAGGGAAGTGAAAGAAGCCGAATGCGAAAGAAACAGCAAAATTGGTCATTATCATAATATTCATCTACAACAGCTTAGTATATTCCATTTAGGACAAGCCATCTTTTATTATTTTCTCGTCTTGCCAACTGGGTAATAGCCTGTTTCATCCAGCGCCAGCCAGCCTGCAAATCTCATCTCCCCATCCTGGTTTTTGCTTCCTTCTCCCAGTCTGTCTTTGGGTTCACTTTAGGACAGGATCTATCCTATTCCTACCGTCATTACATGCCGGCCACTTGAATGCAAGAAGGTCATGCAACCACTTAACCATCTTGGCTCCAGGATGGGTCAAGAGAGAATAATAATACGGGAAAAGAAATTTATGTATGTGAGTTGTTAAACTTCTTGTTAATAAAAGAAATATTAAAGCACAGCGGTTCTTGAGCGTCAAAGATAGACATAGAAGGCTTTACGTAATTAACAAAAAGGTTTCTCAGACTTTTAGGCATATCGAAAAAAGACGATAAGTTTCTGCATGCAGATTTCCTCACTGAAAGTTCACACTAAGAGCTAGGATATTTCATTGGTGCACTCTGTTCTGACTGCAAAATGCTGCTTTCGGAATAAGAGTGTTCCCGTCAGAAGCAGTATGAGGTTATTTTTATAGAGCTTAGTGAGTGTGTGGAGCAACAAATGGATGAGGCAGACTGGGTGTGATAGCACGTTTGAGCTAAAATCTGGGTGTGCTTGTGTAAATGCTGGAACGTTCACGAAAACTCATGTGCGAGTGCTAGCAGCAGCAGCAGTATCGACAGCAGATGACACAGTGGTTAAGAAGGTTTATAAACAAAATTATAAGAGCTAAAACACATTTGGCTGGTAACCCACGCAAAAAAATATATATATATAACGTTAACATATGGACGACGAAAGGCCATTGCAAGACAAGAAAAGAATCTTCTGGCGGTAGCAGAATAGAGTAACCCTGATTTTTGTTATCCACGAGTGAAAGGAAGATGTTTAAGATTTTACAGTAGAAAAGTTACTAATGAAAAGATTATAATAATATGGATATTGCAGGAATTTCTCTCTCTCTCTCTCTCTCTCTCTCTCTCTCTCTCTCTCTCTCTCTCTCTCTCTCTCTCTCTCTCTCTCTCTCTCTCTCTCTCTCTCTCTCTCTCTCTCTCTCTCTCTCTCTCTCTATATATATATATATATATATGTATGTATGTTATATAACCACACGATGTTTGAAAACTATCGCAAGGGGCGTAAACCGTCTGTGGAAAGAAAGATAATAAGAAAGAAATACTCGATTTATCTATCTATCTCTATCCCGACGCCCTAATCCCGCAAAGGGTGGCCGCAGATAAAACGCCCCCAAGTCGCTGTCATCCACCATTTGACTGCCCTCCCCCCAGCTCACTCCCTCCTCCCTCATATACCTCTCAACTCCATCCCTCCACCTCATCCTCGGTCTACCCCTCCCTCTCCCTCCCTCCACTCCACCTACATACACCCTCTTAGTCAGTATTCCATTCTCCATTCACTCTACATGTCCAAACCGCCTCAGTGTATTTCTCCTAATATTCTCAGTCACATCCACAACCACCACACAACGTTCTTTCATTTCTTCATTCGTCTACCTGTCCCTCCATGTCACTCCACACGCTCCTCTCAGGTAACTCAATTCCAATGCTCTTACTCTTGACTTGTTCCCCTATACCAAGGTCCACGCCTCGCTTCCATACGTCAGGGTAGGGATCACAGTACTATCATGCAATGACTTCTTTACTTCCATACTCACCTCCTTATTTCTCATCGCCGCTTTCAGTGAACCAACAACCTTCCTTCCCTGCTGTACCCTTTCATGCACTGCATCCCCCAAAGTTCTATCCTTACTCATCACACTACCCAAGTACTTGAATGCACTTACATTCTCCATATCCTCACCATCCAACCTCACTGTGCATTCTGTGACTTCATTCCTCTCAAACACCATTACTTTATTCATGTTTGCATTAACTTTCAGATTCCTCTTCCATATACACTGTCCCAAATTCATTCACCAAACCTTCCAACTCCCATTCATCTTCACTCAACAATACTGTATCATCAGAAAACAGCAACACCGGAATCTTCCACACCTTACCCTCATTCATTATAGCCACCCTCACATCCACTGCCCTACCTTGCACCTCCTTTTACAACCCCATCCTTATATACATTAAACAGCCATGGAGATATTACACAACTCTGTTTCAGTCCCACATTTAGATCATATATATATATATATATATATATATATATATATATATATATATATACACAGCCTTTTATATTATGTTCTCAAGGTAATAGAGGTAACCTGATGCAGAGGATTTTACATCAACACTACAGGCGTTGAGGACATCGCTGATGGTGTCAAACTTTATGAAATGGAGTGTAGTTGGAATTTCTTCACTTCCTTGTCCTTTATTAGAGAGAGAGAGAGAGAGAGAGAGAGAGAGAAAGAAAGAGAGAGAGAGAGAGAATTGTGTGTGTGTGTGTGTGTGTGTGTGTGTGTGTGTGTGTGTGTGTGTAATATCTAGTAGCCTATATGTTTTTCTATGACGCTGTCACTTTATCTACGAGTATCTGACTATCTGCCTTCCCTCTCTCTCTCTCTCTCTCTGTACATTACCAGTCTCATACCCCTAACAATTTAATCCACTTTTACAACCCCATAATCAAGCTGTGTGAGACGAAGGTGGGCGGGTGTTGGGGCTGGAGGCGGCAGTTTGTATGTGAATATTACGCTGCTGCTGCCACCTGTCATTAAAACATTGCCTGTAATTTACTGGCTAATTTTCAGACCCACATTTACAATCCTTCACTTGAGATTTACCTGCATTTCAAGGGAGAAACGTTTGCTAAGTTAAAGGACCGTGAGTTTGCAACAAAATGTTATGCAGTTGCTTGATGGTAACCAGAAAGAAAATGGATCATCAAATCAGTACGGTGACATCTTCAGTCTCGAAAGCACTGCACTCCTTCTCTTAACATCATAGCTTCACGCTCCCTGCGAAATACGTTTTCGTTATTGTATTTTATATTCCCTCCACTATCCCTCCTTATACTACCCTTCTATCCCTCCACCAACATATCGCTCCATCATCTCCCTCCACCACCATATCGCTCCATCACCTCCCTCCACCACCATATCACTCCATCACCTCCCTCCACCACCATATCACTCCATCACCTCCCTCCACCACCATATCACTCCATCACCTCCCTCCACCACCATATCACTCCATCACCTCCCTCCACCACCATATCACTCCATCACTTCCTCCACCACCATATCACTCCATCACCTCCCTCCACCACCATATCACTCCATCACCTCCTCCACCACCATATCACTCCATCACCTCCCTCCACCACCATATCACTCCGTCACCTACCTCCACCACCATATCACTCCATCACCTCACTCCAACACCATATCACTCTATCACTTCCCTTTACTGCCACAGGACTGCACTGCCTACCTCCACCACAGCATAACTTCACGACCATCACTCCATCCACTTCCTCCACCACCATATCACTCCATCACCTCTCTCTACTATCACAGGACCAAACACCCTCCCTCAGTCACTCCATAACTCCACCACCATATCACCCCAACACTTCTCTCCACCACCAGGGGACTACACAGCCTCCACCACACTCACAACTCCACCACCATATCACACCATCGTCTCCCTCAACACCCACAGGACTGCACTCCCTTCCTCCGTCACACTATAACCACTCCTTGCAGTACCCTTTCCCTCCACACCTTCCATGACCTTCCTTCACACCTTCCCTCTGTAAAGGGTAAAGTTGTAAGTGGCGTTAGTAGGAGGGCAAGACAGATACAAGGCATAGACGTGAAAAATAGGTAGCTGCTGTTGTCAGTGCAATCTCCTGTTCATCTGGACCTGAACCCAGTGCACTGCAGGACTCTGGCCACCTCAGCCGGTTGCTCCCAGAGTCCGTTTGTTGAGGCTATGCTAAATGATTGTCTGTTGTGGTAGAATTATACTCGAGGTGGTATTCTGTAGGCTTGAGGGGTCAAGAGCTTTAGACAAGATGGGTGGCATACTCACTTTCTAACATTACGTAATTTCAATACATAATTTCCTACTCCTGACGACCCCTTACAACCCATCCATCTCTTGTTTTTATTCTGTAAGAAAATAGGAATGATACACGCCAAAGAAAGTAGAAAAAATATCTTGTGCAGTTAAGTGTTAAATGTAATGATGTTTGTTTGAAAAGGGAAGGGAGGGGGGCGAAGGAGTAGGGCAGGGCAGCCGTATGTCAAAGAAAGTGACAGAAAATAGTGACGGTGAGTGATATGATGTTGGTCTGGGAATGGACAGTTATTATTTTGTTGGTGTCTGTCCAACAAATTCAATGAAATTCAATGGGGCTCGAACCTACTCCATTCGTCGCCTCTCCCTCTGTCTCCTCCCCTCTACATCCTTACTTTGGCACCAAAGGTGGGAGGAGTGAGGGACTGGGGAACTGAAGGCAAGGTGTAAGAATCATATAAAATTCCATATAAAACTCAAATTAAAAACGACCGAATTTATCCAGAGTTTCGGCCTGAAACTAATTGTGCTTTTTGGTCCGCAATGTCACAAGATTTTTACTCCGATTTTTTTTTCTGGTAATAATGCTCTAACAGTTTATCGGGCCGTATTTTTCGTTATTGTGTTCTGTGGGTGATAATTTTTCAGCCAGGTGCTACACATTTCTCCTAGATATATCTTCTTGAGATCAGAGATAAAACAGTCCTCATCAGACTGATTTCTACTTTGGTGTCATTTTGAGTCGTAGCACTTCGGGGTTAAGTAAGTAAACAGTAATTCTGCCTGAGATCATGCAGCATGGAGAGGCGCTACCATGCGAACAAGGCTGACACCTGAGGCATTTACAAGGCCTTTCAATATGAAATGAACCAGTATAATCATGCCATCAACTCTGGTAGTCTCACTGATTCTATATATGCTTTCTCTTCTTGTCATGGTGTTGCATCACACCATCTGCCGTCACAGCCACACAGACCACTATTTTTCTGAACTCAGGAAGAAAACGTACGTAGGATGTGCTATGCGATATACATCTATTCGTTACCCTCAGATACACTCCTAAGCACATCACATTTAATGAGAAGGTATGCCATCAACGTTAAGGTATTAACACGAACGGACACTGTGATAACACACGCGCTAACATCACGGACAAGGGTAAACACATGAATCAGCCTGCTGCCAACAAGCACTACCTCTCGTAATGCAGTTACTCAACAGTACCCAACCACTCCACTGGACTAACACATTATTGTGGTTACAGCTAAATTAAGATATACTTGACTCGGTTTTGTGGGGTGCAATGAGAGCTTGATGTTACAGTCCAGTCATCTGTAAACATCGATTACAACATCCCATGTATTCAACCATTATTGAAGCTTTATACCACCGTCGTAAAACGTGTTGGCACCCTTATATATTTCATAAATGGGTTAGTTAATCGGAGTAGCATTTACTTCTGTCTGATGGGAGGATTGTGGAACAGAGAAATATTGTGACCGATATTTATAATTTTTCTTTCGCTATTCAACAATTTCACTATTTCAGTTATTGTAGAAGGACTTTATATAAATAAATAAATTACACACACACACACACACACACACACACACACACACACGCACACACACACACACACACACACACACACACACACACACACACACACACACACACACACACACACACACACATCTATATCTGTATCTATATATATAGATGTATATCTATATGTATTCGTATATGCATATCTATCTATCTGTCTATTTATCTGTCTGTCTTTCTATCTATCTATCTATATACCTATCTATCTATATCTATATCTATCTATCTATCTGTCTGTCTATCTATCCAACTATCTATATACCTATCTATCTGTATCTATATCTATCTATCTATCTATCCATCCATCTATCTATCTATCTATCTATCTATCTACTTCCAAAGCTTGGCCCGTGTTTCTATCTATCTATCTATCTAGCCATCTATCTATCCGCCTATCTATCTATCTATCTATCTGTATTCTTCCACAGCTTTGCCCGTGTTTATTATGGGGTCGCTGTTTCTGCCTAGTCGTCTCCATTCTCCTCTATGTCCCAGTTCATCCCTTGCTCAGTTCTTCTCCCTCATATCTCGCTGTATAAAGTCCATCCACCGTCTTCTGGGCCGACCCTTTCTCCGTCTACCCTCCACTTCCATCACTCTTCTGCCCACATTGTCCTGAATCCTTCTCATTGCATGTCCCTACCATTGTAGTCGCCTCTCCTGCACCTTCTTTGAGATTTCCACAACCTTAATCGTTCCCATGATTCTCTGATTCCTGATCTTATCCATTCTCGTGACCCCGCTCATCCATCTCAGCATCCGCATCTCCGCCACCTCCAGCTTCCTCTCCTGAGACTCCTTTATAGGCCAAGTTTCCGAACGGTATATTATTGGAAGCCTTACCACCATTTTATATACTTTTCTTTTCACTCTTACACTGATTTATCTATCACATAACACTCCTGACATATCCTTCCAGAGTCTCCATCCTGCCTGTATCCTCTGATTATTTTCTGCATCCAATCCGCCGTCAGCTGTTGTATTCGAGGCCAAATACTTGAATGTCCCAACTCTTTCCAACTTTTCTCCTAGCAGACTCACATCTGTCTGTTCTTCTGCTCCATTAAACCATAGATATTCCGTCCTTCTCCTGTTAATTTTAAGTACTCTATTCACCATTTTCTTCCTCCACTCCTCCAACTTCCGTTCTACTCCCTCCCTGGTGGTATCTATCTTCTATCAGCACAATATCATCTGCAAACAGCATAACCCAAGGAGCCTCTTCAGTGGTATCTCTCCCCAAAACATCCATTATCAAATCGAAGATATAAGGACTAGACGAGGATCCCTGATGTAGCCCAATTTTTTATGGAAGCTTCTCAGTCACACCAACACTACTGACCCGAGTTCTCACCTGGTCATAAATATCTTTAACCAGTGGCACATACTTTTCTGAAACGCCTTTCTCCCTCATACATCTCCATACTTCCTGCCTTGGCACAGTACGTTTTTTCCAAATCGACAAAAATCACATGCAGCTTTGTTTCTCTTCAAAATTTTCCTGGATTTGAAACACTGCAAAGATTGCATCTGTTGTTCCTCTTCCTGACATGAATCCGACCTGTTGTTCACCAGTCTCTGTTTCCTTACTTAACCTTTTTTCTCTTATTCTCTCCCATGCTTTCATTGTGTGACATCAGCTTTATATCCCGATAGTTCCCACGATCCTGAATGTCACCTTTTTCCTTATACAGTAAATCGGTACTGTGACACTTTCTCGCCAGGCCTCCGGTATTTTCTCCTGATCATATATCTTCTACATTAAACCTACTAGTACATCTACTCCATCTTCTCCCAAGCTTTTCCATGCCTCTGTTGGTATTTCATCAGTCTCGCTGCCTTCCCATATTTCGTCTTTTTCAGTGCTGCTTTGACTTCCTCCCTACTAATTTCAGGTGTTTCCCTCTCATTTGGCGTTGCATCTCCAAAAATTTTCCTCTCGTTTCCCTCGTTCAGTGACTTCTCGAAATACTCTTTCCACCTTCCTTTTATGCCCTCCTCTGCCCTCAGTACCCTACCCCCACCATCCTTTATCTGCTTTATATGCGTAAGATATTTTACACCCTTTTTCCTTCATTTTCTCGACGCAGAGAACTTCTGTCCTTCCGGTGTTTCCAATTCCTCGTAGTGCTGATCCACTGCTCTTTCCTTTGCCCTTGCTACCGTTTTTCTGGCTGTTTCTTAGTATCTCTTTATCTTCTTCATTCCCAGTTCTATCAAATTTCTTCTTTGCCTCTTTCTTCTCTTTTACCTTTTCCTGTACCTCCTCATTCCATCACCATGTTTCCTTTCATGTGGGTAGCTTTTTCCAAACATTTTGTCCAACAGTTCTTCCCCCCCTCCCCCTGCTTAATTATCCTGCTGTTTTTATCGCACCACACATTTACATTCTCTTCTTATGTTATTTCTCTCAGGACGCTAGTTCTCAACTCATTCTTTCCCTCCTCCTCTTTCAACTTCTACCATTTAATTTTTGCATTTCCCTGTTGTTTCCCTTTTCTCTCGCCTATGACTTCGCAATTCACCGCTACCAGCCGATGTTGTGCCGATACACTCTCGCCATTATCACTTTACAATTCACACAATTTCTTTCATGTGGTTCCTTCTACATAGCAGAGAATCAATTTGACTCTCCCCTTGTCCATTTTGTAAAAGATAATTTGATATTCAGGCTTTTTAAAGAAAGAATTTGGAATAGCCATGTCTGCTGCCAATGAGAAGTCAATTACTGTATACTTTCTCCTTCTGCGATCTTCACTCCACTTCCGAAGCCACCATGCATTCTAGAAAACACACCCCTCTCCCTGGCCTCATGGCCATTCAGATCTCCTCCAGTGAAAACTTTTTCTCCTTCTGGACCCCCTACCAGTACTTCATCCAGATGCCTCCAGAACTCCTCCTTTTCTCCCTCACTACACCCGACCTGTGGTGCAAAGGCACAAACCACATTTAGCACAAAGCCGCCATGTTCCACTTTCTGCACTCATTATCCGATCACTTTTCCTTCCCACATCCACCAGCCCTTTTTTCCAATTCTTATCCAAGATGACTGCAACACCGTTTCTTTCTTGCGCATTTGCTCCGCTGTGCAATAGAGGAGCTTACACCCTGTTCTGATGTCAGGTACCCTGTTTCCTTTCCACCTTGTTTCTTGTATACACCATATTCCCACTTTTCTTCTGTCCATCACGTCAGCCACCTTGCCCTCCTGTCTTAGTCATACTCCCCACATTCAGCGGCCCTACCCTCAGAGCTGTCTTCTTTAGCTTCTTCTGGTGGCTCTACATTGAGTGAAAATCCTAATTGTTTTCTTTTAACACAGGAAAATATTAACAATGCTGGTGGTATCCATATAACTAAATAACGGGGAGATGTGGAGTCTATTATGGGGCCCCTATTAACTGGATGGAGAAAGGCAAATGTGCAGTCCATCCAGGAACCAAACCAACACTTCCCCCCGCCTGGCTGTGGCAAGGTGCTATAGGTGGCAAGGGAACATAGGTTCACTGCACAGGAAGGCCATGCAGTGGTGGTTGTTTGCCAGTGGTTAATGGGTCTACTCTGTCAGACACACTGGGATGGCCCAACAACAACAACAACTACAATCATCATCTGTGATAATGATGATGATAATGATGATCCGGGTAATTATGATAATGACGAAGATGATGGTGAGTAGGAACCCGTCAGTCTCAAATCATGAAGACGGTCACCTGCAACAAGTTTGTTCATGAATTAAACTATGCACTAAAGTACCTGATACCACAACTCTTGCCTTTGGGCATATACTCCATATATAGGTGATTTCCTATGATAGACACAAGGACAATTTGATTTCTGTACTCAACACTGTCTCTCTGGCTGTCTCAGGAAGTTACCTGTTTAGAATGTTATACCCACAAACAGGGTTGTCAAATAGGTTACTTCGTGCACAAGTTACCCTGTGCATGCACGGACTTGGTGCATGTGACCCTATAGCAAAGTACCATATACCATATCCCCATATATACAGTAGTTATATGACAGTTGTAGTGGTAGAGCAACCCATCAGTGTCTGTCCGAGCAAACCCATCAACAGCAGGAATTCAGTCGCCCCTACAGGGCCATCTCGTGCTGTCAACCGATGTTATTATCGCCCGCCTTTGGAAAGCAGAAAAATAATGTTTTTTGCCTGCCTGCCTGTGTGTGTGTGTGTGTGTGTGTGTGTGTGTGTGTGTGTGTGTGTGTGTGTGTGTGTGTGTGTGTGTGTGTGTGTGTGTGTTTGCGTATGTGTGAGTGTGTTCCCATTATATCTCATGAACGGCTTGAGCTATCAACATGAAACCTTCAGGGTGTCAAGATATGAACAATATCTTGGACGAGTTCGAAAATGGGCACTCGGGGTCAGGGTCAAGGTCACCAAAATGACTGCCAAAGGTCAACTAGTTTTTATTGCACGTCTTTAGCACCATTATATTTCTTGAACAGCTTGAGCTATCAACATGAAACCTTCAGGGTGTCAAGATATGAACAATATCTTGGACGGATTAGATAATGGGGATTGACGGTCAAGGCCAATGTCACCAAAATGGCTGCCAAATGTCAAGTAGTTTTTGTCGCCCGCCTTTAGCACCATTATATCTAATGAACAGCTTGAGCAAACAACATGAAACCTTCAGGATATCAAGATACGGCCTAAAACTTGGACTTAGCCAACAGCATATTCTGGCGGGCAATTAGCATTCGGCTCCCGAATGTTTATCTTTCATTTTGCGTTTAAAAGCACCTCGTTACAGCAAGACGTTGTGATATGACATCCACATATCTCGCCAGGTGACGCCGAATTCAGTACTTTCAGACAAGGTTGACTTCTTCCTTTTCATTAACCTTGAGTTCCTCTCTCTCTCTCTCTCTCTCTCTCTCTCTCTCTCCCGTAGATACACACACACACGTAAAGTTGTCTTATATCTCTTTCCAGTTGACACAAACTTCTTTTCCATTCACATAGACTTGTCTTTCATTGCAACTGACATCGAATTCCTCTTTAAAGGTGACATTGACTGTTTCTTAGGAGGCTGCATTGTCTTCTGGTCTCTGATCATATCCACCTCTCTTTGCAGGTGATGCTGAGATCTCTCTGCAATTACAGCATCATAGACTTCTTCCTGCAGGTGACTTCGACTTCTCTCTGCAGGTGACATCTCATTTTCTCGGAATGGGAAGTCGACTTTTCTCTGCCTTCTCTCTACGAGTGACACCGCCTTTTCTCTGCAGGTGACGCCCACTGCTCTCTGCAGGTGACGCCGACAACTCTCTGCAGGTGACGCCCACTGCTCTCTGCAGGTGTCTCTCTCTGCAGGTGACGCCCACTGCTCTCTGCAGGTGACTCCGACAACTCTCTGCAGGTGACGGCGACTACTCTCTGCAGGTAACTCTTACCACTCTGCGGAGGAAACGTCAACTTCTCTTTGCAGGGATCACTCTAATCACTATCATCACTATTGTCATGATCACTACTGGTATTATTCTTCCTACCACTACTAGGAGTGACAAGGAAGGACAGGTTGACGAATGAAGAAGAGAAGGAACGTTGTGGGGTGGATGTGGATGTGGTTGAGAAGATTAGGAGAAATACACTGAGGTGGTTTGGACATGTGGAGAGAATGGAGAATGAAAGACTGACTAAGAGGGTGTATGTAGGTGAGGAGGTGGAGGGAGGGAGAGGGAGGGATAGACCGAGGGTGAGGTGGAGGGATGGAGTTGAGAGGTATATGAGGGAGGGGGGGTGAGTTGGGGGGAGGGTAGTCAAATGGTGGGTGACAGAGCGACTTGGAGGCGTTTTGTCTGCGGCCACCCTTTGCCGGATTAGGGCGTCGGGCTATAGATAGATATATAGACTACTAGGCTACTACTTCAACTACTACTACTACTACTACTACTACTGCTACTAATACAACTATTATAATTATTATTATTATTATTATTATTATTATTATTGCTGTTGTTTTTCTTGTTGTTGTTATTATTATTATTATTATTATTATTATTATTATTAAATTGGCGTTGTTGTTGTTGCTGTTAATTTAGTGGTAACATATTCATAGCAGTATTTTCCATGACACATTTTCTTCATTGTTGGATTTTTGGCAGAGATTCATGGCTTTCGGGCGGTTTTTAGGTGCATAGTTGATGTGTATCCGGGCGGTGTTTCGTTCCATTTTCTGGCGGGTGGTAGTTAGTCTGCCAAAGCTATATAAGGCCTGGCCGAAGCTTCCACGAGCAGTTCGGGTGGAGCAGCAGCCAGAGCAACATGTCCTTCCCAGCCTGCCAGGCCCACCACAGGCACCCACACATCCTCCACACCCCCCACTACTCCTTCCCCACCCACCACCACCTCGGGGAAGGTCAAGTGGTACAGCTTCAGGCCAGGTTATGCCATCGGCTTCTCTCTACAATGGACGTCAACTACTCTCTGCGGATGACGTCGGGTTCTCACTTCATATATCGTCGGTTCTCTCTGCAGGTGACGTCCACTTCTGTCTGCAGGAAACGTCACCTTCTCTCTAAACGACACGTCGACATCTCTTTGCACGTGACGTCGGCTTCTCTCCTGGTGGCGCCGGCATCATTTACAAGTAACACAAACTCCTCTAAGCAGGTAACGTTAACAGCTGTCAAGAGGCGGTGTGACCTTCTTCCTGCAAGGAATGTCCACTTCTTTCTGCAGGTGACGCTGATTTCTCTATGCAAGTGATATCCACTTCATGCCGTAGTGCAGTTTGGCTCTCTCTACACGTGACGTCAGCCGGTTTGTATACGAGACGGGAAATTCTATTTGCTGTTCACCTTGACATATCACGGCAGGTGACATCGACGTCAACATTATCAGGTAATGTTTCCTTCCATCTTTCCGTTACCGTTAAATCTGTGTGTGTGTGTGTGTGTGTGTGTGTGTGTGTGTGTGTGTGTGTGTGTGTGTGTGTGTGTTTATCTATATATCTTTCACTATGTCAAGTTTTCTCTCTTTTCAGGTCACTTCAACTCACTTTCCTTGTAGGCGTCGTTGATCCTGACGGCAACACACACTTCTTTGAAGGTGGTGTCACTTCTTCCTGCTCGGAACATTGACTTCTTTTTGTAGGTGACGCTGATTTCTCTGTGCAACTGATGTCCACTTCAGTCCGTAGTGAAAGTCGACTCTATCAACAAGTGACGTCGGCCTCTTTTTGCAGTAGAGGGGAACTTCAATTTGCAGGTGACCTCGACGTATCACGGCAGACTATCCCGGCGTAAAAATTCCAGGTAAAGTTGCTTCTTTCTTTTCTTTAACGTTGAGTCTCTCTCTCTCTCTCTCTCTCTCTCTCTCTCAATATCGAGTTTTGTTTCTTTGCAAATGTCATGATCTTTACCGCTCACATCGACTTGTCTCCCATTGCAAGTGATGGGAAATTCTTGTCTTCATTTGCCAAAGTCTAAATTTGCTGAGGTGGCATCACATTCTAATCGCAGATGTAATCAGCTTCTGTGTGCATGTGATGTCGAGTACTTTTGTAAGTGACGTAGATTTCTCTCTGCTGGTCTCTGATGATATCAACAGCACTATCTATGTGATGTTCAGTTCTGTCTGCAAATTCAGCATCATACACTTCTTCCTGCAGGTGACTTCGACTTCTCTCTGCAGGTGACATCTCATTTTATCGGAATGGAAAGTCGACTTTTGTCTACCTTCTCTCTACAAGTGACACTGCCTTATCTCTGCAGGTGACGCTGTCTACTCTCTGCAGGGTGACGCTGACTACTCTCTGGAGGTGACGCCGACTTCTCTCTGCAGGTGACGCTGACTACTATCTGCGAAAAGCCAAACCTCAGGAAGGTTGGAAAGTCCTTGGTGGAGGCGAAGAGAGTGGAGTGTGCCATCAGAAGAGGGAGTAAGGGCCCAGAAGCTGCCTCTGTCACCGGCTCTTCTGGCAGCCAAGTGGAGGGATCTACCCCCGCCCCAGATCGACGCAAACATCCACGTTGATGTGCAGCTGATGAGGATAATACCACCCAGGACCGCAAAATTGCATGCAGACAATATGCGATTACAGTTGTACAAGAAGACCGGACAGCCCTCACCATGTTAATCTCTCTGCTGCTCCACCACAACTAACTGCCTCGTTTTCCATCCTTGAAGAGGCAGTCAATGTTGTCATCCTGGCTCTGCCGCCTCCTCTGCCCTCTCCACCACCATCTCTGCCACAAGATGACCAGCACCCCCTTGCCCTATCACCACTGGAATAATCGAGATTGAAGAGTGTCCTGCCTCTCCTTTAGCTTCACAGTCACCTGCTGCTTCACCATCACGAATGAAGAGAAAGAAGAAGAAACCAGTACCTGCCACAACCTCTTCATTGCCACCAACACCAGAACAGCGCCAACAAGACCCTGCCGACGCCTTGCACCACATCACCATGATACCACCAATGGACACCAAGACCAGTGCTTACATCTTTTCCCTCACCGACCACCAACTGGACGCCCTGCAAGACCACTACCTCTGCGACGACGAACTTCACTGCCTAGTAGACACAATCGTCCGTGTTTATTGAAAGGAAGATGTGACTCCCTACAACGAATGTTGCATTCAAAAGGCAGCAAGCTCCTTCCCAAGTGAAGCAGCTATCCAACAGTATATTAGTCAGACTACTCCCTCCTTTACCTCCGCCACTCAGCCACTGACTGAACAATTACCTGGGCCCGAGTCCCTCAAAGAACAGGAAACTAAAAACCACCACCAACAACAACTTCAATGAATCATTAGGAGTTGGAGGAGTAGAGAGAGGGCACGCGCTCCTCTGACCCTGGGTGAAAGAAGACTTCCGGGGTATATGACCCCGAAGGTAGTAAGATATCAGAGGGAAGAAGAACCCTGGTGCTAGAAATCCCCCGGGGCAATAAGAACCAGGGATATAAAACGCAGGAAAAAAAAGACCTCAGGACAACTGCCAGGAAAATTTTTCAGAGAATCTCTGTTACGTTCGTACAGCCGAGATAGAATCCAGTTACTGTATGTCCACCAGGTAATAACTGGTCTGTCTAGGCACAGCTGAGATAGGATCTAGTTATGTCCACCAGGTAATAACTGGTCTGTCTAGGCACAGCTGAGATAGGATCTAGTTATGTCCACCAGGTAATAACTGGTCTGTCTAGGCACAGCTGAGATAGGATCTAGTTATGTCCACCAGGTAATAACTGGTCTGTCTAGGCACAGCTGAGATAGGATCTAGTTATGTCCACCAGGTAATAACTGGTCGGTCTAGGAACAGCTGAGATAGGATCTAGTTATGTCCACCAGGTAATAACTGGTCTGTCTAGGATCTAGTTATGTCCACCAGGTAATAACTGGTCTGTCTGAAAACAGTTTAGGTAGGGCCTTGTAGTATTTATTTTATTCATCAGAAAAGATCGATTTGCATGATGGAGGTGACGCAGACTTCAATATACTTAGGTAATGTTAACTACTTTCATTTTACTAACGACGGCTTTCTCTCTCTCTAGATAGATAGATAGATAGATAGATAGATTGATTGATAGATAGATAGATAGATAGATAAATAGATATAGATAGATATAGATATGTTTATTTATCTCTATATCTGTCACTATGTTATCAACTTACCTCACTTTTCAGGTTACTTCTACTTCTTTTTCCTAACATGTGTCACGTCATAAAAATTGCAGGCATCATCGACTTCTTCCTTGAAGGTGGCATCGACTTCTGCTTGCTGGAAACATCGACTTCTTTTTGAAGGTGAAACTGATTTCCCGATGCAAAATGATGTCCATTTCATTGTGAATGGGACGTCGACTCTCTCTACATGTGACGTCGGCCTCTATCTGCGAGTGACGGGAAATCTATTCGCAGGTGACATCGACTTATCACGACAGTGGAAACAGACGACAAAATATCCAGGGAAGATTACGTTCCTTCATTTCTTTTACATTTAGTCGCTCTCTCTCTCTCTCTCTCTCTCTCTCTCTCTCTCTCTCTCTCTCTCTCTCTCTCTCAATATTGACTTGTTTCTTTGCAGATGACATGATCTTTGCCGCTCACGTCGACTTGTCTTCCATTACAAGTGATGGTAAAATCTTGCCTTCAGTTGCCAAAGACTACATCTTCTGAGGTGGCATCGCCTTCTAATCGCAGATGTAATCAGCTTCTGTGTGCAGGTGATGTCGAGTACATTCTGCAAGGACATAGACTTCTCTGCTGGTGTCTGCTGATATCGAACGTTCTGTGTTAATGATCTTAAGTTCTCTCTGCAGATAAAAAATAGAAGACTCCTTCCTGCAGGTGACGTCGACTTCGTTCTTCAGGTGACATTTTATTTTTTAGGAATGTGAAGTAGACTTTTCTCTGCCATCTCTCTACAAGTAGCCCCGCCTTTGCTCTGCACGAAACACCGACTTCTCTCTGTAGGTGGCCCCGACTACAACACTGACTACTCTCTGTAGGTAACACCGACTACTCTCTGCAGGTAACACCGACTACTCTCTGCAGATGATGTCGACTACTCTCTGCAAGTAACACCGACTACTCTCTACAGGTAACGCTGACTACTCTCTGCAGGTAACACCGACTACTCTCTGCAGATGATGTCGACTACTCTCTGCAAGTAACACCGACTACTCACTGCAGGTAAAGCCAACTACTCTCTGCAGGTAAAGCCAACTACTCTCTGCAGGTAAAGCCAACTACTCTCTGCAGGTAAAGCCAACTACTCTCTGCAGGTACGTTGGCTTCTTTCTGCGGGAAAGGGCGAGCTCTTTTCTGAGGGATTACTGTGATCACTATCATCATCACTATTTTGATCGTCATCATTAGTATTATTATACGTATTTTTATTGGTACTAGGCTATTTTTTGTATTATTATTATTATTGGTACTAGGCTATTTTTTATATTATTATTATTATTATTATTTTGTGGTAGGTGGGGGCGCTCACCATCCACTCACTCAATGTAGTGCTGCTCTCGGATGTTTGCCCTGTCCTCTCATCCATCCTTCTTTCCTTCAGTCTTCTTCTGTCTTTCTTTCCTTCATTCTTTCCTCGTCCTCCTGCCTACGGGTGACTTTACACTCCCTCCTCTGTCTTTCATTCCTTCATTCTTTCCTCTTCCTTCTGCCTATGGGTGACTTTACACTGAGTGACAAGTCAAATGGTTTTCTGTACACCAGGAAACTATTTACTACGCTGGGTGGTAACCATATAACCAAATTCTGGCGCCTGGTGGTTTCGTGGGTAATTATTGTGCTCCAATCGGATTGAGCCGGTGAAGGTTTATATCCAAGGGATGGTTGGGGTTTATTGCTCACGTAATGTCACTCAGGGATGAGTGAGGTTGGTCACTCTCATCTTAAATGTCAGGACCAATTGCCTAGCCCCGGGCTCCTACGCTTCTCATGGGGCAACGGAGGATTGGATGATGGATGGATGGATTATTATTATTATTATTATGTCAGGGATATCACTGATTGCATTGCGCAGTTGATCCTTGTGCGGTGTGGTGCGGTGAGGATCTGTCCGTTCTCTCTTTAGGGCTAAGATGCGAATGAATGTGTTTGAATGGATGAGTATATGGAGAGTGTGTCGTCCTGTCTCGGCTACCTCCCTTTCCTTGGGGGTAGCAGCCTAGGTATATAGATAGATATATTATTATCATCATTATTATTATTATTATTATTATTATTATTATTATTATTATTATTATTATTATTATTATTATTATTGTCATTATTATTATTGTTATTATCATCATCATTATTATTATTATTAGTGTTATTATTATTATTATTATTATTCAGGTCAGGTGCGGGTAAGGGGATGGGTGTATTATGATGTGGCAGGGGTAAACCAGTTCTGCTGTCGGGCCCTGCTGCGGATGTCACTGATTGCATTGTGCAGTTGACCCTTGTGCGGTGTGGTGCGGTGAGGATCTGTCCGTTCTCCCCTTTGGGGCTAAGATGCGAATAAATGTGTTTGAATGGATGAGTAAATGGAGAGTGAGTCGTCCTGTCTCGGCTACCTCCCTTTCCTTGGGGGAAGCAGCCTAGGTATTGTTACGGATTAGGGTTCAAACCCGTAACATTAAATAATAATGAACAACTCCCATCAAACGGCAACAAAACTAGAATTACTACATTACTACAAGAATGGAAGTTACCAAAAATATTAAAATATACTGGAGGGTTAAAATTATCCTTCAGTGAAACCCTAAAACTATACAACAGCCAGGAAGATCTTCATCACGTCATTGAATGCAGTCAAATTAATAGCTTAGGCTTTCATAAATTCAAAGAAAATATAAAGTCAGATATTATTTACATATAAATTACATTTTATACATTTACACCCTTACTCATACAAGATAACAGATTATACTTATCAAACAGAGAGAGTTACACAAGGCACCACAAATACAAGGTAGGCAGACCCATGATGACAGGCAGGTCAGGTCAGGTCAGAGCTCGGAGGTGAACTGCTCTCACAAGTGTATAACTTGCCGTCATCACCTTGGTCATTGAGCATATCATACAGTGCCAAATCTACAACTACATGAATAACAAATAAGTTAACAAAGAAATAGTTTACAGTACTTCATTATCATGTTTGAATGAAGACCAACAATAAGAAAATAATAATCCCACTATATCTATTCCTACGTCTGACAGCACTACTGGATGAACAGGCATACGAGAGCACAGGAGGGGGGGGGGGATTCGAAACTACTGGCGCCAAGACAGCCGGCTTTTACTGCCTGGAGAAAAGGTGTCTGGAATTCCACACTCCTGGGCAGAAACACTGTTCATCCAGTAGTTAAACAAAATAAATGTAATACATAACACCTCCCCCATCAAGAGATTTATAAGAAACGTTATAAATCAAGTCTTTAAGTCCTAGATAACATGTCTGCAATTACATTATTCTTCCCTTTGATATGAAAAATGTTCAGTTTATATGGTTGCAATGCCAGAGTCCATCTCATGAGACGTTGGTTAGAGTTTTTCATTTTATGCAGAAATATAAGGGGGTTATGATCAGTGAACACATCAATAGGAAAAGTAGAACCATTCAAGTACACACTGAACCTTTCAATAGCAAACAACATGGCATAGCATTCTTTCTCTATCGTACTGTAATGCTTTTGGTATGTTTTGAACTTAGTGGATGCATAACAAACAGGATGTAGCACATTATCATCACTAAACTGCAATAACACTGCCCCTGCTCCCACATCACTAGCGTCTATTTGCATGACGAATGGCTTATTGAATTGCGGAGATCTCAATATGGGTGCGTTGGTGAGAAGAGCTTTGATTTTAACAAAAGAGTCTTGGCACTCCTGGGTCCACACAAATTTTGTCTTGGGACTGACAAGGTCGGTTAAAGGAGCCGAGAGATCAGCAAAATTGGGCACAAACCGCCTATAGTACCCAGCCATGCCTAGGAAGCGCATCAATGCCTTTCGATCATGAGGCACAGGCAGTGATGTAATGGCCTCCACTTTTGCGGTTACTGGGCTCACTTCACCTTGCCCAACAACATGACCCAGGAATATCACCTTGGCGTGCCCAAACTCGCTCTTGGCCAAGTTTATTGTTAGCCGTGCGTCAGCCAAGTTGTAGAAAAGGGCGCGCAGTTGAAGACGATGATCATCCCAGGATTTGCTGTATACAATCAGATCGTCCAAGTAAGATTGCACTCCGACTAGTCCCTCGGTTACCCTATGAATCAGTCGTTGGAAGGTCGCTGGGGCGTTGATCATACCAAAAGGCATGACAGTGTATTGGTATAAACCGTCAGGGGTAACAAATGCAGAGATCCGTTTGGCTCGCTCAGTCAGCCGCACCTGGTAGTATCCACGCAATAAGTCAATCTTTGTGATGAATTTTGCTTCTCCCAGTTGGTCGATCAGGTCATCTATTCGAGGGAGAGGATAACAGTCCTGACAGGTCAGTTGGTTCACCTGGCGATAGTCAGTACACATGCGAAACGATCCATCCGGCTTGTCCACCAACAGGCATGGCGAAGCCCACTCACTGTCACTCATCTCCACCAGGCCATGGTCCATCAAGAACTGTACCTCTTTCCTCAGGGCCTCCCGCTTCCATGGACTGGCACGGTAAGGATGCTGCTTTATTGGCCGAGCACCCTCGACCAACACTAAGTCATGCTCAACCAGGGGGCACTGGTGAGGGACATCACCAAACAGCTGCGGAAACTCAGTTAACAGGCGTTCCAAGTCACCACTGTGGTCAGGCGGCAAATGCTGGAATTTCAGATGAGGGTTAGCCAAGAAATCAGAGTTTTGTAATTTAGGGTCCGAAACCAACGAAATATCGTCCTGTTCATCTGCATTAATAGTTTCTGATACACCCAAGTTCAGGACAGGGGTCTCATTGTCAGGCCCTCTTATAAAATATGGCTTGATCAGGTTCACATGTATCAGTCTCTCTGCCTTTCTTCTATCAGGAGTTTTAAGGACATAATTTACATCACCGATCTTCCGTTGAATCACATAAGGACCGTGAAACTTACTTTGTAAAGGTTTCTTAGGGATTGGCAGAAATGCTAACACAAGATCACCTGGCTTAAACTCTCTTACAACAGCTTTTTTATCAAAATTGTCTTTCATTTTTACTTGAGAATCCCTTAAGTTTTTCATAGCATGATCTACAGCAGATTTTAATCTCTGTTTAAACTGTTGTACATAGGTAAGGAGATGTTTATTAGAGGGTTCATCTAACCAAGATTCCTTCAGGACTTTCAGAGGACCTCTAACCTCATGACCATACACTAACTCAAAAGGTGTAAAACCAAGGGAAGCTTGTACACTACTCCTTACAGCATACAACACGAAATGAATGCCTTCATCCCAGTCTGCATTATTCTCCTCACAATACTTAGTCAACATTGATTTCAGAGTTTGATGCAGTCTCTCTAATGCACCTTGGGACTCTGGTCTACAGGCTGTGGAATGGTACTGGCGCACTCCCAACTCATCCATAGTTTGTTTGAAGAGATTAGAAGTGAAGTTACTACCCAAGTCAGATTGGACAACACGAGGAATTCCATACTGAGTGAAGAATTTACCAAGGGCTTTCACTATGTTCTGAGAAGTTATTCTCTTCAGTGGAAAAACCTCTGGATATCTGGATGTTGAACACATAACTGTTAGCAAGTACTCATTTCCACTGCGTGTTTTAGGCAAAGGACCAACACAATCAATTATCACTTTACTGAAAGGTTCCTTAGTCACTGGAATAGGATTTAATGGTGCAGGTTTTATTGGCTGATTTGGTTTTCCAGCCATTTGGCACTCATGGCATGTCTTACAGTAGTAGGCAACAGACTGCTTCATTTTGGGCCAGAAGAAGTCTTTGGAGATTTTACTGTAAGTTTTGTTAATGCCTAAGTGTCCACCACTGAGGTCATGAGCTACTGACATGACAAAAGATCTGAACTTTCTAGGTATCACTACCTGATGGCATTCTTGCCAGGTTTCATTGGCTGGTACATTGGGAGGTCTGTATTTTCTCATTAGGATACCGTTCTTCGTATAAAAGCAAATAGGAGAGTTCACTATCTCCGAATCCTCTACAGTCTTATCAAAGAACTGTATTAACTCAGAGTCTTGTACCTGAGCGTCTTTAAGAGTGTTTGAATCAATTGGTACATTACTAAGGTGCTCTGGAGAAGTTAACACCTGAGAAGGGTCATTATCAGGAAATAGGTGGGAGAGGTCAACATCCACAGAATCAGTGCTATCTTTACTGTCACCCTGTTGAGCTGCCGTGTTCCTTGTCACTACACACGAAGGGAATAAGTGAGGATACTCTTTTTCCAGTTGCTCTGTGTTATTACATTGTGAGGGAGCCAAAGCTACAATGGGGTCAGGTACAACTTTTCCACCTGCAATATCATTCCCTAATAAAAAGTTCACTCCCTTTACAGGCAGAGACTCTTGAACTCCTACAGTGAACTAGCTAATTCAGTATTCAAATAAACCCTAGCCAGAGGAACAGTAATACACCCACTAACTCCCTGAATCAGAACACTCTGGGCCAAATAACAGTCCTCCAAATCAGGCATCAGACCTTTTAACATGAGGCTATGAGAGGCTCCTGTGTCTCTAAGTACTTGAATGGGATATTTAGTGGAGGTGTCAGAAGAAGAAACTGTTCCTGTAGAACGAAAGGGTTGAAACTGATCAACAGAACATCTAGGAGGGTCATTACAAACCGAAACACTGTCTCGAGTCCGTGTTGGGTTATTAGGACAGTCACTCAGAACTGACTGTTCAAAATTTTGCTTTGGAACAGAATTAGATGGTTCACTAGTAGGCAAATGAGAGAAAATGCTAGTGCTAGCCAAAACTTGTTCAGAGCGTTTTTCTTTACTTTTAAGCTTAGGACATTCCCTAATGTGATGACTGGGGTGTTTACAGTAAGCACAAATCAAAGTGGATGTGGACGAGTTTGGGATTTTACCTGGTTCAGTCTTTCTAGTTACAGTATTCCCATAAGTTAACCTAATAGATGGCTGGAAGCCACCAGAACCATTCCCACCGCTTGTTATTAGAGTTCCACCACCGCCTCGGGAACTGCCTGCAAGGTCTGTCCCCTTCTGTTTCTGCCTGACATACGAGTCACCATGAGTCAACCTATAATTTTCAGCTAAGGTGGCTGCCTTGTTTACAGTAGTAACTTCTCTCTCCTGTAGGTATAATTTCAAGGAATATGAAACTTTGCGGAGAATTTCTTCAATCAAAATCAGCTGACAGAGTTGCTCAAAAGTTGTTACTTTACTAGCCCTCAACCAAGCACTGAAAATCCTTTCTTTTTCTTTGATAAATTCTAGATATGTTTGTTTCTCTCCCTTCTTCAGATTACGGAAATTCTGTCTATGGGTCTCGGGAACTTGATCATATGCTTCCAAGATGGTCTTTTTTAGATGATCATAAGTCAACTCATCACTAGGCAAATTAGAGTAAATCATCTTAGCCTTACCTACAAAAGCTGTTTGGGCAAAGAAACTCCATTGGTCTTTTGGCCATTTAAGTTGGTTTGCCACACGCTCAAAGAGATTGAAGAAATTCTCCACATCAGTCTCATCAAATCCGGGCACAAATTTTAAAGAGTTTCCAAGATCAGAGATAGATTTATTTGCATTAGCTTCTCTGTTTTTCATACCTTCTTCATTCTTTAGTTTCAACACTTGAAGTTCATGTAAACGCTCTTGAGCTTTCATTTCCTGCTCTCGAGCTTTCATGTGCTACCACACTAGGAAGGTTCACTGTGAGGGATCAGACAAAAAGTGTTCCCCTTGCAGTCATTATGGCCTGAGCCGCCGTACTGCAAGGTATCGGCTCAGCCAATCATTCTCAACCTTATCAACTCTATCTCCCTCTGGCAAGCCTTGCACGAGCAGTTCGGGTGGAGCAGCAGCCAGAGCAACATGTCCTTCCCAGCCTGCCAGGCCCACCACAGGCACCCACACATCCACACACCCCCCACTACTCCTTCCCCACCCACCACCACCTCGGGGAAGGTCAAGTGGTACAGCTTCAAGCCAGGTTATGCCATCGGCTTCTCTCTACAATGGACGTCAACTACTCTCTGCGGATGACGTCGGGTTCTCACTTCATATATCGTCGGTTCTCTCTGCAGGTGACGTCCACTTCTGTCTGCAGGAAACGTCACCTTCTCTCTAAACGACACGTCGACATCTCTTTGCACGTGACGTCGGCTTCTCTCCTGGTGGCGCCGGCATCATTTACAAGTAACACAAACTCCTCTAAGCAGGTAACGTTAACAGCTGTCAAGAGGCGGTGTGACCTTCTTCCTGCAAGGAATGTCCACTTCTTTCTGCAGGTGACGCTGATTTCTCTATGCAAGTGATATCCACTTCATGCCGTAGTGCAGTTTGGCTCTCTCTACACGTGACGTCAGCCGGTTTGTATACGAGACGGGAAATTCTATTTGCTGTTCACCTTGACATATCACGGCAGGTGACATCGACGTCAAAATTATCAGGTAATGTTTCCTTCCATCTTTCCGTTACCGTTAAATCTCTCTCTCTCTCTCTCTCTGTGGGGGGGTGCGTGTGTGTGTGTGTGTGTGTGTGTGTGTGTGTGTATTTCTCTACATATTTTTCACTACGTCATCAAGACACTTTTCTCTCTCTTCAGGTGACATCGACTTCACTTTCCTTGTAGGCGTCATTGATCCTGACGGCAACACACACTTCTTTGAAGGTGGTGTCACTTCTTCCTGCTCGGAACATTGACTTCTTTTTGTAGGTGACGCTGATTTCTCTGTGCAACTGATGTCCACTTCAGTCCGTAGTGAAAGTCGACTCTATCAACAAGTGACGTCGGCCTCTTTTGGCGGGAGACGGCAACTTCTATTTGCAGGTGACCTCGACGTATCACGGCAGGCGACCCCGACGTAATAATTCCAGATAAGGCTGAAGAGGATCCAGGTAAGGCTGCCTTCTTTCTTTTCTTTAACGTTGGGTGTATCTCTCTCTCTCTCTCTCTCTCTCTCAATATCGACCTTTTTTTATTTGCACATGACATGACCTTTACCGCTCACATCAACTTGTCTTCCATTGCAAGTGATGGGAAATTCTTGTCTTCAGTTGCCATAGTGTAAATCTTCTAAGGTGGCATCGCCTTCTAATCGCAGATGTAATGAGCTGTGTGCAAGTGATGTCGAGTACTTTCTGCAAGGACATCAACTTCTCTCTGCTGGTTGCTCATGATATCGACTGGTCATTGCTGGTAATGCTGAGTATTCTCTGCAAATAAAGAATCATAGACTTCTTCCTGCTGCTGACTTCAACTTCTCTCTTCAGGCGACATCTCATTTTCTAGCAATGTGAAGTGGACTTTTCTCTGCCTTCCCTCTACAAGTGGCAACGCCTTTTGTCTGCAGGCGACGCCGCTTAATCTCTACAGGTGACGCTGCCTACTGTCTACAGGTTACGCGGCCTATTCTCCACAGGAGACGCCCGCTACTCTCTGCATGTGACGTCGACTACTCTCTGCATGTGACGTCGACTACTCTCTGCATGTGACGTCTACTACTCTCTGCATGTGACGACGACTACTCTCTGCATGTGACGTCGACTACTCTCTGCATGTGATGTCTACTACTCTCTGCATGTGACGTCGACTACTCTCTGCATGTGACGTCGACTACTCTCTGCATGTGACGACGACAACTCTCTGCAGGTAACACCGACTGCTCTATACAGGTAACACCGACTGCTCTATACGGGTAACACCGACTGCTCTATACAGGCAACACCGAGTAGTCTCAGCAGGTAACACGGAATACTCTCTCCAGGTAACATCGAGTACTTTCTACTGTTAACACGCAATATTCTCTACAGGTAACACGGAATACTCTCTGCAGGTAACACCAACTACTCTTTGCAGGTAACAAACACTTCACTCTGCAGGTGACGTCAACTACTCTCTGCAGGTGACGTCAACTACTCTCTGCAGGTGACGTCAACTACTCTCTGCAGGTAACACCAATTACACTCCGCAGGTAACACCAACTACTCTTTGCAGGTAACAAACACTTCACTCTACAGGTAACACCAACTACTGTACTCTTTGCAGGTAACAAACACTTCACTCGGCAGGTAACGTCAACTACTCTCTGCAGGTGACGTCAACTACTCTGCAGAGGTAACGTCAACTTATCTCTACAGGTGACGTCGGCTTCTTTGTGCGGGAAACGTACACTTCTTTTTATAGGGATCAGCCTAATTACCATCATCATTACTATTGTTATCGTCACTATTAGTATTATTGTTACTACTACTACTACTACTACTACTACGGCTACTACTACTACTACTACTACTACTACTACTATTACTACTACTACTACTACTACTACTACTACTACCACTACTACTACTACTACTACTACTACTACTACTACTACTACTACTACTACTACTACTACTACTACTACTACTACCTTTACTACTCTGACTACTAGTTCTATTACTACTACTACTATTACTACTGGGCTACTAGTACTGCTTCTTCTGTTATTATTATTATTAATTTGTGTTTATATTATTCTTATTCATGTTCATATTCTTATTCTTATTCTTATTCTTATTCTTATTATTATCATTATTATTATTATTATTATTATTATTATTATTATTATTATTTTTATTAATATTAATATTATTATCATTAGTAATATTATTATAAAATTATTATTAGTATTATTTTTATTATCATTATTAATATTATTTGTGGTAGACGGGGGCGCTCACCATCCACTCACTTGATGTAGTGCTGCTCTCGGGTGTCTGCCCTTTCATCTCTTCAATCCTTCTTTCCTTCCATCCTCTTCTGTCTTTCTTTCCTTCATTCCTTCCTTCTCCCTCTGCCTAGGGGTGACTTTACACTCCCTCCTCTGTGTATCTTTCCTTCACTCTTTTCCTTTCCTTCAGCTTGTGGGTGACTCTACACTGAGTGACAAGCCAAATGGTTTCATGTACACCAGGAAACCGTTTACTACGCTGGGTGGTAACCATTTACCCAAATTTTGGCACCTGGTGGTTTAGTGGGTAATTATTGCGCTCCAGTCGGATTGAGCCGGTGAAGGTTTATATCCAAGGGGTGGTTGGGGTTGATTGCTCACGTAATGTCACTCAGGGATGAGTGAGGCTGGTCGCTCTAATCTAATCTGTAATGTCGAGACCAACTGCCTAGCCCTGGGCTACTACGCTTCTCATGGGGCAATGTAGGATTGGATGATGGATGGATGGATTATTATTATTATTAATATTATTATTATGTTATTAACATTATTATTAATATTATTATTACTAATATTATTAGTAGTAATATTATTATTATTAATATTGTTACAATTAATATTAATACTAATATTAATATTAATATTTTATTATTATTATTATTAACATTAATATTAATATTATTATTAATGTTAATATTATCATTAATAATAATATTATGATTAATATTAATATTATTTTCAATATTATTATTATTATCAATATTAATATTATTATCAATACTAATATTATTATTAATATTAATATTATTATCAATATTAATATTTTTAAATATTAATATTATTATCAATATTAATATTATTAACAATACTATTATTATTATTATTATTATTATATTACAATTATTATTATAATTATTATTATTATTATTATTATTATTATTATTATTATTTATATTATTATTATTATTATTATTATTATTATTTATATTATTATTATTATTATTATTATTATTCTTTATATTAGTGGATGAGGATGTGATAGGAAGCGTTATGAGGAACACAATGAGGTGGTTTGGCCATGAGGAGAGGATGGAGGGTGAAAGACTGACGAAGGGAGTGTATGTGAGTGAGGTGGAGGGGGGGAGAGGGAGGGGGAGGCCGAGGATGAGATGGAGGGATGGGGTGGAGAGGTATATGAGAGAGGGGGGTGTGAGTTGGGAGCAGGGCAGTGAAATGGAGGGGAACAGGGCGACTTGGAGGCGATTTGTTTGTGGCCACCCCAAACGGGATTGAGGCGTCTGGCAATAGATAGATAGATAGATTCTTTATATTGTTATTATTACTATTATTATTATTATCATTATTATTATTATTATTATTGTTGTTATTTTTATTACTATTATTATTATTATTATTATTATTATTATTATTTATGTTGTCAATAATTTTATTATTAATAATATTATTATTGTTATTATTATCATTATTATCATTATTGTTATTATTATTATTATTATTATTATTGTTAATATTAATAATAATATTATTCTTAATATCAATATTAACATTATTATTAACATTATAATATTATTATTATTAATAACACAAATAATATTATTATTAATATTACTAATAATAGTATTTATCATTAACAATATTATTAATATTATTATAATATTATTATTATTATTATTAAAATTATTATTATTATTATTATGATTATTATTATTAATATAATTAATAATATTAATATTAATAGTATTTTCATTAATAATAACAATAATAATATTATTATTATTATTTTTCTTAATATTATTATTATTAATTATATAATTATTAATGTTATTCTTATTAATTTTATTATTAATAGTACTATTATTAGTAATATTAATATTATTATTTTAATATTATTATTAATAATTTTATTGCTATTATATTATTATTATTATTATTATTAGAATTAATATTTTAAATATTATTATTATTTATGTTATCATAATATAAAATAGTATTATTAATATTAACATCAGTAATATTAATATTATTAATAATAATATTATTAATATTATTAATAATATTAATATTAATAATATTAACATTAATAATATTAAGAGTAATAATATCAATATTAATATTAATAATATTAATAGTATTAATATTAATAATATTAATATTAATAATATTATTAATATTAATATTAATAGTATTAACATTAATATTAATATTAATATTAATTTTATGAATAATAATAATATTAATAATAACAATATTAATATTGATAATAATTATAATATAATAATAATAATAATAGTAATAATCTATCTATCTATCTATCTATAGCCCGACGCCCTAATCCCGCAAAGGATGACCGCAGACAAAACGCCTCCAAGTCGCTCTGTCACCCACCATTTGACTACCCTCCCCCCAGCTCACCCCCCCCTCCCTTATATACCTCTCAACTCCATCCCTCCACCTCATCCTCGGTCTACCTCTCCCTCTCCCTCCCTCCACCTCACCTACATACACCCTCTTAGTCAGTCTTTCATTCTCCATTCTCTTCACATGTCCAAACCACCTCATTGTATTTCTCCTAATCTTCTCAACCACATCCACATCCACCCCACAACGTTCCTTCACTTCTTCATTCGTCAACCTGTCCCTCCATGTCACTCCACATGCTCCTCTCAAGTAACTCATTTCCACTGCTCTCACTTTTGACTTGTTCACCTCTTGCAAGGTCCACGCCTCGCTTCCATACGTCAGGGTAGGGATCACAATACCATCATGCAGTGACTTCTTAACTTCCATACTCACCTCCCTATTTCTCATCACTGCTTTCAGTGTACCAACGACCTTCCTTCCCTGCTGTACCCTTTCACGCACTTCATCCCCCAAAGTTCCATCCTTACTCAGCACACTACCCAAGTACTTGAATGCACTCACATTCTCCATATCCTCACCATCCAACCTCACTGCACACTCTGTGACTTCATTCCTCTCAAACACCATAACTTTACTTTTGTTTACATTAACTTTCAGCTTCCTCCTCCTACACACTGTCTCAAATTCATTCACCAAACCTTGCAACTCCCATTCATCTTCACTCAACAATACTGTATCATCAGCAAACAGCAACACCGGAAGCTTCCAAATCTCACCCTCATTCATTAGAGCCACCCCCACATCCACTGCCCTACCCTGCACCTCCTTTACAACCCCATCCATGTATATATTAAACAGCCATGGAGACATCAC
This sequence comes from Coenobita brevimanus, assembly GCF_032717465.1. Lineage (NCBI taxonomy): Eukaryota > Metazoa > Arthropoda > Malacostraca > Decapoda > Coenobitidae > Coenobita > Coenobita brevimanus. Next base: position 11,899,809 of record NC_137062.1, on the reverse strand, counting down.
ACAACCCTGTTTCAGTCCCACATTGAGATCAAAGAACTCACTCAGCTCACCGTCCACTCGCACCGTAACCCTAGTTCCCTCGTACATACTCTTCACAGCACTCAACAATTTCACCTCCACTCCATATATTCTTAATACCTTCCACATACCTTGCCTATCTATTCTGTCATAAGCTTTCTCCAAGTCCATGAAGGCAGCATACACTTTCCTTCCCTTCTCTAGATACTTCTCCACTAAACATCTTAGAACAAATATCTGATCTACACACCCTTTTCCCTTCCTAAATCCCCCTTGTTCTTCTCCAACTAGCTCCTCTGTCATATGCCTAACCCTATCAATGATTATTCTACCATATATTTTACCAGTCACACTAAGTAGGCAAATACTCCTATGGTTACCACATACTTCTCTCTCTCCTTTTCCTTTGTATAAAGGAACAATTATACCTGATTTCCAGTCCTCTGGAACCCTTCCCTCTTCCCAAGCCAATCTACACAACTTCCATATCCACTCCACAACAATCTCACCCCCATACCTAAGCATTTCACCACACACTCCATCAATTCCTGGGGCCTTTCCCAACTTAATATTCTTCATCGCTTCCACTACTTCCGCCCTACTGATCTCTTCCTCCCTCCTCTCATCTCTTCTTCTCCCAGCCATTCCCCAACTACTTATACTTGCACTGCTCTCACTCTCCACATTCAACAAATCCTCAAAGTGCTCCTTCCATCTCCTCAGTTTCTCTCTCTTCTCCACCAACAATCTATTATTCCTATCTTTCACTTCCCTACTATTTCCCCTTTCACACTGCCTTACTTTCTTTACCTCCTTCCAAAACAATTTCTTACTCTCCCTCCATTTTATACTCAGAGTCCTCCCAAACTCTTCATCCACTTTCTTTTTACTCTCCTTCACCAATCTCTTAACCTCCCTTCTCCTGCTCACATATACCTCTCTCTTCTCTCTCTCATCTTCTCCCCTACCTCTACTCGCTAACCATTCACTATATGCCTTCTTCCTTTGGTCCACAGCTCGTTTCACCTCATCATTCCACCATGCTGTTCCTTGCACATCCTTGCATCTCCTCCTCACTCCACAAACTGCCTCACACGCTGCGCCTATCTCTTCCGTGAATGTCTTACATACGTCTTCCACCCCTTCCATCTGCTCTAGCTCATACCTTCCCAGTCTTTCTTCCACTATGCTCTTATACTCTGTCACTTTCTCACTATCTTGCAATTTCTCCACTCTTCTCACATGAGTTGCTTCCTCCTGTCTTCCCCTTCGTCTCCTCAACCACTTTCTTTGCAGCTCTACCTTGGCCATCACTAAGTGATGGTCCGAGACTCCATTCTCCCACCCTCTCCACACTCTTGCATCCAACACTTGTCTTCTCATTCGCTCATCCACACACACGTAGTCTATCATTGCCTTTCGTTCAACAAGTTCACCTTCCATCCTCCTCATTACTCTCCATGTATACCGGTGGATCATCTTATGCCGAAAGTAGGTGTTGGCTATTGGCAACCCCTTACAAGCACAGATGTCCACCAAAGCACTTCCATTCCCATCTACGTCAGCTGGCACACCCCACTGACCAATAATAATAATAATAATAATAATAATAATAATAATAATAATAATATATTTAATAATGATAATATTAAGATTAATAATATTACCTGCTGAGAGTAGTTGAGGTTACCTGCAGACAATAGTCGATATCACCTGCAGATAGAAGTCGGTGTTATCTGCAGAGAGAAGTTGGTGTTACCTGCAGAGATTAGTCGATATCACCTGCATAGCTTAGTAGGTGTTGCAGAGAGTAGTCAGTGTTACCTGCACGGAGCGGTTGGTGTTACTTGCAAAGAGTTGTCGGTGTTACACGCAGAGAATAGTCGGAGTTAACTGCAGAGAGTAGTCGACATCACCTGCAGAGGGTAGTGGGTGTTACATGCAGAGAGCAGAGGGTAGTCAGTGTTACCTGCAGAGAGTAGTCAGTGTTACCTGCAAAGAGTAGTTGATATTACCTGCAGAGAGTAGTCAGTGTTACCTGCAAAGAGTAGTTGATATTACCTGCAGAGAGTAGTCAGTGTTACCTGCAAAGAGTAGTTGATGTTACCTGCAGAGAGTAGTCAGTGTTACCTGCAAAGAGTAGTTGATGTTACCTGCAGAGAGATGTTACTGTTACCTGCTGAGAGTAGTGAGTGTTACATGCAAAGAATAGTCGACATCATCTGCATGGAGTAGTCGGTGGTGTTTCTTTCAGAGAGTAGTCGGTGTTACCTGCGGATAGCAGTCGACTTCACATCCAGAGACTAGTTGGTGTTGCCTGCAGAGAGAAGTCGGAGTTGACTGCAGAAAGTAGTCAGTGTTACCCGCAGAGAGTAATCAATGTTACCTGCAGTGTGTAGTCGGTGTTATCTGCAAGGAGTAGTCGGTGTTACCTGCAAGGAGTAGTCGGTGTTACCTGCAAGGAGTAGTCGGTGTTACCTGCAAGGAGTAGTCGGTGTTACCTACCGAGAGTTGTCGGTGTTACCTACAAAGAGTAGTCGGTGTTACCTGAAAGAAGTAGTCGGTGTAACATGCAAAGAGTAGTCGGTGTTTACCTGCAGACAGTAGTCGGTGTTACCTGCAGACAGTAACCTGTGTTACCTGCAGACAGTAGTCTGTGTTACCTGCAGAGAGTAGACGGTGTTACCTGCAGAGAGTAGTCTGTGTTACCTGCAGAACAAAGGCGGGTCCACTTGTAGACAGAAGGCAGAGAAAAGTCCACTTCACATTACTAGTAAATAATATGTCACCTAAAGAGAGAAGTCGACGTCACCTGCATTAAGAAGTCTTTAATGCTTTATCTGCAGAGAGAACTAAACATCATTAGCAAAGAGCGTTCGATATCATCAACAACCAGCAAAGAGAAGTCTATGGCCTTGCAGAAAGTACTCGACATCACCTGCACACACAAGCTGATTACATCAGCGATTAGAAGGCGATGCCACCTCAGAAGATTCAGACTTTGGCAACTGAAGACAAGAATTTGCCATCACTTGCAATGGAAGACAAGACGACGTGAGCGGTAAAGATCATGTCATCTGCAAAGAAACAAGTCAATATTGAGAGAGAGAGAGAGAGAGAGAGAGAGAGAGAGAGAGAGAGAGAGAGAGAGACAAAATGTAAAAGAAATGAAGGAACGAACTCTTACCTGGATACTTTGTCGTCGGTTCCCCTGCCGTGATATGTCCAGGTCACCTGCGAATAGATTTCCCGTTACTCGCAGAAAGAGGCCGACGTCACGTGTAGAGAGAGTCGACGTCCCATTCGCAATGAAATGGACATCACTTGCATCGGGAAATCAGTTTCACCTTCAAAGAGAAGTCGATGTTTCCAGCAAGCAGAAGTCGATGCCACCTTCAAGGAAGAAGTGTATGATGCCTGCAATTTTTATGACGTGACACCTGTTAGGATATCGAATTGGAAATAACCTGAAAAGTGAGGTAAGTTGATAACATAGTGACAGATATACAGATAAAAAAACATATCTATATTTATCTATCTATCAATCTATCTATCTGTATCTATCTATCTATATCAAGAGAGAGAGAGAGAGAGAGAGGGGGGGAGTCGTCGTTAGTTAAATGAAAGTACTTAACCTAACCTAAGTATACTGAAGTCTGCGTCATCTCCATCATGAAAACCAATCTTTCCTGATAAATAAAATAAATATTACAGGGTCCTTGCTAAACTGTTTCTAGACAGACCAGTTATTACCTGGTGGACATAACTAGATCCTATCTCAGCTGTGCCTAGACAGACCAGTTATTACCTGGTGGACATAACTAGATCCTATCTCAGCTGTGCCTAGACAGACCAGTTATTACCTGGTGGACATAACTAGATCCTATCTCAGCTGTGCCTAGACAGACCAGTTATTACCTGGTGGACATAACTAGATCCTATCTCAGCTGTGCCTAGACAGACCAGTTATTACCTGGTGGACATAACTAGAGCCTATCTCAGCTGTGCCTAGACAGACCAGTTATTACCTGGTGGACATAACTAGATCCTATCTCAGCTGTGCCTAGACAGACCAGTTATTACCTGGTGGACATAACTAGATCCTATCTCAGCTGTGCCTAGACAGACCAGTTATTACCTGGTGGACATAACTAGATCCTATCTCAGCTGTGCCTAGACAGACCAGTTATTACCTGGTGGACATAACTAGATCCTATCTCAGCTGTGCCTAGACAGACCAGTTATTACCTGGTGGACATAACTAGATCCTATCTCAGCTGTGCCTAGACAGACCAGTTATTACCTGGTGGACATAACTACATCCTATCTCAGCTGTGCCTAGACAGACCAGTTATTACCTGGTGGACATAACTAGAGCCTATCTCAGCTGTGCCTAGACAGACCAGTTATTACCTGGTGGACATAACTAGATCCTATCTCAGCTGTGCCTAGACAGACCAGTTATTACCTGGTGGACATAACTAGATCCTATCTCAGTTGTGCCTAGACAGACCAGTTATTACCTGGTGGACATAACTAGATCCTATCTCAGCTGTGCCTAGACAGACCAGTTATTACCTGGTGGACATAACTAGATCCTATCTCAGCTGTGCCTAGACAGACCAGTTATTACCTGGTGGACATAACTAGATCCTATCTCAGCTGTGCCTAGACAGACCAGTTATTACCTGGTGGACATAACTAGATCCTATCTCAGCTGTGCCTAGACAGACCAGTTATTACCTGGTGGACATAACTAGATCCTATCTCAGCTGTGCCTAGACAGACCAGTTATTACCTGGTGGACATAACTAGATCCTATCTCAGCTGTGCCTAGACAGACCAGTTATTACCTGGTGGACATAACTACATCCTATCTCAGCTGTGCCTAGACAGACCAGTTATTACCTGGTGGACATAACTAGAGCCTATCTCAGCTGTGCCTAGACAGACCAGTTATTACCTGGTGGACATAACTAGATCCTATCTCAGCTGTGCCTAGACAGACCAGTTATTACCTGGTGGACATAACTAGATCCTATCTCACCTGTGCCTAGACAGACCAGTTATTACCTGGTGGACATAACTAGATCCTATCTCAGTTGTGCCTAGACAGACCAGTTATTACCTGGTGGACATAACTAGATCCTATCTCAGCTGTGCCTAGACAGACCAGTTATTACCTGGTGGACATAACTAGAGCCTATCTCAGCTGTGCCTAGACAGACCAGTTATTACCTGGTGGACATAACTAGATCCTATCTCAGCTGTGCCTAGACAGACCAGTTATTACCTGGTGGACATAACTAGAGCCTATCTCAGCTGTGCCTAGACAGACCAGTTATTACCTGGTGGACATAACTAGATCCTATCTCAGCTGTGTCTAGACAGACCAGTTATTACCAGTTATTACTAGAGCCTATCTCAGCAGTAGGAACTTACCAGGGATTCTCCAAAAATTTTTCCTGACAGTTGCCCTAAGGACTTTTTTTCTGGGTTTTATTTCCCCGGATCTTATTGTCTCCGGGGATTTCTTATGCCTGGGGTCTTCTTGCCCCTTTTGAGGGAGGAGGAGACGGCGGAGAAGGTGTGACAACATGACTGCGCCTTCAAGGATAGAAGTCGAGGCTGTTTGTTGTGGCGGAGCAGCAGAGGGATTAATATGGTGAGGGCTGCCTGGTCTTCTTGTGGATTTGCAACTGCAGATTGTGTGCATGCAATTTTGCTGGCCTGGGTGGTATTATCCTCATCAGCTGCACATCAACGTGGGTGTTTGCGTCGATCTGGGGCGGGGGGTAGATCCCTCCACTTGGCTGCCAGAAGGGCCGGTGACAGATGCAGCTTCTGGCCCCTTACTCCCTCTTCTGATAGTACACTCCAATCTCTCCCCCTCCACCAAGGACTTTCCAACCTTCCTGAGGTTTGGCTTTTTGTTGGCGGTGCGGTGGACAAAATGTCCTGCTGGTTGTCCATCCTCTTGATGAAGCCATAACCTGGCCTGAAGCTGTACCACTTGACCTTCTCCGAGGTGGTGGTGGGTGGGGAAGGAGCAGTGGGGGGTGTGGAGGATGTGTGGGTGCCTGTGGTGGGCCTGGCAGGCTGGGAAGGACATGTTGCTCTGGCTGCTGCTCCACCCGAACTGCTCGTGGAAGCTTCGGCCAGGCCTTATATAGCTTTGGCAGACTAACTACCACCCGCCAGAAAATGGAACTAAACACCGCCCGGATACACATAAACTATGCACCTAAAAACCGCCCGAAAGCCATGAATCTCTGCCAAAAATCCAACAATGAAGAAAATGTGTCATGGAAAATACTGCTATGAATATGTTACCACTAAATTAACAGCAACAACAACAACAACAATTTAATAATAATAATAATAATAATAATAATAATAATAATAATAACAATAATAATAATAATAATAAAAATATTAATATTAATAATATTAGTAATAATAATATTAATAATAATAATGTTAATAATAATAATAATAATAATAATGGTAATAATAATATAATAATAATATTAATAATAATATTTATAATAATAATATTAATAATAATAATATTAATTATAATATTAATAATAATAATAATTCTAATAATAATATAATTACTATTTATAATATTAATATTAATAATATTAATGATAATATTAATGATAATAATAATAATAATATTAGTATTAATACTATTAATAATATTATTAATAATATTATTAATAGAAATCTTATTAATAATATTAATAATAATATTATTATTAATATAATTAATAATAATATTATTATTAATGTTATTAATAATAATAGTTATTAATAATAATATTAATAATAATATTAATAATAAAATAATTATAATAATAATAATGATAAAAATAATAATAACATTAATAATAATATTAATATTAATAGTATTTATTATTATTAATAATAATATCATTATAATATTAATTATAATATTATTATTAATATTAATAATAATATTATTAATAATATTAATATTAATTATATTACTAATAATATTAATAATAATATTATTAACATTAAAAACAATAATAATAATAATAATAACTATAATAATAATAATAAGAAGAAGAAGAATAATAATTATAATTATTATTATTATTATTATTATATTAATAATATTGTTAGTAATGATAATAATCATCATCATCATCATCACCATCATCATCATCATCATCATCCGGACCTCCTTTCCCACCCAAGGGCAGGGTGAGGAGTAGCAATGTCCAGACAGCCCGAAATTGCCCAATCCGATGGGCCACGCTTCCATTCACTCATCATTCAAGCCATCGGAATCCTGGCTCTATCGGATACGCCAAAAACATTCACCAAGATCTGTAGCTTCACACAGTCGTATCGGACAGAGTCTATCCAGACGCTGCCACGTTAAAAAGGGGTGCCAAAAATCCCTGATCATGCGCTTCTCCTCACAAAATTCATCCAGCCAGCTCGATCTCCTGTCAGCTCCCTAGCCTCACCGACTTCCAGACCTCTCTTCCTCACACATTCATCCACCATATCTCTCCACCTTCTCCTTGGCCTACCTCGCCTCCTCCCTCCTTCGAATTCACTCAGATATACCTTCTTCACCACTCTATTGTTATCCATTCTCTCCACATGAACATACCATCTCAGTACACTCTCTTCAATTCTGGTGTCCACCGACTTCCTCACTCCGCATCTTTCACGAATCACATTATTTCGTATCCTATCCACCCTCTGTACTCCACATACATTCCTCAGCAGCCCTATCTCCACTGCTCTTACTCTTGACTTTTCATTTTCATGCCACACCATCGTCTCACATCCATATGTTAAAGTTGGCACTAACACTCCTTCATGTAAGCCTCGTGCAGCTGCAACACTCAAGCCTCTGTTTCTTATCAAGGCCTTCATTGCACCAGCTACTTTTCTTCATTGTGTCACTCTACTTTCAACTTCTGCATATTTTCCTCTCTTTTCTATCACTGTACCCAGGTATTTGAACTCTCTCACCAATTCCAGTCTCTCTCCATTGACTGTTACATTCACTGGGAGTCACCTTCTCTCTCAATAACCATCACTTTACTATTTCCTACATTTACTCTCAAGGAACGACGCTTACAGACATCAGCAAAACTCTGCACTAGCCTACCAAGTTCTTGTCCGGTACTTGCATGCTGTACTGCATCATCAGCATACAACAAATTTGAGATATTCCATCCATCACCATTCATTACCAATGCCATCCCTCTCCCCATTACTCGTGTTCTTACTTCTCTCATCACCCCATCCATATATCAATTGAACAACCATGGGGACATCACTCAACCTTGTCGCACGCCCACACTGATTGTGAACCATTCACTTAGATGCCCATTAACCCTGACACATGCTTCACTACCATCATAAAATCTCTTGACGGCACGTAGCAGCTTACCCTCTACACCGTACATGCGCAAAACTTTCCACAATGCTTCTCCGTCCACTTTGTCATATGCTTTTTCCAGATCCATGAATGCCATAAACACCTTATGGTCCTTCTCTCAACCCTTCTCTACTATCTGTCTCACTGCAAATATTTGGTCCACACATCCTCTGCCACTCCTAAAGCCACCCTGTTCATCACTCACTAGGACTTCTGATATCTCTCTTACTTTCTCTATAACAATACTTCCATATACCTTCCCCACCACACTCAGTAAGCTTATGCCACGATAATTATTACACTCACTTCGTTCACCTTTATTTTTGTACAGGGGTATAATCACAGCCTTTTTCCACTCTGCAGGCACAGTTTCACTCATCCATGCCTTCTTACATATCTCCAACAAGCACTTCATTCCATTCTCTCCACTACATTTAAGCAACTCTGCATACACCTCATCAACCCCAGCTACTTTCCCATTTCTCAGCTGTTGTTGTTAATAATAATAATAATAATAATAATAATAATAATAATATCCATCTATCTATCTATTGCCAGACGCTTCAATCCCGTTTGGGGTGGCCACAAGCAAATCGCCTCCACGTCGCCCTGTCCCCCGCCATTTCACTGCCCCGCTCCCAACTCATCCCCCCCCCCTCTCTCATATACCTCTCCACCCCATCCCTCCATCTCATCCTCGGCCTCCCCCTTCCTCTTCCCCCTTCCACCTCACTCACATACACTCTCTTCGTCAGTCTTTCACCCTCCATCCTCTCCACGTGGCCAAAGCACCTCAGTGTATTCCTCCTAACGTTTCCTATCACACCCACATCCACACCACAACGCTCCTTTATATCCCCATTTGTCTGCCTGTCTCTCCATGTGACTCCACAGGTTTCTCTTAAATAACACATTTCCACTGCTCTCACTCTTGACTTGTGTCCTTCCAGCAACGTCCAAGCTTCACTTCCATACGTTAGAGTTGGTATCACAATACTGTCATGTAGTAAATTTTTCACTTTCATGCTCACCTCCCTGCTTCTTATCACTGCTTTCAAGGAACCAGCAACCTTTCTTCCCTGCTGTACCCTTTCAAGCACTTCACCCTCCAAACTTCCATCCTTACTCATCACACTACCCAAGTACTTAAACGTACTCACATTTTCCAATTCCTCACCATCCAACCTCGCTGTACATTCACTGACTTCACCTCTCTCAAAGACCAACACTTTACTCTTCCCTACATTCACCTTTAGATTCCGTTTCTTACACACTTTCCCAAACTCATCCACCAAGCCTTGCAGCTCTCCTTCGTCTTCACTCAACAACACAGTATCATCTGCAAACAACAGTACAGGGAGTTTCCAAATACTACCCTCCCTCACCAGGGCCACTCCAACATCCACTACCCTACCTTGTACCTCTTTTATTACCCCATCCATGTACAGATTGAACAACCATGGAGATATGACACATCCCTGTTTCAACCCAACCTTCAAAGAGAAAAATTCACCCAGTTCACCATCCACAGGCACTGCAGCCTTAGCATCAATATTCATACGTTTCACAGCATTCAACTACTTCCCATCTACTCCATATATTCTTAACACTTTCCACAATCCTTGTCTATCCACCCTATCATATGCTTTCTCCAAATCCATGAAAGCTGCATACAGCTTCTTTCCCTTCTCTAGAAACTTATCCACTAAAGATCTAAGAATGAATATCTCATCTACACAACCTCTTCCCTTCCTAAAGCCTCCCTGTTCTTCTCCAGCTAATTCCTCTGTTCTTTCTCCAACTCTGTCAATAAGTATCCTACAATACACTTTTCCTATTATACCAAGAAGACAAATGCCCCTATGATTACCACACACTTCTTCTTCCCCTTTTCCTTTGTACAAGGGAATAACTATATCTGACTTCCAATCCTCCGGGACTCTACCTTCCTCCCAGGCCAATCTGCACATCTTCCACATCCATTCTCCCCCATACTTCAGCATTTCACCACACACTCCATCAATTCCTGGGGCTTTCCCCAATTTAACTTTCTTCATTGCTTCCACAACTTGTATCCTACTGATTTCTTCCTGTCTTCTCACCTCCCTCCTTCTCCCAGCCATTACCCAGCCACTTATACTCGCATTACTTCCATCCTCAATGTTCAACAATTCCTTAAAGTGTTCTCACCATCTGCTCACTTTTTCTCCCTTCTCCACTAGTAATCTACTATTTTTATCTTTCACTCCCCTGCTAACTTCACTTCCACCCTGTCCTACTCTTGTCACCTCTTTCCAGAACATTATCTTACAGTCCCTTCATTTTACACTAGAAGTTCCTTCCAAATTCCTCATCCGCTCTCTTCTTACTCTTTCTTACTAATCTTTTCACCTCCATCTTTCTTTCTACATGTAACTCTCTCTTCCGCCTCTCAACTTCTTTCACGCCCCTATTTCTCATCCATTCATTGTTTGCTTTCTTCTTTTGTGCCACAGCTTGTCTCACCTCTTCATTCCACCACCTGTTCCTTGTACACCCCTCCGTCTTCTCTTCCTCCCACACACCACATCACATGTTGCACATATTTCTTCTGTAAATATCCTGCACACACCTTCCACGTCCCCCATCTGCTCCAATTTATATTTGCCCAATCGTTCCTCCACTTCTCTCTTATACTCTGCCTTTTTCTCATCCTCTTGTAACCTTTCCACTCTCCTTGCAACTACTCCTTCTTCCCGTCCTTCCCTTCTATTTCTCCATCTTATTTGGATCTTGATTCTGGCCACCACCAAGTAGTGGTCAGAAAGTCCACTCCCCCAACCTCTATAAGCTCTTGCATCCATTACACATTTTCGCATCCTTTCGTCCACACATACATAATCAATCATTGCCTTCCTTTCATTCAGTTCACCACCCACCCTTCTCATCACTCACCATGTATACCTGTGGATGATTTTGTACCTGAAGAGGGTATTGGCTATCACCAACCCCCTCCCAGCACAAATGTCCACTAACACACTGCCATTCTCATCTATCTCAGCAGGCACACCCCACTCACCAACTATTCCATCCACCTACACATTCCCAACATTACCATTCATATCACCGATCAATAATAATATCAATATTAATAATATTATTTTTTCTTAAATAACAGAAAAGAGGAAGGAAAAACAAATGAATAAAAAAAAATCGATGCACCAAATTACTGGTGTTCGCTGTTCATAAAATATCTGTAACAGTTAGACTTGAACAGCAGTAGGTTGAAGTGTGGAGGGAAACAACTCTGGGGAAGCGAGTTCCAGAGAGATACAGTTCGGGGAATGAAAGAATTCTGATAGGCAGAAGTTCTGCAGTATGGCTGAGTGACATTCCAGTCATGAGCGCTGCCAGATGCCCATGTAGCACGAGGGAAGGCATGGAGAGGTGGCACCATGGACACAACTTCGTCTGAGCATTTGCTGTAGAAATATCTGTAAAATAATGCAAGGGAGGCAACATTCCTTCTTACTTGTAGGGGAGGTAGAGTATTAGTAATAGCCGGGTTATTAATAATTCTAACAGCTTTTCTCTGAATTTTGTCTAGTTGTTTTAATGCAACCTCTCCACATCTTCTCCACAAGGGTGAGCAATATTCAAGCTGAGAGCGTACATGACTCTTATAAATTATAGCTAACTGCTCGTCAGTGAAGAAGTTACGGACTCTGTATTTGTAGCACTGAAGGTAATATATGATTCTGGCAATACCTGCCTATTAGTAAATTGTATATATTTAGTTTTACTAGCGTTAAATGAGACAAGGTTGTTTTGTCCCCATTCACTGATCGTAGATAAGTCTTGATTTAAAGAGATGGCTGTACTGAGGTGAGAGTTAGAGATATCGGACTTTGCAAATGGATGTCTGAGTGTGAATGAACTATGAAGTGTTGAGCCATCTGCATATGAATGGATGGGATTGTGGGTGACAGATAAGAGATCATTAATATGAACGAGGAACAGTGTTGGCGCCAGAACTGATCCCTGCAGCACGCCAGCGTTAATTGAGTGGAAAGTGGAATATACATCATCTACTTTTACTCTTATTTTTCTATTACTGAGATATGAGGAAATCAAAGGAACAAAAGAGTTTAGTCCATAGCAAGGGAGTTTGGACAACAGAGAACGGTGCCACACTCTGTCGAAAGCTTTAGAAATATCCAGGGCTACTGCATGAGTTTCACCATGTAGGTCAATTGATTCATGGATGGTATGAGTTAAGAGATTGAGTATGTCAATGGTGGATCTTTCTTGGCGAAAACCATATTGTCTATCACTAATTAAGATGTTGGTTTCAAGATGTTTAACTATGTGCTTATTGATTATTAATAATAATATTAATAATATTAATAATAATTTTAATAATATTGATAAAAATATTAGTAATATTGATAATAACATTAATAAAATTAATAATAACTTCAATAATATTAATAATATTATTAAAAATATTAATAATAATATTAATAATGTTAATAATAATGTAAATAATAATAATAATAATATTAGGTATATTAATAAAAATATAAAAAACATTAAAAATAATATTAATTTTATTAGTAATAATACTAATAATAATATTAATAATATTTAGAATAATAATAATAATATTAACGATATTATTAATATTATTAGTAATAATGATATTAATAATAATAACAATAATAATAATAATAATAATAATATTAACAATATTAATAAAAAAATATTATTAACAATATTCATATTAATAATATTAATAATAATATTAATAATAATAAAAATAATAATAATAATAATGATAATAATAATAATGATAATAACAATAATATAAATATTAATATTGATAAAAATTAGTAAAAATAATAACCATAAGAATATTAATAATAATATTAATAACAATTTTAATATTAATAAGAGTAATAATAATTTATTAATAATACTAACAATAATAAAATTAGTAATAGTAATAATAATATTAATATTATAACTAATAATAATATTAATATTTATAATAATAATAATAATAATAATCATAATAATAATAATAGTGATAATATTATTAATAATATTAATATTAATTATAATATTATTATTAATAATAATATTAACGTTAATAATAATATTAATAATAGCAATATTAATAATGATAATATTAATTATAATATTAATTTTAATATTAATGATAATAATATCAAAAATAATAATAATAATAATAATTATATTAATAATAATAACAATAACAATAATAATAATAATAATGATAATGATAATAATAATAATATTAATAATAATAATAATTATAATATTAATAATAATAACATTAATAATAATAATAATGATAATGATAATAATAATAATATTAATAATAATAATAATAAAAATAATATTAATAAAAGAAGATATTTATATAAATAATAATATTAATGTTAATAATATTAGTAATAATAATACTAATAATATTAACGTTAATAATAATATTAATTATAATAATATTAATAATAATAATAATCATAATAAAAATAATAATATAGAGATTAATAATGATATTAATACTAATATTATATTGATATTAATAATAATAATAATAATAATAATAATAATAAAAATAATAATATCATTGATAATATTATTAATTATATATTAACAAATATATTAATAATAATAATGATAATACCAATAATAATATTAATAACGTTAATAATAATTTTAATAATAAGATTAATAATATTAATATAATTAATAAAAATAATATTAATAATATTTATAATAATATTTATAATATAATAATAATGTTGAAAATGTTATTAATAATATTAATAATAATATTATTATTATTAATAATATATTAATAATGTTAACTATATTAATAATAATATTAATAATATTAATTAATACTATTATTAGTAATATTAATTGATAATAATATTAATACTATTAATAATAATATTAATAATAATAATAATTATAATATTATTATTATAATTAATAATATATTGATAATGATAACAATAATAATAATAATAATAATAATAATAATAATAATAGTAATATCATTATTAATATTAATTATAATAATAATAATAATAATAATAATACTGGTAACAATAATATTAATATTAATAATAATAATGAATATTATTAATAATAATAGTAATAATAATAATAATAATAATAATAATAATAATATTAATATAAAGAATAATGATAATATTAATAATAATATTAATTTCAATATAATAATAATATTAATAATAACAAGATTAATAATAATAATATTAATATTAGTAATAATAATATTAATAATAATATTAATAATATTGTAATAATAATATTAATAATATTAATAATGATGATAATAATAATACTAGTAATAATTTTATTAATAATATTAGTAATGATAATAATATTAATGGTAATAATAATAATAATAATAATAATAATAATAATAATAATAATAATAATAATAATAATATTAATATAATAATAATAATAATAATAATAATCATAATAATAATAATAATAATAATAATAATAATAATAATAATACATAATAATAATAATAATAATAATAATAACAGAAGTAGCATTACTAGTAGCCCAGTAGTAATCGTAGTAGTAGTAATAGTACTAGTAGTAAGAGTAGTAATAGTAGTAGTAAGAGTAGTAATAGTAATAGTAGTCGTAGTAGTAGCCGTAGTAGTAGTAGTAGTATTCGTTGTAGTAGTCGTAGTAACAATAATACTAATAGTTACGATAACAGTAGTAATGATGATGGTAATTAGGCTGATCCCTATAAAAAGAAGTTGACGTTTCCCGCACAAAGAAGCCGACGTCACCTGTAGAGATAAGTTGACGTTACCTCTGCAGAGTAGTTGACGTCACCTGCAGAGAGTAGTTGACGTCACCTGCAGAGTGAAGTGTTTGTTACCTGCAAAGAGTAGTTGGTGTTACCTGCGGAGTGTAGTCGGTGTTACCTGTAGAGAGTATTCCGTGTTACCTGTAGAGAGTAGTTGGCTTTACTTGCAAAGAGTAGTCTGTGTTACCTGCATTTAGTAGTCGGTGTTACTTGCAAAGAGTAGTCGGTGTTTACCTGCAGAGAGTAGTCGGTGTTTACCTGCAGAGAGTAGACGGTGTTACCTGCAGAGAGTAGTTGGTGTTGCCTGCAGGAAGTAGTCATGGTTACCTGCAGAACGTAGTCGGTGTCACCTGCAGAGAGTAGTCGGTGTTACCTACAAATAGTAGTCTGTGTTACCTGCAGAACAAAGGCGGGTCCACTTGTAGAGAGAAGGCAGACAAAAGTCCACTTCACATTGCTAGTAAATAATATGTCACCTAAAGAGAGAAGTCGACGTCACCTGCATTAAGAAGTCTTTAATGCTTTATCTGCAGAGAGAACTAAACATCATTAGCAAAGAGCGTTCGATATCATCAACAACCAGCAAAGAGAAGTCTATGTCCTTGCAGAAAGTACTCGACATCACCTGCACACGCCAGCTGATTACATCTGCGATTAGAAGGCGATGCCACCTCAGAAGATTTAGACTTTGGCAACTGAAGACAAGAATTTGCCATCACTTGCAATGGAAGACAAGACGACGTGAGCGGTAAAGATCATGTCATCTGCAAAGGAACAAGTCAATATTGAGAGAGAGAGAGAGAGAGAGAGAGAGAGAGAGAGAGAGAGAGAGAGAGAGAGAGAGAGAGAGAGACTAAATGTAAAGAAATGAAGGAACGAACTCTTACCTGGATACTTTGTCGTCGGTTTCCCCTGCCGTGATATGTCCAGGTCACCTGCGAATAGATTTCCCGTTACTCGCAGAAAGAGGCCGACGTCACGTGTAGAGAGAGTCGACGTCCCATTCGCAATGAAATGGACATCACTTGCATCGGGAAATCAGTTTCACCTTCAAAGAGAAGTCGATGTTTCCAGCAAGCAGAAGTCGATGCCACCTTCACGGAAGAAGTCGATGATGCCTGCAATTTTTATGACGTGACACCTGTTAGGATATCGAATTGGAAATAACCTGAAAAGTGAGGTAAGTTAATGACATAGTGACAGATATACAGATAAATAAACATATCTATATTTATCTATCTATCAATCTATCTATCTGTATCTATCTATCTATATCAAGAGAGAGAGAGAGAGGGGGGGGAATCGTCGTTAGTTAAATGAAAGTACTTAACTTAACCTAAGTATACTGAAGTCTGCGTCACCTCCATCATGAAAACCAATCTTTCCTGAAAAATAAAATAGATATTACAGGGTCCTTGCTAAACTGTTTCTAGACAGACCAGTTACTACCTGGTGGACATAACTAGATCCTATCTCAGCTGTGCCTAAACAGACCAGTTATTACCTGGTGGACATAACTAGATCCTATCTCAGCTGTGCCTAGACAGACCAGTTATTACCTGGTGGACATAACTAGATCCTATCTCAGATGTGCCTAGACAGACCAGTTATTACCTGGTGGACATAACTAGATCCTATCTCAGCTGTGTCTAGACAGACCAGTTATTACCTGGTGGACATAACTAGAGCCTATCTCAGCTGTGTCTAGACAGACCAGTTATTAATTGGTGGACATAACTAGATCCTATCTCAGCTGTGCCTAGACAGACCAGTTATTACCTGGTGGACATAACTAGATCCTATCTCAGCTGTGTCTAGACAGACCAGTTATTACCAGTTATTACTAGAGCCTATCTCAGCAGTAGGAACTTACCAGGGATTCTCCAAAAATTTTTCCTGACAGTTGCCCTGAGGACTTTTTTTCTGGGTTTTATTTCCCCGGATCTTATTGTCCCCGGGGATTTCTTATGCCTGGGGTCTTCTTGCCCCTTTTGAGGGAGGAGGAGACGGCGGAGAAGGTGTGACAACATGACTGCGCCTTCAAGGATAGAAGTCGAGGCTGTTTGTTGTGGTGGAGCAGCAGAGGGATTAATACGGTGAGGGCTGCATGGTCTTCTTGTGGATTTGCAACTGCAGATTGTGTGCATGCAATTTTGCTGGCCTGGGTGGTATTATCCTCATCAGCTGCACATCAACGTGGATGTTTGCGTCGATCTGGGGCGGGGGCAGATCCCTCCACTTGGCTGCCAGAAGGGTCGGTGACAGAGGCAGCTTCTGGCCCCTTACTCCCTCTTCTGATAGTACACTCCACTCTCTCCCCCTCCACCAAGGACTTTCCAACCTTCCTGAGGTTTGGCTTTTTGATGGCGGTGCAGTGGACAAAATGTCCTGCTGGTTGTCCATCCTCGTGATGAAGCCATAATCTGGCCTGAAGCTGTACCACTTGACCTTCTCCGAGGTGGTGGTGGGTGGGGAAGGAGCAGTGGGGGGTGTGGAGGATGTGTGGGTGCCTGTGGTGGGCCTGGCAGGCTGGGAAGGACATGTTGCTCTGGCTGCTGCTCCACCCGAACTGCTCGTGGAAGCTTGTTTGTGTTTGTGGGATATTCGTCCCAGTTTCCTGGGACACGGGCAAACAGAGAGCCCGTCAGAGGTGCGCACTACTTGCGCAAACTTGCTTTAGCGAGGTGGGGGGTAATCCCTTACCGTAGTAAGTAATATATTTAACGGAGCATGGGCAACAATGCCAGCAGCGTCCCTAAAGACATCACCAGATCGGACTAGGGCCAAGTCGAGGTCAGACCTGAGCCTGGTGGTGGCTGGGCAGTCCAGAAGATAATGAAGAAGGGGCTCCTCACAGCTTGCCAAGCAATGTTCACACGGGTCTGGCTCCATACCCACAATTTGCTTGTAGCAAAGAAACCCAAGACGCAATCTTCGAAGACGGACTACAATGAAATTAGGTAGTCCTGGGGGGAGCAACAGGAGAGAATACGACGTGGCATTAGCATACCATTTTGCAGAGCAAGAGCCCTCCGTGACCCAGAGCTGATGGTCCTCTAGGGATAGGCTTCCTATGGTGGCAGTGAGAGTGCGGATGAGGTGCGAGGGACTAGGGCGTAGTGGGAATGAGATGTCTGGGAGATTGCAAGCTGAGCGCGCAGCGTCATCAGCACGCTCGTTGCCACTAATTCCCACATGACCCGGGAGCCAGTGAAGGTTAATCGTTGCGCCCCTATGGACAAGAAGTGATGCAAATGTATGAATCGCTGTTAGGAGAAAGACGTTGTCATGCAGCGAGAAGGATCGTAATCTCTGAATGGAAGAAAGAGAGTCTGTGTGGATTATGACTCGATTGCGACGATGGTGGTGAGCATGGCGCAATGCACCCAGGATGGCCGCAAGTTCCGCATGGAAAGCGGATACACCTGAAGAGAGTCGCCAAGCTTCCACTATTTGCCCAGAGACAAAGGCCGCTCCAGCTGCGCCATTAGGGGAAACAGAGCCATCAGTGTAGTAAATGGCTGAGTCTGGTGAGGCCAGAGCTGCCACCCTACTGAGACCCTCCTGGCGAAGGAGTGCTGGAATTGAGGAGCGGGGTTTAGCCTCCGATGGACCAATAATATTAAAAAGAGGAGGATCCCATGGCGGTGGATCAACGTATCCAGGAAAGGGAGAGTCGGGATCTTGACAGAGGCTCGCAGCAGCTCCCAATCCATGGATGGCAGCGGCCGTGGTGCGGGCCCAGTCACGCTGAGGGGCCGGCTCGGGTGGGTGGCAGAGAAGGCGTTTTAGGAGGGCAGAGACAGGCAGGTGAGGCAGGCACTGGATCAGCTTCAGGGTGACAACTGCCGCTCGCAACACAATGCGATGGGCCAGAGACGGCAGCCCACCCTCCATACGCAGATTGACCAGTCGGGTCCAGCGTGGAGCACCCAGCATAATGCGGAGGGCATCATTCTGGATGACCTCCAGAGATCTAGCGACTGGCGGAGCAAGGCCCGTCAAGCAGATGGCGCTGTAGTCCACCAAGGATCGGACTGCGTGTTTATAAAAAGTCCGTAGGACGGAATATGATGCCCCCAAACTCCGCCTGGACAGATAGCGGAGAGCAGCCATGCGGGTGGATGCATGCTCCCTCAGGTACCGAACATGGCAGGCAAAGTTGAGACCCGCGTCAAGCCAGACCCCCAAGTACCGATGTGCAGTGACCATGGAGAGCTGATGGCCACCGAGTAGCAGTGGAAAGTCTGGGGGGCGGAGTCCAAATGGCAGGCACTTGGTCTTCAGGAAGTTAATTTTTTGGCCTAACTCGGCACACTTGGCATGGAGCCGAGAAAGGGCCAAGTCTGCCTGTCGAAAACAATCCCGTCTAGTAAAAATGAGGGCAAGATCGTCTGCATAACAGAGGAGGGTGACGCCAGCCCCATAGTCGATGGTTAAGAGCCCCTCCATAAGGATATTAAACAGGAGGGGGCTTAGTACGCTCCCCTGGGGCGTGCCATTAAAATGTGTGCAAAAGTGTGAGAGGTGCCCCTGGAATCTGACCCCTGCAGAGCGATCCACAAAGAAGTCCCTGATCCAGGATAAAAGCCTGCCTCCCACACCCCTGTCTGCAAGGGCAGCCAAAATAACTGTAGGGCTGGCTAGTTCAAAAGCCTTTTCCAGGTCGAGGAAGACGGCCATCCCCTTTCCCCCTCTCAGTTCCCCAAGGAAAGACGCGAGGCAGTGAGTGGCACTCCTACCATGGTGGTATGCGAAGATCCTTGGGTGCAGTGGTCCCAGCCGCCAAGCGAGACGAGCCCGCACAACCCTCTCAGCCGTTTTAGCAATACAGCTAAGGAGGGAGATGGGGCGCATGGCGGTAGGATCATGAGGCTTGGGAATCGGGTGAATAACAGCCGCCTTCCACGACCTTGGCAGACGCCCCTCAGACCACGAGAGGTTGATCAGATCAAATAGGCGCTCGCTGCCGCAATCCCCAGCATGTGACAGCAGTGAATATGTGATTCCGTCCAGTCCAGGCGCAGAGTCCCCCCTGTGGTGCAGTGCTTTTTTAACCTCCCTGCTGGTGATGGGACAATCAGCTGGGTCTGGCCTATCACAGGCAGCCTGAACTGCCGTGGCACGAGCGGTGCTTAGCTGCGCCTGCAGAATCTGGATGGATTGCGGGAGATTGCTTGAAGCAGAGCGATCCGCGAAGTGCTGAGCGAGGCGGCTGGCCTCTGCAGCAGGATCAGGATGCGAGGGCGGCCGAGGAGGACGTGGATCGGAGATGGACCTGATTCTCCTCCACATCTCCCTGAGTGTGGAGTGAGCATCTAGGGTACGACACCATCCAATCCACGCCTCCTCCTTGAGGCGGCGTTTCTCTGTGGTGACGTGTCGCGTGACAGCCACCAGGTACCGATGGTGTGGCGATGTGCGACGCCGTCGGTACTGCCTGTGTGCCGCATTTAGCCGCCGGTTCAGTTCCTTGACCCTGTCGCAGTAAATCCAGCCGTCCCGATAGCACCTCGCGGATCGACTCTGCAGGGGGATAGCAAGAGAGGCAGCCTGTGAAAAAATACGCGCCACCTGATCTGCTCGTCTCTCGAGGTCTGAGGCGGGAGGAGATGCAGCAAAGGCCCCAGCTAAGACCTGTGCAAAAACCGCCCAGTCGGCCCTACGGAAGTCCCACCGCAAAGGAGGGGGCGGCGTCGGTGGGAGTGGAGCGGTTGGCAAAGTGACTTCTAGGGCAAAATGATCACTGGCGAGGTGTCGGTGCAGCGACCATGTTGCCGAGCCCGCAAGGGGGGAGGACACAAACGCCAAGTCCAGACGCCCCCCGTCAATGTGTGTGGCCTCGGTGGTGTCGTTTAATAGGGAAACATCACCCACCTCCTCCAGTATTAAAGAGATGTGTCGTCCTGCATCGTTGGGCCGAAGAGGCGAAGAGAACAGGGCGTGGTGGGCATTGAAGTCGCCCCCAATGTACACAGCTCCCCTGGCAGCTTGGGAGAAAAGTTCCCCCAACTCCAGGGTGCTCCTCTGGCTCCGGTATACATTGTATACCGTCAGGGGCGACGTCGCCAGATGGAGAACCACGCCCTGAACCTCCACATCAGGTCCACAGAAAGGAGGGGGCTCACAATCCGTGCACGCGATGTGGTCCCGGACCAGAACGGCACATCCCCGTGTAACGCCACGAATATACGGGAGGAGATGGGTGGTATATCCCGAGAGATGGAAAGTGGAACTGCCTGGGAGCAGAGTCTCCTGCAGGAGAATGACATCAGGGC
Source organism: Coenobita brevimanus (assembly GCF_032717465.1). NCBI lineage: Eukaryota > Metazoa > Arthropoda > Malacostraca > Decapoda > Coenobitidae > Coenobita > Coenobita brevimanus. The sequence goes on along the minus strand of NC_137062.1, from coordinate 11,878,205 downwards.
GGTCCTTGGCGGCCGCTTCCTGCAAAAGGGGGAGCTTGCTCCGTGCCCCAAGCAATTCCACTGGAGGAGCCTGAGAGAGCTGTCTACTGGCCGTCCGGCGACAGTTGCGGATGGTCGTTCTCCTGCAGCAGTGGTGAGGCCCTCTCCATCACTTTGGACCCTGATGGTGTTAGGGTTTTCCCCAAATGATGACGCTGACGAGGCAGCTGCGCGGTGGAAGACAGAGCATTGGGAGGTCGTGGCTTTACCCTCTTGGATGGGCGAGCTGTCCTGTGCAGTGTGGGACGGGGTCGCCCTGCCGAACGAGCTGGGCGGCGAGGGGACAGAGGAGCACCTAGGCTTGCCATCTTCCTCTCTATCGCCCGGTCCACAAGGCGATTGGCAGCTTCGGCAAGAGGCTCGGTTGGGAGAGGGATGTCGAGGGTTGACGCTATTGTCTTCGCTAGGGTCAGCGCCAGCTCTGTGGCAAAGGTCCTGAGCTCCTCCGTTGTGAACGAGATCACCGGAGGAGCAGGAGCGGTTGGTGGACTTGGTGTGGAGCCAGGCGCTGGTGGCGGAACAGTCAGTGGCTGTCTGGTCTCTGCAGTCGTAGGTGGTAGCGAGACAGGCGGTTGTTGGTGGTGGACCTCGGCTGTGGTCTGGACCACAGTGAGCGCTGAGGGCAATGGTGGGAACTCTTGGTCGCTGAGAGGTGGTGGGCACTGAGTGAGAGGGCGGCGCTGTTGTCCCCAGATGAAAGTACCGGGGGGAGCTGGAGTGGCGCTGGTGGCCTGGTGCTCCTGCACAAAGGCAACCTGCCTCTCTCGACCCTGGTTCACTCGGTGAACCCTCGCGGGGCAGCTGGGGTGCCAGGCGTGGTGTCGCCCGGAGCAGTTGGGGCACTTGGCCGCAACTGGTTGTTTCGCCTTGTACCGCTGGAGGCACTCGGCCGTGTCGTGGCCGCCACTGCACATGCCGCAGATGACGGGGCGGTTGCAGTTGGCACGGTGGTGCCCGTAGCGCTGGCAGCGGTAGCAACGGAGAGGCTCCGGGGTGAAGGGGCGAAGGTGATACGTTCCCCAGTTCCCTAGGTTGACTGAAGGGATCAGAGGACCCCGCAGGGTGACAACGACCTGACGAGTCTCTTCCCGGGTCCGCGTTTTCTGGCAGCGGGTCGCCTCTTCGACCTGAGGGTGGTGAAGGAGGATCTCCAAAGGCATTCTCAAGGGATAACCCATGACAACTGCCTTCGTCGACTGTTGGCCGGGCGTCAGCTCAACTAGTTTCACAGGGCAGGCCTCGTCCTGCATAGCTGATCTCAAGAGGTCGTAGGCTCCCTCGTCCTTCGGCACCAACACCGAGCTGCCATCTCGACCTATCAGGTTGGAGCAGCGTAGCCCTGGCAGGTGACGCTCTAGTGCAGCCACGGCGTCGTAGCTCGTCGCATGCCCGTCCTGTACCGGCACACGGAAAGCTGGAAATGCAGAGCAGGGAGGCGGACGCACAGCTACTGACACGGAGGGACGAGCAGCAGAGGGATCCCTGAGGGGAGGCCCAGTGCGTACTGCCGGAGAAGGGCCGTTTCCCTGGCGAGCACGCCTCGATCCCTTGCGTATCACGGGGGTGAAACCCTCATCTTCCTGCAGAGCGGGATCAGCAGAGGGGGGGAGCTGAGTCGCAGCAGGAGCCTCCGAAGTGCCCTTGGTGGAAGAGAGAGATGGTGGAGCAGGTACAACCTCCTCCATAGCCTCATGTCGGCGGGCCGCCTTGGCAGAGCGGGTAGAGTCACCACGCAAGCGAGGTGCCACTCTCGTAGATGTTGGTGTAGAGGGGTTAGCGCCCGCGGCCTCGTGAGCTGACGAGTGGGAGCTCGAGTCGGAGCAGTGACGCTCCCTCTTCGTGCCTGTGGCAGGGCAAGGGGTGGAGGGCCTCGACTGAGGAAGCGGGAGGCGGGAATGCCCCTGGGGCCTAGGGATGCTGGATCCCTTCATGCTCACCGGAGCAGGCCAAAAAACTCAGTCAAAAAAAAAAAAAAAAAAAAAAAACACACACACACACACACACACCTCACACACACAACCACTCAAAAAAGCACAAGCAAACAAAAAACAGCAAAAATGGCCAGGTCCCTACAGTGACGGGCAACCTATGCTCCCCGCCCTCTAAAGGGCGATGGGAGGCCCCGCCACTGCCCCTTTCGGGTCTTCCCTAGTCTAACAGAGCCGCCCTCACCGCCTCCTATAACCAGGCCCTAAAGGCCCCCCTTCATGGAAGTGCCCTAACGGCACCCCTTCAGGGTTCGGCGTCGTACTACGGTGAGGGACACTAACGGCAGGCCAAAAAAAAAAAAAAAAAAAAAAAAAAAAAAAAACACCCGCACACTCAGTCACAAACACACACACACACTCCCACTCACACCCAGGCAATCTGAGACTAAGTCTCAGAAAAAACCTGTAAACCAAAAGAAAAGCTTCCTCAGTGCCAGAGACTAAGTCAAGACTGGCAGAAAACGAGGCAAAACCTGCGAAATTCTTCACGAGTGAACGAGACAGTGTTCAGGGCTCGAGAGAAAACGGCCAGACCTCCTCACCCGACAGAGTCTGAGCTAGGAGTGTCGTGCAAGCTTCGGCCAGGCCTTATATAGCTTTGGCAGACTAACTACCACCCGCCAGAAAATGGAACTAAACACCACCCGGATACACATCAACTATGCACCTAAAAACCGCCCGAAAGCCATGAATCTCTGCCAAAAATCCAACAATGAAGAAAATGTGTCATGGAAAATACTGCTATGAATATGTTACCACTAAATTAACAGCAACAACAACAATAACAATTTAATGATAATAATAATAATAATAATAATAATAATAATAATAATAATAATAATAATAATAATAATGATAATAATAATAATAATAACAATAATAATAATAATAATAATAATAATAATAATAATAACAATAATAATAATAATAATAATAATAATAATAATAGTATTCATAACAATAACAATAATAATAATAATAATAATAATAATAGTATTCATAACAATAATAATAATAATAATAATAATAATAATGGTAACAATAATAATAATCACAACAATAAAAATAATAATACAAAATTATAATAATAACAGAAGTAGCAGTAGTAGTAGCCTAGTAGTAGCAGTAGTAGTAGTTGCAGTAGCAGTAGTAGGAGGAGTAGAAGTAATAGTAGTAGTAACAATACCACTAATAGTGATGATAATAGTGATTAGAGTGATCCCTGTAAAAAGAAGTCGACGTTTCCCGCAGAAAGAAGCCGACGTCACCAGTAGAGATAAGTTGACGTTACCTCAGCAGAGTGGTCAGCGTCACCTGCAGAAAGTAGTTGGCGTCACCTGCAGAGAGTAGTTGGCGTCACCTGCAGAGAGTAGTTGGCGTCACCTGCAGAGAGTAGTTGGCGTCACCTGCAGAGAGTAGTTGACGTCACCTGCAGAGAGTAGTTGGCGTCACCTGCAGAGAGTAGTTGACGTCACCTGCAGAGAGTAGTTGGCGTCACCTGCAGAGAGTAGTTGGCATCACCTGCAGAGAGTAGTTGGCGTCACCTGCAGAGTGTAGTTGGCATCACCTGCAGAGTGTAGTTGGCATCACCTGCAGAGAGTAGTTTCCGTCACCTGCAGATAGTAGTTGGCGTCACCTGCAGAGTGCAGTTGGCGTCACCTGCAGTGAGTAGTTGGCGTCACCTGCAAGAGGAGGTCTATGATGCTGTATTTGCAGTGAGAACTGCACATCACCGGCAAAGAAAGGTCGATATCATTAGTGACCAGCAGAGAAAAGTCCATGTCACTTGGTGAAAGTACTAGACGTCACCTGTAAACAGAAGCGGATGCCATCTGCGATTAGAGGGCGATGCCTCCTCAGAAGATTTAGACTTTGGTAACTGCAGACAAGACTTGGCTGTCACTTGCAATGAAAGACAAGTTGATGTGAGCGGTAAAGATTATGTCATCTGCAAAGACACAAAAGTCGATACTGAGAGAGAGAGAGAGAGAGAGAGAGAGAGAGAGAGAGAGAGAGAGAGAGAGAGAGAGAGAGAGAGAGAGAGAGAGTAAGGACATGACAGATAAACTCGTCTTCAATGAAAAGAAGGAAATCAAACTTACCTGAAAATAATGAATTATGTGCCACCTGTTGTGATATGTTGATATTACCGGCAAACAGATTTCTGCGTCACCTGCAGGAAGATATGGACATTCGTTGCAGGAAGAAGGTCACAGAGAGGCTTTACAGCTGTTAACCTTACATGCGGAGAAAAGTTTATGACACTTGGAGAGACGAGTCGTTGTTACTTGGACAGATGTCGACATCATGTGGCGAGAGATGTCGCCGTCTAGTCTCGAGAGAAGGCGACGTCACTTGTAGACAGGAGTAGACGTAACCGGACAGAGAACCCGACGTCATACGCAGAGAGACGTTGACGTCTTTTGTAGAGAGGAGCTGATGTCAGCTGTAGGAAGAAGCTGAAGTTGCCAGTGGATTGTTGTTAGCGTAACCATTAGAGAGAAGTCGATATCAACTGCAGAAAGAACTCGACGTTACCTGCAAACAGAAGCAGATGCCAAATGTGATTAGAAGACGATCCCACCTCCGAAGATGGAGTCTTTGGCAACTTTCCGTAAGATCTTACAGTCACTTGCAATGGAAGACAAGTCGATGTGAGCGGCAAAGATAATGTCACCTGTAAAAATACAGAAGCACGTAATGAGAGAGAGAGAGAGAGAGAGAGAGAGAGAGAGAGAGAGAGAGAGAGAGAGAGAGAGAGATTCATAGTGCAAGAGAAAAGAAAGACGACAACTTTACTTTGATATTTTGTCGTCGGTTTCCCCTGCCGTGATATTCCAGGCCACCTGCAAATAGGTTTCCCGTAACTCGCAGAAAATGCCCGACTTCACAAGTAGAGAGATTCGACGTCTCATTCGGAGTGAAGTGGACATCACTTGGATCGGGAAATCAGTTTCACCTGGAAAGAGAAGTCAATGTTCTCAGCCAGAAGAAGTCAATACTGCCTTCAAGGCAGAAGTCGATGATGGCTGCAATTTTTATGACATGACACCTTTTACAAAAAGGAAAGTCTAAGTAACCTGAAAAGAAAGATGACTTGATAACACAGTGATAGAAAAATAGAAAACAAACATACAAAAACATAGAGAAGAGAGAGAGAGAGAGAGAGAGAGAGAGAGAGAGAGAGAGAGAGAGAGAGAGAGAGAGAGAGAGAGAGAGTATTGGTTAGTAAAATGAAAAAAGTTAACATTACTGAAATAGAGTGAACACTGCGTCACCTCCAACATGAAAAACGAACTTACCTGATTAATAAAAAAGAAAAAAAGTATTAGTTGGTCCCACCTCAACTGTATTTAGACAGACCAATTATTACCTTGTGGACATAACTAGATCCTTTCTCAGCTGTGCCTAGACAGACCAGTTATTACCTGGTGGACATAACTAGATCCTATCTCAGCTGTGCCTAGACAGACCAGTTATTACCTGGTGGACATAACTAGATCCTATCTCAGTTGTGCCTAGACAGACCAGTTATTACCTGGTGGACATAACTAGATCCTATCTCAGCTGTGCCTAGACAGACCAGTTATTACCTGGTGGACATAACTAGAGCCTATCTCAGCTGTGCCTAGACAGACCAGTTATTACCTGGTGGACATAACTAGAGCCTATCTCAGCTGTGCCTAGACAGACCAGTTATTACCTGGTGGACATAACTAGATCCTATCTCAGCTGTGCCTAGACAGACCAGTTATTACCTGGTGGACATAACTAGATCCTATCTCAGCTGTGCCTAGACAGACCAGTTATTACCTGGTGGACATAACTAGATCCTATCTCAGCTGTGCCTAGACAGACCAGTTATTACCTGGTGGACATAACTAGATCCTATCTCAGCTGTGCCTAGACAGACCAGTTATTACCTGGTGGACATAACTAGATCCTATCTCAGCTGTGCCTAGACAGACCAGTTATTACCTGGTGGACATAACTAGATCCTATCTCAGCTGTGCCTAGACAGACCAGTTATTACCTGGTGGACATAACTAGATCCTATCTCAGCTGTGCCTAGACAGACCAGTTATTACCTGGTGGACATAACTAGATCCTATCTCAGCTGTGCCTAGACAGACCAGTTATTACCTGGTGGACATAACTAAAGCCTATCTCAGCTGTGCCTAGACAGACCAGTTATTACCTGGTGGACATAACTAGAGCCTATCTCAGCTGTGCCTAGACAGACCAGTTATTACCTGGTGGACATAACTAGATCCTATCTCAGCTGTGCCTAGACAGACCAGTTATTACCTGGTGGACATAACTAAAGCCTATCTCAGCTGTGCCTAGACAGACCAGTTATTACCTGGTGGACATAACTAGAGCCTATCTCAGCTGTGCCTAGACAGACCAGTTATTACCTGGTGGACATAACTAGAGCCTATCTCAGCTGTGCCTAGACAGACCAGTTATTACCAGTTATTACTAGAGCCTATCTCAGCTGTAGGGACTTACCAGGGATTCTTCAATAATTTCTCCTGACGGTTGTCCTATGTTTTTTTTTTTTTTTTTTTTCGGGTTTTAGGCTATTTCCCCCGGTCTTCTTGCCCAGGGGATTTCTTGCTCCTACGTTCTCCTTGCCCCTGGAGTCTTCTTCCATTTTGAGAGGGCAGAGGAGGCGGCGGAACAGGGCTGACAACATTGACTGCCTCTTCAGAGATGGGGATCTAAGGCAGTTTGTTGTGGCGGAGCAGCAGAGGGATTAATATGGTGAGGGCTGCCCGGTCTTCTTGTGCAATTACAATTTCAGTTTGTGGACATGCAGGTTTGCTGGCCTGGGTGGTATTATCCTCATCAGATGCACATCGACGTGGATGTTTGCGTCGATCTGGGGCGGGGGTAGATCCCTGCACTTGGCTGCCAGAAGGGTCGGTAACAGAGGCAGCTTCTGGCCCCTTACTCCCTCTTCTGATAGTACACTCCACTCTCTCCCCCTCCACCAAGGACTTTCCAACCTTCCTGAGGTTTGGCTTTTTGATGGCGGTGCGGTGAACAAAATGTCCTGCTGGTTGTCCATCCTCGTGATGAAGCCATAACCTGGCCTGAAGCTGTACCACTTGACCTTCCCCGAGGTGGTGGTGGGTGGGGAAGGAGCAGTGGGGGGTGTGAAGGATGTGTGGGTCCCTGTGGTGGGCCTGGCAGGCTGGGAAGGACATGTTGCTCTGGCTGCTGCTCCACCCGAACTGCTCGTGCAAGCTTCGGCCAGGCCTTATATAGCTTTGGCAGACTAACTACCACCCGCCAGAAAATGGAACTAAACACCGCCCGGATACACATCAACTATGCACCTAAAAACCGCCCGAAAGCCATGAATCTCTGCCAAAAATCCAACAATGAAGAAAATGTGTCATGGAAAATACTGCTATGAATATGTTACCACTAAATTAACAGCAACAACAACAACAACAATGTAATAATAATAATAATAATAATAATAATAATAATAATAATAATAACAATAATAATAATAATAAAAATATTAATATTAATAATATTAGTAATAATAATATAAATAATAATAATGTCAATAATAATAATAGTAATAATAATAATAATAATAATAATAATAATGGTAACAATAATAATAATCACAACAATAAAAATAATAATACAAAATTATAATAATAACAGAAGTAGCAGTAGTAGTAGCCTAGTAGTAGCAGTAGTAGTAGTTGCAGTAGCAGTAGTAGGAGGAGTAGAAGTAATAGTAGTAGTAACAATACCACTAATAGTGATGATAATAGTGATTAGAGTGATCCCTGTAAAAAGAAGTCGACGTTTCCCGCAGAAAGAAGCCGACGTCACCAGTAGAGATAAGTTGACGTTACCTCAGCAGAGTGGTCAGCGTCACCTGCAGAAAGTAGTTGGCGTCACCTGCAGAGAGTAGTTGGCGTCACCTGCAGAGAGTAGTTGGCGTCACCTGCAGAGAGTAGTTGGCGTCACCTGCAGAGAGTAGTTGACGTCACCTGCAGAGAGTAGTTGGCGTCACCTGCAGAGAGTAGTTGGCATCACCTGCAGAGAGTAGTTGGCGTCACCTGCAGAGTGTAGTTGGCATCACCTGCAGAGAGTAGTTGGCATCACCTGCAGAGAGTAGTTGGCGTCACCTGCAGAGGGTAGTTGGCATCACTTGCAGAGTGTAGTTGGCGTCGACTGCAGAGAGTAGTTGGCGTCGCCTGCAGAGGGTAGTTGGCATCACCTGCAGAGAGTAGTTGGCGTCACCTGCAGAGAGTAGTTGGCGTCACCTGCAGAGGGTAGTTGGCGTCACCTGCAGAGAGTAGTTGGCGTCACCTGCAGAGAGTAGTTGGCATCACCTGCAGAGAGTAGTTGGCGTCGCCTGCAGAGAGTAGTTGGCGTCGCCTGCAGAGAGTAGTTGGCTTCACCTGCAGAGTGTAGTTGGCATCACCTGCAGAGTGTAGTTGGCATCATCTGCAGAGAGTAGTTTCCGTCACCTGCAGATAGTAGTTTCCGTCACCTGCAGAGTGTAGTTGGCGTCACCTGCAGTGAGTAGTTGGCGTCACCTGCAAGAGGAGGTCTATGATGCTGTATTTGCAGTGAGAACTGCACATCACCTGCAAAGAAAGGTCGATATCATTAGTGACCAGCAGAGAAAAGTCCATGTCACTTGGTGAAAGTACTAGACGTCACCTGTAAACAGAAGCGGATGCCATCTGCGATTAGAGGGCGATGCCTCCTCAGAAGATTTAGACTTTGGTAACTGCAGACAAGACTTGGCTGTCACTTGCAATGAAAGACAAGTTGATGTGAGCGGTAAAGATTATGTCATCTGCAAAGACACAAAAGTCGATACTGAGAGAGAGAGAGAGAGAGAGAGAGAGAGAGAGAGAGAGAGAGAGAGAGAGAGAGAGAGTAAGGACATGACAGATAAACTCGTCTTCAATGAAAAGAAGGAAATCAAACTTACCTGAAAATAATGAATTATGTGCCACCTGTTGTGATATGTTGATATTACCGGCAAACAGATTTCTGCGTCACCTGCAGGAAGATATGGACATTCGTTGCAGGAAGAAGGTCACAGAGAGGCTTTACAGCTGTTAACCTTACATGCGGAGAAAAGTTTATGACACTTGGAGAGACGAGTCGTTGTTACTTGGACAGATGTCGACATCATGTGGCGAGAGATGTCGCCGTCTAGTCTCGAGAGAAGGCGACGTCACATGTAGCCAGGAGTAGACGTAACCGGACAGAGAACCCGACGTCATACGCAGAGAGACGTTGACGTCTTTTGTAGAGAGGAGCTGATGTCAGCTGTAGGAAGAAGCTGAAGTTGCCAGTGGATTGTTGTTAGCGTAACCATTAGAGAGAAGTCGATATCAACTGCAGAAAGAACTCGACGTCACCTGCAAACAGAAGCGGATGCCAAATGTGATTAGAAGACGATCCCACCTCCGAAGATGGAGTCTTTGGCAACTTTCCGTAAGATCTTACAGTCACTTGCAATGGAAGACAAGTCGATGTGAGCGGCAAAGATAATGTCACCTGTAAAAATACAGAAGCACGTAATGAGAGAGAGAGAGAGAGAGAGAGAGAGAGAGAGAGAGAGAGAGAGAGAGAGAGAGAGAGAGAGAGAGAGAAAGAGAGGCTCCTGCAAAAATGCAATCAATTTCTTCATCTACAGTTGGCCACCATCTTTATCTGTATCTGTGTCAGTCCATATTACATCAAATGCAGTATCACACCTCCCTATATTATTTCCACATTAGTTTTACTCTACTGTGTACTGTTCGTTCTCACCTTTTCCTGCCGATTTCGGCTGGAGGGCTTGGTGGGAAGGGGACAGCATTCTTCTGTGGTATCCTTGTCTTGCTGTATCAGTTTAGTTCGTCACACTCTTATAGGAGCTTGCCCAGGATGGGCCAACTGGCCTACCATAATTATTCTTTCTTGTTATGTCCTGATATCCTCATGTTCTCTTCGAACTAAGACTGACTGCAGTGTCTGCAAGAAGTGATGCAGATGGACATGGAAGTGTTGGATTGGTTGTGTCTGTGTAGGTCTGAGTTAATATATGCCATAATAGAACTGATAGAGTGCCAACACATGGAAGCGTATGACAAGACATAATATCAGTACCAATTTAAAACTTTGCCATGGTGTTGGTTCGAACCCCAGACTCGGGGGTCACATGCAGTACACTACCACCGAGACACCAGGCCGCCAACAGACGATTTTATTCAACTGAGGAAGAAACCTTTAGTATTGAAGAGGTCTGCCGATACAATCCATGTCGATACTAAAGTCATATAAACAGAATACTAGAGAATGTTTAAGTGTAATATGGAAAATTAAGCGCTGAGGAAGACGTGCCACGACACTACCTATATCGCCTGCTGTATTTAATTTGGTGTTTCGTTTCTGTCTACTAATTTCCTACACTTGGTAATCTGTATGGTGGATTGCCAAACGATTTGGCTATGTTCAAGGAGTACCTAGGAAACCAGAAACATTAACAGTTATCCTGAGTAACGTTTTACCGAAAATAATGAACTACTGATCTCACTATACCTTAATACTGAGGCTTTTATTTATATCACAGAATCTCATCCCAGCAAAAAGGGTTAATTATTTCACTACAAATATGCCTTTTTATATCTTAATTAGCCTCTTCCCAGACAAATCATAAATCTTAGGAGAGATTTTTCTAACAAAAGGGATCAGACATACCATTATTTTTATTCCTCCCAAATTAAATAAATAAGCTGGGGAACCATTATTAACTAAACAAGAATGAGTACACGAGAGTGCAGCTCTCACCATCCGCCCCTCTCCCGGTGACGACTCGAGGTGCCTGGAACCACTGTCTGACTCATTCTTCATTTCTGCAACATTCGCGGCCTTTCCTCTAACTTTCGCTCTGTTGAGCACCACCTCTCCTCCTCTAAACCTCAACTTCTTTTTCTAACTGAGACTCAGTTGTCTGAGGCAACTGACAGCAAACCCTTTTCTGTATCCTCCTACTTTCTCTATACTCATTTCAAAGCCAAAGGTGGCTGTTGTGTATATATACGCAACGACTTATCTTGCTCTCATGTTCCTGAACACGATTCTTCTGAATTCTCTACACTCCGGCTTCGGCTTTCCTGTCATTCTCTGACTAAATATATCTGTGCTGTTTACTTATCCCCTAATTCTACTGACTATCAAAAATTCTTCGACTATCTTACTTCTACGATGGAACACATTCTATCCATTTCTCCTTTCTCTGAAATCTCCATTCTAGGAGATTTCAATGTTCACCACCACCGTTGGCTCTCCTCTCCTTTCACTGATCCACCTGGTGAACAAGCCTACATCTTTTCTATCCTTAATGACCTAGAGCAGCTTGTACAGCACCCTACCCATATCCCTGACCGCCTTGGAGAGAGCTCCAACATACTTGACCTCTTCCTCACAACTAATCCTTCTGCTTACTCTGTTAATCTTTTCTCTCCGTTGGGCTCCTCTGATCACAACCTTATTACCTTAACCTGTCCTAGCACTCCGGTACGGCCTGTGGACCCTCCAGGGAAACGTCGTCTGTGGCATTTTAGAGCCGCAGACTGGGAGGCCCTCAGGCAGTACTTCTTTGATTTTCCCTGGAATGATTATTGCTTCCATGGCTGGGAAACATCTGAGTGTGCCTTGCGCATTATGGAGATTATTCTCTCGGGCATGGAAGCATACATTCCTTTCTCATATCCTTTGACTAATGCAAGAAAGCCTTGGTTTAATCACGCTTGTTCTAATGCTTTCCGCAACAAGGAGAGGGCCCACAAAAGGTACCGGAGCCAACCCACCCCTGAATCACATCATCTTTACGTTTCTGCCGGGAATCGTGCTAAGTCTGTTCTTCGCTCTACAAAAAATAATTTCATCCATACTAAATGCTCTCAACTCTCCAACTCGAATTCTTCCCGCTCCTTCTGGCACCTTGCCAAAAATCTTTCTAACAACTTTACCTCATCATCCTTCCCTCCTCTTTTCTACTCTGATGGTTCTGTAGCTATTTCTTCTACTGATAAAGCAGATCTCTTCGCACAGACTTTCTCCTCCAATTCCACCTTAGACGATTCCGGTGCTGTTCCTCCATTACTTCCCCCCTCTGACTTCCTCATGGCTGACATTAAAATTTCTTCAGTTGATGTACTTTCTGCCATCACTGGCTTCAGTACTAACAAGGCATATGGGCCTGATGGGGTCCCTCCTGTTGTTCTCAAGAACTGTGCTTCTGTACTTAAACCCTGCCTAGGCAAACTCTTTCGCCTTTGTCTGTCAACTTGTACCTTTCCTTCTTGCTGGAAGTTTGCGCTCATTCAGCCAGTCCCAAAGGAGGGTGACCACTCCCAACCCTCCAACTATCGTCCAATTGCTTTAACGTCCTGTATTTCAAAAGTTTTCGAGTCAGTTCTCAATAGAAAAATTTTAAGGCATCTTTCCTATCACAACCTTCTTTCCGATCGTCAGTACGGGTTCCGTCAGGGATGCTCCACTCGCGATCTTCTCACCTACCTTTCAGACTCCTGGTCATCCTCCTTTTGGAACTTTTGCGAAAGCTTTGCCATTGCACTTGACATCTCAAAGGCTTTCGATTGAGTCTGGCATAAATCTTTAATTTCCAAACTGCCCTCCTACGGTTTCTATCCTTCTATCTGTGCCTTCATCGCTAGCTTCCTTTCTGGTCGTTCTATAGCCGCCGTTGTAGACGGCCATCGTTCTTCTCCTAGATCTATCAACAGTGGTGTTCCTCAGGGCTCTGTCCTATCACCAACTCTCTTCCTTTTATTCATCAATGATCTTCTAAGCTGTACATCTAACCCTATCCACTCATACACTGATGACTCCACCCTTCACCTTTCCATTTGGTTCCAGCAACGCCCATCTCAACAGTTACTTCAACAAACAAGGGATGAGGCTATGGCACACCTAATGTCTGACTTGGCTCGTATCTCTGACTGGGGTAAAAATAATATGGTTGTTTTTAATGCATCTAAGACTCAGTTCTTACACCTATCAACCCGACAAAATCTTCCACAGGTATACCCACTAATGTTTAATAATATTCAGCTTAATCCTGCATCATCCTTGAACATGCTTGGGGTTTCATTTACTCGGGACTTATCTTGGAAAGATCATATTACATCACTTGTAAAATCTGCTTCCAAGAGATTGGGTGTGCTAAGCCGACTCCGCTCTTTCTTTACCCCTGCACAATTGTTGAATCTATACAGGAATTTTATCCGCCCCTGTGTGGAGTACAACTCTCATGTGTGGGGAGGCTCCCCACATACAGCTCTTCTCAATAGGGTGGAGTCAAAGGCTTTTCGTCTCATTAACTCTCCTCCTCTTACTGACTCCCTTCAACCTCTGTCTCTTCGCCACACTGTTGCATCTTTATCTCTTTTGCATCGCTACTTCAATGGTCACTGCTCCTCTGAACTGTCTGCTTGCATTCCTCCACCTTTACGACGGGCGCGTAGCACCCATCTGGCAGCAAACTCTCATCCCTTTTCTGTCCAACTCTCTAATGCAAGAGTTAACCGTTACTCCCAGTCTTTCATTTATGCAACAGGTCAACTCTGGAACTGTCTCCCTCTGTCTGTATTTCCTGCTGCCTATGATCTCCAGTCTTTCAAACGCAGTGTGTCCAGGCATCTCGAAATGATCGGATCTTGAATTTGGCTCTCTATTAAATTCTGTTTTTCTCTTGGAGGGAACTGTTACTGCGGGCTCATGGCCTTTGGTTCCTTCTTCCTCGCATAAAAAAAAAAATAATCGGTCAGAAGGTTAAATATATGACCTTGCTGCATTACCTTGACCATTTACCATTAATGTACAAAAAAATCACGACATTCTTGCCCAACCCCAACCCTTCTGCAAAGTTTGATCTAACGAGGATTTGATGCAAAAGTCAATATATGAAATTCTCAGTGTAATCCCGGAAGCACAGTGATGTCTAAATTTTGATTACACCCTCGAACTACCGCACACACATGTATTGTGTGTGTGTGTGTGTGTGTGTGTGTTAAGAGAGAGAGAGAGAGAGAGAGTTTATCAACAAGCAGCAAGTGGGAGGGTGACAGATATGTCTGGTGGGACAGATAGTGAAGGGCAGACTGACGGGTTATGGCCAAGTCTTATAACACAGAAATACAGCCAGTCGTGGTTCCCGAAACATTCCACCTTCACTTATGGTACCAAGGAAAACAAATGCACAAAATACCTGCATCATACCAAAGCAAGTTGTCCCATAAATGGAACAACTAGACCGACATTATCAGCCTGGATCTAGCTTTCCAAAATTCTTTCCCCTCAGAATTCTTTTGAAACTGGAACAACAAATTATATCACTGAAAGACAAAAACGGTGACGTCTTTAAATGCAGAGATAAGATGGTGAAGAGAGTTGAAGAATTTTACAATGAACTGTATGCATCAAAGACCATAGTACCAATAGCTAACTTTTCAGGTGACACAAGTGAAATACCTGAGGTAACACCAGAACAAGCAAACATTTCAATTAAAAATATGAAAAGAGGGAAGGATCCGGGAGAGTTGGAATAGTAGCAGATTTACTGTTGGGTGGAGGAGTAGAAGTAAAAAATAGGCTTGCTCATTTACCTACTCAGTGTATGAAAAAGGAGAAAATTCCCAAAACATGATGTAATGCAATAGTTATTTTACTTTACAAAAAAAGGCGACTCAAAAGATCTTATAAACTATTGACCCATTAGCTTATTATCAGTCATTTACAAACTCTTCGCTAAAGTCCTTACGAACAGAATAACAAATTTGGAAGAAAACCAACCCAGTGAACAGGCAGGATTCCGAAGTGGGTATTCGACTACATACCCACATACACCGTCTTTCTTTTCTCTAGAAACCTCTTCTCCATAGACTTAAGGATGAATATCTGATCTACACAACCTTTTCCATTCCTAAAACCTCCCTGTTCTCCTCCAACTAATTCCTCTGTTATTTCCCTAACTCTGCCAATAGGCATCCTACCATATACTTTTCCTATTACACTAAGAAGACAAATGACCCTATGATTACCACACACGTCTTTTATCAGTTTTCTATTGTAAAGGGGAATAATTATACCTGACTTCCGATCCTCCAAGACTCTACCTTCCTCCCAGGCCACGCTTGCAGTTTCCATATCCATTCTACTACTATCTCTCCCCCATATTTCAGCATTTCACCACGCGCTTCATCAATTCCTGGGACTTTCCCCATTTTGAATTTCTTCATTGCTTTCACTACTTCCACCCTACTGATCTCTTCCTCCCTTCTCTCCTCCCTTTTTCTCCCAGCCATTCCCCTGCCATTTATACTCGCATTACCCGTATTCTTTATGCTTAAAGATTCCTTAAAGCATTCTCTTCATCTGCTCCTGTTTCTCCCTTCTGCACTATCAATATACCACTTTTATCTTTCACTCACCTACCAACTTCATTATCATCCTGTATAATTCTCTTTACCTACTTCCAGAACATTTTCTTACATTCCCTCCACTTTACGCTCAAATTCATTCCAAATTCCACATCTACTCTCTTTGTTCTCTTTCTTACTAATCTTTTCACCTTTCTCTTTCTCTCTGCATATAACTCTTCCCTCTCTCAACTTTCTCCATGCCTCTGCTTCCCATCCACTCAATATATGCTTTCTTCTTTTGTTCCAAACCTTCTCTCACCTCTTCATTCCGCTATGGTGTTCCCTGCACCCAATTTCGTCTCTTCACCCCACACACCACGTCACATGGTGCACAGATTGCTTCTGTAAATATCTTGGACACACCTTCCACGTCCCCCAGCTGCTCCAAATTATTTACCCAAACGCTCCTCCATTTCTCTCTTATAATCTGCCTTTCTTCCATCCTCTTGCAACCTTTCAACCCTCCTTCTATGGACTACTTCCTCCTGTCCTTCCCCTCCCTCCTTATATTACTCCATGACATTTGAACCTTGACTTTTGCCACCACCAAATGATGGTCAGAAAGGTCTCTTCCCCAAGCTCTATATGCTCTTACATCCATTACACACCTTCTCATTCTGTCATTCACACACACATAATCAATCTTTGCCTTCAGTTTTATTCAGTTCACCACTGACCCTTGCCATCGCTGGCCTCGTATACAGTGGATCATTTTTTGTCTAAAGTGGGTACTGGCTATCGCCAACCCCCTCTCCTCACAAGTGTCCACTAGATCACTGCCATTCTCATCCACTTCTGCTGGCACACCCCAGTCACCTACTATTCCATCCACCTTCACATTTCGTACTTTTCCATTAATAACTCCAATAAAAAATGCTATCCCATTCTTCTTAAAATTTTCCATGCATGATTCCACATTTGCTCAGAACTATTCTCTCACTCCCCTTGAATCATCTTGTGTTGGCGCATACACACACAGACAATCGCCCACGTTTGTATTCCTACTTTCAATCCTAACTACACAATCCTTGAACCAAGTGATCCATACTCTCTTATATTCACCTTCCATCTCTTGAACACAATACATACACCCTCTTTTTTCTCTCTCGTTCTCACCTACTCCCGCATAAATACCCCATCCATATTCCCACCCTTTCACACCCTCACCTCACCATTGAGTCTCAGTTAATGCACATACAACCACTTTTGTACCCTCAAGTACCTGGAGACTTCTGCTCTCGTTCACCTCATCATTTGCACTTTTCATATTCTATGTTGCAATCAATACCAAGTACTTTGCCCGGTCCTTGGTCGTCAGTAGTCGAAACGTGCATTGGATGGTTATAAAGTTACCACGCAGCGAATTAAATGATTACCTGGTTTACAGGAAATCATTTGCCTTGTCACTCAGTACAGAGTTACCCTGAAATAGGGTACCACTACACTGAGTGTGTGTGTGATAGGCGCCCCCCCTCCCAAATGCCCTAAGGGTGGTCATATAACATATATAGCTTTGACATGGTCTGTGGCATCAATCCTGTCACTAAAGGAGGTCTTCCTTATGTGTCTCTCTCTATTTATTGCCAGATGCCAAAATCCCGTAAGAGGTGGCCACAAACAAATTGCCTCCATGCCTCCCTGATCAACCCCATTTCACTGCCCTGCTCCCAGCTCATACCCCCCTCCCTCATATACCTCTCCACTCCATCCCTCCACCTCGTCCTTGGCCCCCCATTCCCTTCCCCCTTCCCACCTCACTCGTATACACTCTCCATGTTAGTCTCTCACTCTCCATCCTCTCCACATTGCCAAACTACCTCAGCGTATTTCTCCTAACGCTTTCTATCACATCCATATCCACACCACAATGCTCATTAACTTCCTCATGTGTGAGTCTGTCTCTCCACGTAACTCCACGTGTTCCTCTCAAATAATTCATTTCCACTGCTCTCACTCTTGACTTGTGTCCTTCCACCAAGATCCAAGCTTCACTTCCGTACGTTAGGGTTGGTATCACGATACTGTCATGTAGCAACTCTTTTTACTTCCATGCTCACTTCCCTGTTCCTTGTCACTGCGTCCAAAGGACCAGCAACCTTTCTTCCTTGTTTTACCCTTTCAAGCACTTCGCCCTCTAACCTTTCATCTTTACTCATCACACCACCCAAGTACTTAAATTCACTCACATTATCCATTTCCTCCTTATCCAGCCTCACTGTACATTCAGTAGCTTAAATTCTCGTGAAGACTGTAACTTTACTCTTCCCTACATTCACCTTTAGATTCTGTTTCTTAAACACCCTCCCAAACTCATTCACCACACCTTGCAGTTCCCCTTTGTCTTCACTTAACAATACAGTATCAGCTGCAAACAACAGTACAGGGAGTTTCCAGATACTGCCCTCTCTCATTAACGTTGCTCCAACATCCACTGCCCTGCCTTGTACCTCTTTTATAACACCATTCATTTACAGAGTGAACAACCTTGACACATCCCTGTTTCAGTCCAACTATCAAATATAAAAATTTGCTCAGTTCGCTATCCACACGCAGTGCAGCCTTAGCACCCTCATACATACTCTTCACTGCATTCAGCAACTTCCCATCTGTTCCATATATTCTTAATTCTTTTCACATTTCTTGTCTGTCAACCCTGTCATATGCTTTTTCCATTTCCATGAAGGCCGCATACAAGTTCTTTCCCTTCTCTACAGACATTTCCATTATATACCTAAGAATGAATATCTGATATACACAACCTCTTTCCTTCCAAAATCCTACTTGTTCTTCTCCAACTAATTCCTCTGTTATTTCCCTAACTCTGTCAGGAAGTATCCTACCATATACTTCTCCTATTACACAAAGGAGACAAATGGCCCCATGATTACCAAACACATCTTTTTCCCTTTTTCCTTTGTACATAGGAATAATTAAACCTGACATCCAATCTTCCGGGACTGTGCCCTCCTCCCAGGCCAGTCTGCACATCTTCCACATCCATTCTGCTACTATATATCCCCCATGCTTCAGCATTTCACTACACACTTCATTCATTCTTGGGGCTTTCCCCATTTTCACTTTCTGCATTATTTCCACTTCTTTCATCCTACTGATTTCTTACTCTCTTCTCACCTTCCATCTTCTCCCAGACATTCCCCAACTACTTATACTTGCATTACCTTCATTCTCTATATTCAGTAATACCTTTAAGTGTTCCCTCCATCTGTTCACTATTTCTCCCTTCTCCACTAGCAATCGACCATGTTTATCTTTCACTCCCCGACTAACTTTTTTTCCACCTTGTCTAACTCTCTTTACCTCTTTCCAGAACATATTCTTACATTCCCTCCACTTTACACTCACAGCCTCCAAATTCCTCATCCACTCTCTTCTTTCTCATACTAATCTTTTCACCTCTCTCTTCCACTCTACGTAAACTCTCTCTTCTGTCTCTCAACTTCCCCCATGCCTCTGCTTCCCATCCACTCACTATTTGCTTCCTTCCCAAAGCTTGTAAATAATCGTCCTGCAGCAACAAGAACACAATAATAATACAGTCCTAGTGAAAGGCTAATTACGTTTAGTCTGATGACGTCTCTTCAGTTTAGTTTTGGCTGCCACTTGATTATTTTATGTAGGTAATGGTGGACCTCTTATATTTAGAGGCTTGGGAAGCTTATATCGAAAAAAAAAAAAAATTTGCAGTTCTTTCTTTCTAGTCTATAATCACCTCATAAGTGAAAATTAGGGCTATGATGATGCTGATGGTGACGATGACGATTGTGGTGGTGGCTGATGATGATGAAGATGATGCTGGTGATGATATATGATTGTGTCAGTGATGATTTCTACATAACAGATACAGTTCAGATAAAATATAATATTTCATTTACCAGATTTCAAAACTGTCTGTTGTGTCAAACCTTCACTACGTGATGAACTCCATGCAGTCAGTGGCCATGTCATTCCACCCTCTATAAATGTTTGTCATCCAAAGCCAGTCAAAGCCTGTTGTTATACTGACTGCTGGTGACAGCTGTTTTGTGTGTGTGGCTGACCTGGTTGTGTTTGGATGTATTGTGTTTCATTTATACATATAATTGGTCAGCTATTATAATCTCTTGCCCTGCCAGATATTTATTTTACGCTGCGCTACATTACACTGCAACACATAAGCACCTGTCTAGCCTCACTACACTACACTATCTTACCCTACACTGCACCTCAGTACAGTACACTACATTACATTACACTCAATAATACTACACCACACCACACCATACTACACTACACAGAAGATACTGACGATGAACCTACACGTGGTGGCGCTATGTACCCTGGGTGGAGCGAAGCAGCTGCGGCGTCCACCTGGGAGCAAAGCCTCATATTTCCCTGCACCACGTCATGGGGAAGGATCCTGAGTCGACCCTGGTGAGGCGTTGCTTATCAACAGGGGTGCCGGATCCTTACACTGTGCATGTACCGTGATGTCCCTGTGGGACGGCCACACCAAAGCAGTTGCTTACCTGTGGTCGACGGGTCTGCCCGGTCAGACAGACAAGGGTTAAGCAACAACAATAATAAACACCGTACCACACTACATTGCAACTGAAACATCTGTATTAGTATGCTATACACATTTCTTCGTTGTTGTTGTTGTTATTTAAGCCAGGTTTGTCTGCCCGAGCTGGCAACCAAGCAGTCACGCCTGCAAGGCCGTTCTGTGCAGTGAACCAGTTCCCTTGTGGCAGACAGCGCCTCGCCACAGCGGGGCACGGGCAGGCGTGTGGAGCAGGGATGGCATGAATACAAGAGCTAAACATTCGAATACACATACGACTTCTTCAGATTTCTAGAAATTCGAATAAGAATACATAGAAATAATGTGAATTTGAACGCTAACAGGAATACTTTATGATCGTATTTATGAATGCATTCATGAATACTCTTCGTTAAAAATTAACTTCTAGCTATAGGTCAGCCTAGTACCGTACCAAAGTTATGCAATGGTAAATGACTTCATGACTGGCGCCAGTATTCTGTACCGGGATAGCCAACTTATGCTAAGTACAGCAGTAGACATATTAGTTTGTGTTTTTCTTGTAGGTTAGTTACAACAGAAACACAAGATATCATACTAAGCCAAGTCTGAAGTAGTCTTATCTTGTAGGTCTCACTTTTACTCTTCAGAGTTTTAGATATAGATATGTAAGCATTCGTGTGTTACTCCGGATATTTATAGTAATATTAATATTTGGGACAAGTTTCATTACTGTTTGGGAAAATGTGTGGATATTTTGCTACTGGGTGGACACCGCAGCTGCTCCACCCAAGATGCACTGCGCCAACACGTGTAGGTTCCTCGCCGACGTCTAGTACTGATAATGAATGAACCCAAACAATGACCATTAATCCTTTCGGTTCAATGACTTTATTTCATTTTTGCTACCCTCATTTTTTTTTTTTCAACATAACAAGAACCTCGTAGTGACAGGGCAAAGGAGGCTGAGTTGAGGAAGAGGAAAGGTGATATAACTGGAATAATGACCTAAGGGGCAGCATTAAGGCAGTCGCTGACGGGACGCTGAAAAAAGCTGTCCCGTATGGAGTTTGTGCATAAACAGGTTCTGAGGTAAATTTCAGCATTCCGGGTTGGATGATTGGAATCAACCTTTCATATTCCGGGGCTTCTCAGTGAATTAAGTTACATTTCTCTTGACCAAAACCCCAATTTATTAAGTTCACTGATTATTTTGGCAACAGTCGATGTTCTTCTTGTTTTGGAAGGAGAAAACGTTGAATTAAACCAACGCAGCAGCTGTTTCGGTCCACCCACAACGTCGATCGTCACCCTGTCCCATCACGCCCCATACCCTGCCACTCCCATGCATTCCTCTCCTCTTACCATTCTACTTTCCTTATCTCTATATCCACACCTTTTCCCTCTCCTCTTACCACTCTACTTTCCTCATCCCTATATCCACACATTTTCCCTCTCCTCTTACCACTCTACTTTCCTCCCCTCTAAATCTACACCATTTTCTCTCCTCTTTTCTTACGCCATTCCTCACTCTCCCCTCATACCCTGTTATCCCTCTTCTTTCTTTTATCTCCCTTCCTGTTATAACACGTGTTTCTTCTCTTCTCTTCTCTGCTCTCACTCCTGTCTCTTGCTTATCTCTTCCTGCCCCACGCCTCTCACTGTCCTCGGTTCTTACTCCACAGCTCTTTTCTTACCATAGTATTTTGGTATCCCCTCCCCAATAAATAAAACTTACACCTTCCCTATGCCAATATCACCCCTCATGCAACGCAGATCTTTACCGGGTGTAGTCATTCCATCTTCCCCCATCAACCACCACCAGCTAACCAGCTCTTCTTCTCTTACCTATAGAATTCCCGCCCATCTCCCTATGCCAGTCTTATGGTTGTTGGCCAGTTCTAAGTAGCTGTGGAGGAATCGAAGCATCTTTTACAAAACGATGTATTTTCACCACAGCATCATTTTTCTTACATCTACGCTACTAAGGCAACCTGTGTCGATGTCAGGCCAATAATTTACACTAAAAGGACCATGGGGTAGAAGAGGGATAATTAATTGCAAGGGAAAAGATGCCTACAATGCCTCTTAGAAGACGACCCTTACACCTTCCTATGCCAAGGTCATCCCTCATGTAACACCTTTTCTTCACAGGGTGTACTGATCCCATCCTGCCTGTCCATCCACCACACTCCCTCCTACTCCACCTACTCCTTCATATCCAGTCCATCCGTCATGGATCTCATCGTATCTGGACTGACGTGGTAATATATGAAGTTCTCTCAGTAGACTTAAACTCGACCTCTGCTTAAGTCTATGAGCCTGAACGGGTTTGGTTGGCCCAACATAATGTAAAAAGGTAAAAGTAAAGGTGGGGGTAGGCGCCATGCTGGACTTAGCCGCGGTGCTCATCTCCATAACATAAGCCTTTGAGCCAGTGGCGAGTTATTCACCCATTATCCTGGGCTACAGAGCCACTGCATGATCCAGGTTACCACAGTTACCTCCCCTAGGTGTTCCACCAGGTACTCATTTTACCTGCCAGCCCACAAATGGTGGATGCACACCTGAGTCCAGTGACGCCACCTGCCCGCACCAGAATTCCAACGCTGGCGCTAACGGGCCGGCAGCTTTGCAGTTAGCGATGCTAACCACTCAGCCACCCCGGCTGATCCTAAGGCCTTCAATAGTCTTAGCTGGAACTAACAAACTTTTCTGGAAGCAAATGGCCTTGAACTGACCTGGCCGGGCCAGAATTGATGAGAAGGGCCTTGACTGACTTACCTTGTCGTTATTGGCATGAACAGATCTACCTGGTCCTAAGTGGAAATAAAAAAATATGAAATATGGATTAAATGTGAAAGTTCTGAATGGACCTTACGTGGTCTGCCTGGTTGTAATTGGGCCAGCCTGTGCCTGTGCTGTACCTAATGAATCAGCACTGAACTGACTGGAGTTAACTGGCAAACACTGACAGAAATATTCTGAGTGAATCTGACCGTGGGTGACAGTACCAAACCTGTATTGCTAGCACAGTGTATAATGGTGGTGGGTACTGGAGGTAAACACCCTCCCCTCACAGACATTGACGACATACAGTATAGGATATATACCTGTATGGGCACACAGACAGACAGACAGACAGACAGACATAGAGAGAGAGAGAGAGAGAGAGAGAGAGAGAGAGAATCCTAAGTATTCCACATCATTACATCTGGCTCTCTCTCTCTCTCTCTCTCTCTCTCTCAAGAGCACCAGATGCTGCAGGTTACCCCTACAGTAGAAGAGGTGTTTCTAAAGCTAAGTAACATCGTCAAGTAATATCGTAATCAAGACGTTGATGGAGATTATGTCTCACTTCTTCATTATAAATGGTCTCTTATTCGTTCATCATAATCCTGTGTCGTTCGCAAAAATTACACATAAAAAGTCTTCACAGTAGCGGGGGCTGAAGGAAATTGTCTAATTTCTTTTTCTTGAGAGGTGCAAAGACAAATCTTGGGATGCGTAATGGCAGTGAAGTCAGTAATATCAGCACCGATGGTCCGCCAATCTTATACACAAACTTTATGCTTCCATGACCCAGATATGGAGTCATTTACACACGCAAGACTCATATATGTATCAACCCAACATCACATTTTATACTATTTTACATAACATGATTACAGGAAACTTATAAATGTATTATAGATTACAGCAGCTTACATTAACTCTGTGAAACATAGAACAATAATCCTGTACTGATAAAATGTTGTTACATTAACTGCGTAACTGATATGAGTTGTTATCCCTCTGTTTTGTTTGATGAAGTGCAGGCAACAATGCAGGTTTCTGTCGCAATAACACAGGATGGGTTGCATTATTTGTTAAATGTTTACTCAAACACAAAGCAGCATCCAACCAGAAGCCCATGACGCTGATAAATACTGCCTATTTATAAAATGGTCATTTACACAATGGCATGGCATAACACATCTGACCAGTGGAAGGTTTCATTACAGTGATAATACTGTAAACAGTGATACTAAATCTGCCTAAATGATCAGCATGCAGTCAACAGGTATAACAACTTTTCTTCGTCTTTTTCAGTTCGCTTCCTTCAATTCCATGACATACATGTACACTACCACTCGCGAAGCAATAGCGGTTTGTGTGTGTGTGTGTGTGTGTGTGTGTGTGTGTGTGTGTGTGTGTGTGTGTGTGTGTGGGGGGGGGGGAAACAGTTTTTATCCGACCAAGACAAACAGAGAGAAATTAAGAGGTAAACACTAATTAAGCCCATCGTTACAGAGAATAGTAGACTGAACGTCATGGTCACAGCTCTCAGTCAAAGTATGATGCAGCCACATCAACATGAATAGTTTTCAATCAATAGGCCAAACCTGGGGAAAAACAGGGATTTGATTCTGAAAACAACCAGTCAAAAATCAAGGTTACTGAGCAAGATCAAAATTTGAACCTTGTGTGTGTGTGTGTGTGTGTGTGTGTGTGTGTGTGTGTGTGTGTGTGTGTGTGTGTGTGTTTGAATATCTCAGTTATGACACGATTTTAACTATATTTGGTGTCAGGACTGGGGGTCAGCCAGGAAGTAAGCTTTATATTGGTTTTAGAAAAGTAGGGAAAAGGTCAAAATCGTATGGTGAGGTCAGTTTAAACGGTTTTTATTGGAATCAGACAAAAGTTTGTGTAAATGTTTGGGATATACAGGAAGAAATGATTCTGTTTGGTGGCCTATCAATCACAGGTCAGGGTCACAGGGGTAGGTCAAAGTTCAAGGTCACACGGCAGGGTCAATTTAACAGTTTTATCGACTTGGAACCAAACCTGGTGGAAGTGTTTAGAGTCAGGCAAGAATGAAGGGCTTCAATTTCGAGAACAATCATCAAAAGTAAAGGTTACGGGGGCAAGGTCAAATTTCGACTATTGTATCTGTGTGAACAAAACAGCTTTGAACTAATTTCGATCAGACATGGTGGATAAGCTGAGGGTCACTCAAAATGATGACTTACGGTAGTTGAGAACGACAGGTGACAGGTCAGTGTCACATGGTTAAGTCACCCTAAACAGTTTTTATCCGATATAATATTGTGTTTTGTGGAAGGGTTGAAATTTAAGCAACGATAAAGAGTTTTTGAAAACAATCAGTCAAAAGTCGAAGCAACATGAACAGGTCAAAGGTCAAGTAAACTGGAAAAAGGCATTTCAGTTTTAATGTTGTCTGAACAAAGGTTGGTGGAAAAATATAAGGTCAGGCAAGATTGGAGTAATAAGATCTTGTGAATAATATGTCGAAGGTTAAGGCCACATGGCACAGTCAGATATTCGGTCCTGAGGCCAGCTGGTGTGCGTGGGTGCTGCACTCTCTTACTGCACTTTCTTGTTACATCTTGTCCTTGGTGTAACCAGACAATTATATTAAGGTGAATAAAACTCTCACACACTAAAAGAGTTAAATAACACTATCTTCTAATACAAAGCCATACAAAATCGTCTGAATGCACTGTACCCTTTGACTTTCATGTCTCCTTCTTTACATCCCTTTCCATCAAATATGCATCGTAATACTCTAATTCTTTTGCTGTTATCTTCCATTTCACATGTTTTGCTTTGTATATATTAGTGCTACTTTAAAACATAAAGTAATGAAGATGGAAAGAAGAGAGGAAGGAATTATGGGAAAGTATGATAGACACTGGAACTGGAAAGTTTGTGGGCCAACCACGTTGTCCTAACCTCCTAACCTGGACCTTAAACACTACCACCTCACACACTACACTACTACAGCACAGACAAGTCTTCAGTTTAACTTTAATAAAAAGATATCTGTGAGCAAATGGTTGAGGTAGCTGGTATCCTTCCGTCCAGTGGGTCCTCGTACAGATGAGAATGGAGTTCCAGCAGCAGCAGCAACAACAACAACAACATGATCTCTTGTTTTACAGTCTATGCCGTGCATCTCTCCTGCTCTCCTCCTAGGTAGGTGTGAAGGGAGGGGTCATGGAAGATGTGGAGATGGTGCTGTGAAGAATGGTTTTATGGTGTTGAAGACTGAGTGCAATGCTCTGGATGTGAAGGGAGGTACTGAAGTGATATGGTGGTGGGTTATGGTGTGGAGAAGGGAGGGAGAGTAGTCATGTGGTGGCGGTGAGGTGATGCAGTGATACGGTGGTGAAGGTAGAGGGTAGAGGTGAAAGAACTAATTGTGGAGGAAGGTGAGGCAGTGATGGTACAAGACGCTATAAAGAGTGGAACCATGCTGTGGAGGATAAGAAAGAATTATTGTGGAGACGGAACAAGTCCCCACACTGATCTAGTTAAATACTTAATTATGGTTACCATCAATTGTTTGGAAATGACTTTGTTGTGAAATCACGCTGTCTCAAGTCAACAGGCGCCTCTCCCCTGAAATCCAGACAAAATTTACATGAACGACTTTGAGTTATGGAGCAGATTACTAAACTTACAGGCAAATTACAGGTGTTATCTTAACTAGTTGTGGCGGCAGCGGCGTAACATTTGCTTACAAACTGTTGACGCCAGCCTCGAGGACCGCCGACATACAACATGATTATGAGTTGTAAAAGCAGCGGAGGTTGTTTGGAGTGTGGGATTAGTGGTGGAGAGAGAGAGAGAGAGAGAGAGAGAGAGAGAGAGAGAGAGAGAGAATAGATCACACACACACACACACACACACACACACACGTTAAACCTGCCAACAGAACAAAACCAATGCTGGAAAAAAAAAACACCAAAGGGATTGAGCAAACAGGATAAGAGGAATAAGGATCGGGATGAAAAGTGTAAACAAACACACTATAACTGTGCATTGTTATTCCAGAGCAGGAGAATGTTTGAAACGTAGAGGATCAAAGCAAATACAAACAATAAAACAATTAACCCTATTAAGAGACAAAGGAAACATTAGATAGCCGCACCTCTGAAGTAGGCTTAAATTCTAGGAGAATATTACATTTCTCATTGGTGGGGGTGGACATACGGGAGTTTTACACTGACTTAAACTAAGTCAGTGTAGAAATCTGCCGTTGTGCAAGATTTGGTTATACGAAGTAAAAAACATGGCTGTGCATAGCGGCACTGCCCCAGGCTCTCAATCGTGAGGAAAAGGGAGTTACAGCCTGCCTATAAATTGGTTTGGGCGGAAATTTACCAGTATGCAAATATAGTTTTCCTTGGGGAAAAAAATCTATGGCTATGGAAGTAAACGTTGCCAGGGACAGGGACAGCCTTCGGGTCCTGTCCTACCCAAGACATAGTACGGATGGAAGTCTTTTGCTACGTAAATATTCAGTGTTCTTAGGTAAAAAACTTGCATTCACCACAGCCCCTTTCCCCTCTTGGGAGGCAGGGGAATCCAGTCCTTCCTAAAAAGCTGGTCTAGCTGGTGGTCTACCAACTGCAGAATATTATTTTCCTTGGGGGAAGCAGCCTAGGTATATACAGTATATATATATATTGCACATGTCAGGTGCTCCCCGGGAGCTCTAAGGTCTAGCCTCCCCCTGTGGATAGGGGACCCAAGGGATCCCGCCCTCTTTTAAGTTCTGGTGCAGGTAGAGGAAGCACATGAAGACGTGAATGTTTGTTAAGGTGGTAAGATTAAGGCTGCCAGACTTGTCAGACTTAAGTTTATGTCATACTGACTGAGATGCAGTAGCAGCATGACAGTATGAGGTTGATACACAGACGTCAGTGACAGAGTTGGACCGGATCATGTTGGACCGGATAGGAGGCCGAGATGAGGACGCTCAGAGGCACGAGTAACATGTACAAGGTCAATCTGTCTCGACAGAGCACATCACAGGACGGGACATCATCGCTGAAGCATAGGACATATTCAGCGTGGGAGTTGCATGAAACGCCCTCACCTTCTTCCTATTTTCATATTAGGAGGTACCCTCTGTTGCCTTCACCGCACTGACCTCTTTCTCCTCCTTCCACGTTGACAGTCCCTTGAAGAAGTGGAGTAACCACCTTTGAAGAGAAAAAACACTCAGTCCTGGAAGTACAGTCGTCTGCATCATGACTGGTACCTGTACACTTACCACACATGGAGACAGCAGCCTGACATGTCTTTATACCATGTCCATAAATTTGACATTTGGGGCAGTAAAGGGGGTTAGAAACATCAGCCCTGATACTAACAATTTCATAACAAACTTTAATGAAGATCTGGGAGATTAGGTTTGCCTAAAGTCAACACAAGAACAGCAGTCTTTGCCCTCACGCCTTCTGAAAAACGAGTAATAAACTTAGCATCAACAACATCTTCCTGAGCAAATTCATGTATGATGTCCTTCTCCTTCCCATGAGGTTCCAGCAGCTGATAACGCCCTTTCAGGAGTTCATGAAGTGTGGGTTCATTGGCTGGACGTCATAACAATGAAATTTACTTAGTCTGAACAAGTATTTAACCTGTGAGACATTCATAGTCTTAACAAGTGGTGCCAGGCACAGCAAACCTTGCCTGACAGTAGTTGATTTATTGCTGTTAAATACTGAGTCGAAACTGCCATTTAATCCCAGAGTGGTACACAGTTAAGGTCTAAGGTAATGGTGCAAATGTTTTCAAGTTACACCTTCTGAAAATTCGTGATCATGCGTTTGACCTTTCAGAGTCACTCGAGGTCAAAGGTCTTGGTGCCAAATGAAAGCCCATATTACGAGTTCCTTATATTCATGAAAGTAAATATCTCTATCTTCCACTGGTTTCAAGTTAAAGCCCTTTGAAAACCCGTGACCTTGATTTTTACCATTCAAGATCACTTGATTACCTCTAAGTTTACTTGCTTTCTTTGGGACCAGTGTCCACATATCCTGAAAGTTTCATGTAATCTCATTCAGCCGTTTTTCCGTAATGTTGCTGACAAACAAACAAACAAATAAACGACCAAAAACAATACTTCGCCAGACTCCGTCTGCGCGAGGTAATTAGCTCCCCATCAGCAAGTTTTGTAACTCGTTCAACCTCGCCAGCACAGCCATCAACCACCTTCCCGATAATTAAAGGATTGATACTTGCCAGAGAAGCTGCACCTAGAGCATGAAGCCACACACATAAAGCGTTATTAATATTACTGGTAATGTCTTGCAGGGTTCGGGTCTGGCGGCGATCAGTCTGGGAGTCACTCCGTGTTACAATCAGGGTATTGTCAGAGCCGCCCCCCCCCCCCTCCATAAGGGAGTGAGGGGCTGGGTAGGGTAGACATAGTAAACCCCTTCCCCTCTTGGGGGAAGTGGAAAGAAAGAGAAAAGCGAGCAAAGGAAAGCAAATCCAGGACAACAACGAAGACAAACAGCTTGCTTACTGATATGGGCCATAAAATCATCCTTACTTCATGTACGTCTTCCAGATCTTGAATCTGCCACACAAGCAAAACCATATGCACATAATATATTTCTATTACACTCATGTCATTGAATACCAGGTTATAACCGGGGTGTTTTGTGTTGTCCTTTTCCGTACATATTTCATCCTCACTTTTTGATCCTTTACCAGTTGCAAATATACAAACCGATAAAACTGAGTCGGTACAGAAATGCTCTTCCGAAATGCGTACTTTTGTAACTGAGGTGATGTGAGAGGTCGATAATTACTAAAAGAGAGAGAGGCAGAAGGGAAATATTGCCGGGTGCTGCATAACAGGAGAGAGAGGACACAGAGGGAAAGAATTACAGCAGATATACAGAAGTGTTGCTGCCGTAGTAGCCTATGAAATTTATGCTTTTAAGACAAAGTAACATAGTGGTAAGAAAAAAAAATAACCAGTACAATAAGAAAAAAAAAGATTGGATAAATTTGATGTTTGCAGGGCTAATAGAGAAATACAAAGCTTTGGAATATAGAAAAGAGTAAATGAGAGAGAGGAAATTAAACAAGTCAGTAATACTTATACATGTAACAAAAGTATTAAAGAAAAAAAAATGTGTGACATAAATATGAAAGGAGTGGAGGAGGTTAACAAAAATTATAAGGAAAACAGGGAAAATTAGTTGCGGAGGTATGGAGCTTTGTGTGAAGGAAAAGTAAATGGCAGGTTAGAAATAAAGGAAAGCACTAAAGATCCTGACTACAGTAAAAGTAACCACATTATCTGAAAGAAAACGTGTAACTCATGGTTAAGGAAGAGTAAGTTGAAGGTAATGATTATAATGGAGTGGGAAAAGTCATGGCTACAGTTATAAACAGAAGAAAAGGAAAAAATCACTAAGACAAAACTGGTTAAACTAGCAGTGCAGAAATACCGACTGTACCTGTAGAAATAACAACAGGCAAAAAAAAAAAAAAAAAAAAAACTGCAGGAAAACAACTGTTAATGTTAAGATAAAGTGACACGACAGTGAACACAAAAGGACCTCAAGTGTTGAGTGTGATACAGTATGAAAAACTATCTATTTGTCCCGAGTTTGGTGGCCACAAACAAATCGCCGTGTCCTCTGCCATTTCACTGCCCTCCCCCCAGCCCAGACTCCCCTCTCTCCTATACCTTTCAACTCCACCCCTCCATCTCATCTTCGGTCTCCCCCTTCCTCTCCCCCTTCCACCTGGCTCAATACAATCTCCTTGTAGTCGCTCACTCTCCATTCTCTCCACATGGCCAAATCACCTCAGCGTATATCTTCTCGCGCTTTCTATCGCATCCACATCCACACCACAACTCTCCTTCATTTTCTCATTTGTCAGTCTGTCTCTCCATGTAACTCCACATGCTCCTATGAAATAACTCATTTCCACTGCCCTCACTCTTGAATCGTGACTTCTGTGCTCACTTCCACATTTCTTATCATTGCTCCCAAAGAACCAGCACCCTTTCTTCTTTGTTGCAACTTTTCAAGCACTTCATCCTTCAAACTTCCATCCTTACTCATCACACTACCCATGTACTTAAATGTACTCAAATTTTCCATTGGCTCATCATCCAACCTCACTGCACATTCAGTGACATAATTTCTCTCGAAGACCATAACTTGACTCTTCCCTACATTTATCTTTGGACTCCGTTTCTTACACACTCTCTCAGACTCATTCACTAAGTCTTGCAGTTCTCCGTCATCTTCACTTAACAGCACTGCATCATCTGCAAACAACAGTACAGAAAGCTTCCAAAAGCTGCCCTCTCTCATTAGGGCCTCTCCAACATTCACCACCCTACCTTGTACATTTTTAATATCCCCATCATTACAGACTGAACAGCCTTGGAGGCATGACATATGCCTGTTTCAATCCAACATTCAGATAGAAAATTTCACTCAGTTCACTATCCAACGCACTGCAGCCTTAGCACCCTCATATATACTCTTCACTGCATTCAGCACCTTCTCATATACTGCCAATAATCTTAATATTTTCCACATTCCTTGTCTATCCGCTCTGTCATATGCTTCTTCAAAGCAATGAAAGCCGCATACAACTTCTTTCCCTTCTCTAGAAATTTTTCCACTAAAGACCTAAGGATGAATATCTGAGCTACACAACGTCTTTCTTTCCTAATACCTGCTTGTTCTTCTCCAATTAATACCTCTGTTATTTCCTGTCTCTGTCAATAAGTATCCTAACATATATTTTTCATATTAAACTATGAAGATGAATGCCCTTATGATCACCACACACTTATTTTTCCCCTTTCTTGTGTACAGGTGAACAGTTGTACCTGACTTCCAATTCTCCATGATTCTACCTTCCTCCCAGGCCAATCTGCACATCTTGCATATCCCTTATACTACTATCTCTCCCCCATGCTTCATCATTTCATCACACACTTCATCAATTCCTGGGGCTTTCTCCATTTTGACTTTCTTTGTTGCTTCCACTACTTCCATCCTACTGACCTCTTCTTCCCTTCTCACCTCCCTCCTCTTCCCAGCTTGGAAAGCTCCCAAGATGAAAAATACTTATGAAAAATGCAATGCTAAACCGATGAAGGGAAGAAAGAAGAGCGGGAAGGAGGAAAGCTGACCAAGATAAGAAATAAGCAACTCAGTGATGAATTCCTGTTCCTCTTTCTGCCCTCCCCCTCCCAACACCATTAAGTCCCCCTCCCACTCACATATGCCATCACCAAAACCCCTTCTCCCTCTCTCGCCCTCAGACTACCATTGTCACCCTTCCTTTTCACCTCTCACTCCCATTCCTCCCTGCATTTCCCTTCTCCTTTTCATCTCGCTACCCACGTCACCTGCTCCTTCCCACCTACTCAACCCCTCCACTCTACCAACCTCATTTTCCAAACCTCTTTCTCACTAGATTTTCAAAATAATTTGTATGTCAGCACTTCACTACATCCATTAACATTTTTGTCTTTAGTTATTTTTAGTTCTCCGACGTGATATTTGTTTGGGTCAACCTTTTTCCTGTCGTTTTTATCCCCTCAATTCTGAATACTGGTGAAGGGTACATTTGGTGTTCGTTTTCCCACTCTTTTGTTTTGTCTGTTTTGTTGTTTTTCAATACACGGTCTTTATTAATATCGCGTCCCATATTCACCCTTTCTCTCTTTCTTGCTTTCAGCCCTTCCCGGCTTTTCTCGCTTTCACTCAGCTTGTCCATGTTCATTTTTCATTACGCTGAATTAATTCGTGCTTTTATAGTAACAGCAAAATATGCATGAGACATTGCCCATGCCACGAGTAAAAACTCGGACAGCTCTCATAAAACTACAATTAGTTATCACTAAATATTGCTAGTAAAGTGGTGGTGTAACAAGTAAATAATAATAACAGGTACTGTAAAGCAAGGATGATTGTGTGACTCTTCCCTACCAACCGTCGACACACCAAGCCTTACCTGCTGTTTCCTGTAGCACTCCCACTGGTGTGTGTGTGTGTGTGTGTGTGTGTGTGTGTGTGTGTGTGTGTTTGTGTCCCATAATATTACTACATACAGAGATGCAATGTGGCCTACAAAGAAATCGTCGGATGAGAAATATCTAAACAAAACAAACTGGTACAATCATCTCTGACAAATGAATTATCACAGGGTCAACACAAAGCTTTAGGCAATACTGCTGCCACGGACTGTTGGCACAAATGTTTGGTTTCACTCACTTAGGACGTAATAATGTTAACAGACACCCTAACGACCCTCCCATGCCGTTTCTTTTAATATGACTTTGTAGTAATTATTTCTGTGTTAATAATGCAGCCTACAAAATGTCTACATGAAAAGGATGTACACAACGTCTGCATGTTAATATACTCACTATTCACAACTCTGTTATAAGCATTTGCCAGTAGCA
The DNA here is from genome assembly GCF_032717465.1 of Coenobita brevimanus. NCBI lineage: Eukaryota > Metazoa > Arthropoda > Malacostraca > Decapoda > Coenobitidae > Coenobita > Coenobita brevimanus. The sequence goes on along the minus strand of NC_137062.1, from coordinate 11,844,895 downwards.
CCCGTATACATTTTTTTGTATTTGTTGACCTGGTGTGAGATTAAGAGAGGTGAGGGAGGAAGAGTTATGGGACGTGTTATCATAACCAGAAAGCCAGGTGGCTGGGAAAGGTTATAGGAGATAATGAAGAAAATATAGGAAGATAGGATGGTGGGCACGAGTCCAGTCTCTCCTTCCACCACTGTCCATATAGACCATCTCTCTCTCTCTCTCTCTCTCTCTCTCTCTCTCTCCAGTCCACAACCCCTCCGCCATGAACAACGGGACTCCATTTGTACTGTGGCACTTACTTTTGCAAATGGTGGCTGCTGATGCCCCACCTGCCCCACCTTTCAGGACCGGAATTGGTTGTGGACGTCAGCCGAGTTTTCCCTTTTCTTTTTTTTGCAATACAGTATGTTTACGATATACCTTTTTTTATTTCGTCACATCTCACCATAACCATCACCATCAATATCACACCATTATCATCATTATAACACTATTTCCCACCTTGGAATATGCAGCATACACTTTTCAATACATCCAGTAGTTAACTGGTATAGTTTAGGGTACAAAAGACAGCTGCTGCTGCTGCTGCTGCTAGATAGCCCTACTTTTTGAATGGGAAACAGGATTGTTCTATGCAGTCATAATAATTCCAGTGGCGTAGTTGATCTACTGTTAAATGTTCAGGATGACGACAGCTTAGCCTCGGAAACCTGCAGCCTCAACACAAGACTTCAGACCTAACTGATTTTTTTAACCTTCGAGCAGAAGGGAAATAATATTGTCCACGTATGTACTGCGTGTTGTGCTTAACAAAGGAAAAGGACGGATATGCACATAATGCTTTATTGATATTAACTTTTGTATTCGTTTTTCTAGTTAACAATAACCAAAAAAAGCTTAGGAGAGACGCCACTGAATGAATGGGTGAGAAACAGTCTACATTAACCCCTCCAATGAGGTCAAGTGTTATTATATTTTACTCTTGCTATCTCCATACAATATTATTCAACTTCGGACTGGTTTAATGAAGGCTATTTTCATCCCCTCCATTTTGAAAAGTCACAAATAAACCAATGCAAATCGTCTCATGTTGGGTAGAATCAAAGTTTTCAATACGAAAGCTTTTTTCTAAAATGAATAATATCGTCTGGTGTTGGCAAGTTCAGATTTTAAAAGACATTAGTTTATAGACATAGTTTGTAATCCACTGAGTCAGAAAGTCATTTCTGCCGTTGAAATAAATTCGTCTGGAAAGAGCAAGAACATAGTACAAGAAAAAAATAGCAAGATGGAAAAGGTTAACCTCTTCAGTACGTGAGGTTCCTCCTAAGCGAATTATAATCGTCTGGTGGTAACAAGAATATGCAAATAATAATATAAAATGTGTCATCGCAATGAAGGGCATAATACGCACTTTGATATCCTGTATGATAATCAGTCTTGTATTTATCATGATAATTAATTCACTCAGTCATTTTACACATTCACTTTGGTTTCAGTTCTCTCTTGATGATGATGTTGATGCATACATTTTCGGTGCTGACAGCTGGCGACGTGCTCTTGTACGTTTATTGCACACTGATACTGTAATTTAGTAATGACTACACAAGGACAGGTAAAATAGGAAAGAACTGAGTATATTTAGTGAGAAAATTTCCTTATATTCCACTGCATCTGCTTCACACTTAGGTTATGTCCATTAGGCTGCCATCTTCCCTGACGCTTTATAAATAAAAGAATCATCCATGAGCAGGGATATTTATCATGTCTCTCTCAGCTTAGAAATCTTTACCAGCAGAGGCAAGTGAGAAGTGGAAAGGATGAAATATTAGGCCATTTTTGTCCCCGCTTGTACAGTACATTGAATTATCAGAGGGTACATATTTAGGTACAAGTCAGTCTAAATGGGAGCATCACTGTTTTTACCTTAATTATCCCTTGAGGTCCTTGCGTGAATAGTGACTAACACATACATTATGGAAGTGTGTAAGGTGTACAAATTGCATGTGTTGCCTCAGGGGACTGTGTGCACGATGTGAGATAGGATGTTTTCGTGTTCTGATCTTTTTTTTAATTCGTCCAGAGATCACTGAATGATGAAATGCCTCCTGTCACCTAACCTAACCTCAACTTACTTTTACTCTATTTTACCTAGGCTAAGCTAAGCCAACCCAGTCCAACAGAACCAAACCCAACTTAGCCTTATTGAAGCCATTCTAACCTAACCTTTTCCTAATCCTACCTTAATTTTGCATACTCAGCATAACCAAAACTAACCTAACTTAAACTACCCTAACTAATCCATACACAACCTTTCTTGCTCTAATCATTTCTACTTGTCACGAATCTTTGTATGGCGTAGGGTGATTAACACGAGGTTCAGTAATCAGGGCAGTGAGGCAAGGGACTGGGTTAGTAATAACTTGGCAATCATATTAACACCCTCATGAACAACCATTTGCCAGCAACGCCTCGATATCCCGATACAACAATGCCATCAAGTGAATGAGTCTCAGTTTGGTGATGCTGATGCGACTTTGTTTTTGGTGGTGGTAACTGGGTGGAAAGTGTGAAATTATCTTGGTAATATCTGGTTTGGGTAAAATATTGAGAGGCTGGGGAGTGGTTAATGAGAGAGAGAGAGAGAGAGGGAGAGGGGGGGAGAAAAAAAATTCTTTTGGAAAAGCAGAGGACGAAATTTTAAAACTATGAATGTATATATATATACATATATATATATATATATATATATAGATATATATATATATATATATATATATATATATATATATATATATATATATATATATATATATATATATACTGTATATATAGCCCGACGCCCTAATCCCGCAAAGGGTGGCCGCAGACAAAACGCCTCCAAGTCACTCTGTCACCCACCATTTGACTACCCTCCCCCCAACTCACCCCCCTCCCTCGTATACCTCCCAATTCCATCCCTCCACCTCATCCTCGGTCTACCCCTCCCTCTCCCTCCCTCCACCTCACCTACATTCACCCTCTTAGTCAGTCTTTCATTCTCCATTCTCTCCACATGTCCAAACCACCTCAGTGTATTTCTCCTAATCTTTTCAACCACATCCACATCTACCCCACAACGTTCCTTCACTTCTTCATTCGTCAACCTGTCCCTCCACGTCACTCCACATGCTCCTCTCAAGTAACTCATTTCCACTGCTCTCACTCTTGACTTGTTCCCCTCTTGCAAGGTCCACGCCTCGCTTCCATACGTCAGGGTAGGGATCACAATACCATCATGCAGTGACTTCTTAACTTCCATACTCACCTTCCTATTTCTCATCACTGCTTTCAGTGTACCAACAACCTTTCTTCCCTGCTGTACCTTTTCACGTACTTCATCCCCCAAAGTTCCATCCTTACTCATCACACTACCCAAGTACTTGAATGCACTCACATTCTCCATATCCTCACCATCCAACCTCACTGCACACTCTGTGACTTCATTCCTCTCAAACACCATAATTTTACTTTTGTTTACATTAACTTTCAGCTTCCTCCTCCTACACACTGTCCCAAATTCATTCACCAAACCTTGCAACTCCCATTCATCTTCACTCAACAATCTATCTATCTATCTATCTATCTATCTATTGCCAGACGCCTCAATCCCGTTTGGGGTGGCCACAAACAAATCGCCTCCAAGTAGCCCTGTCCCCCGCCATTTCACTCCCCTGCTCCCAGCTCACACCCCCCTCTCTCATATACCTCTCCACCCCATCCCTCCATCTCATCCTCGGCCTCCCCCTCCCTCTTTCCTCCTCCACCTCACTCACATACACTCTCTTCGTCAGTCTTTCACCCTCCATCCTCTCCACATGGCCAAACCACCTCAGTGTGTTCCTCATAACGCTTCCTATCACATCCACATCAACACCACAACGCTCCTTTATATCCTCATTCGTCAGCCTATCTCTCCATGTGACTCCACAGGCTTCTCTAAAAATAACTCATTTCCACTGCTCTCACTCTTGACTTGTGTCCTTCCAACAACGTCCAAGCTTCACTTCCGTACGTTAGAGTTGGTATCACAGTACTGTCATGTAGTAACTTTTTCACTTCCATGCTCACTACCCTGTTTCTTATCACTGCTTTCAAGGAACCAGCAACCTTTCTTCCCTGCTGTACCCTTTCAAGCACTTCACCCTCCAAACCTCCATCCTTACTCATCACACTACCCAAGTACTTAAACGTACTCACATTTTCCAATTCCTCACCATCCAACCTCGCTGTACATTCACTGACTTCACCTCTCTCAAAGACCATCACTTTACTCTTCCCTACATTCACCTTTAGATTCCGTTTCTTACACACTCTCTCAAACTCATCCACCAAGCCTTGCAGCTCCCCTTCGTCTTCACTCAACAACACAGTATCATCTGCAAACAATAGTACAGGGAGTTTCCAAACACTATCCTCTCTCACCATGGCCACTCCAACATCCACTACCCTACCTTGTACCTCTTTTATCCCATCCATGTACAGATTGAACAACCATAGAGACATGACACATCCCTGTTTCAACCCAACCTTCAAAGAGAAAAATTCACTTAGTTCACCATCCACACGCACTGCAGCCTTCGCACCATCGTACATACTCTTCACAGTATTCAACAACTTTCCATCTACTCCATATATTCTTAACACTTTCCACAATCCTTGTCTATCCACCCTGTCATATGCTTTCTCCAAATCCATGAAAGCCGCATACAACTTCTTTCCCTTCTCTAGAAACTTCTCCACTAAAGATCTGAGAATGAATATCTGATCTACATAACCTCTTCCCTTCCTAAAGCCTCCCTGTTCTTCTCCAACTAATTTCTCTGTTCTTTCTCTAACTCTGTCAATAAGTATCCTACCATACACTTTTCCTATTATACTAAGAAGACAAATGCCCCTATGATTACCACACACTTCTTTTTCCCCTTTTTCTTTGTACAAGGGAATAATTATATCTGACTTCCAATCCTCCGGGACTCTACCTTCCTCCCAGGCCAATCTACACATCTTCCACATCCATTCTACTACTATCTCTCCCCCATGCTTCAGCATTTCACCACACACTCCATCAATTCCTGGGGCTTTCCCTGATTTAATTTTCTTCATTGCTTCCACAACTTCTATCCTACTGATTTCTTCCTGTCTTCTCACCTCCCTCCTTCTCCCAGCCATTCCCCAGCCACTTATACTTGCATTACTTCCGTCCTCTACGTTCAACAATTCCTTGATGTGTTCTCTCCATCTGCTCACTTTTTCTCCCTTCTCCACTAGTAATCTACCATTTTTATCTTTCACTCCCCTGCTAACTTCACTTCCACCCTGTCTTACTCTTTTCACCTCTCTCCAGAACATTTTCTTACCGTCCCTCCACTTTACACTCAAATTTCTTCCAAATTCCTCATCCACTCTCTTCTTACTCTCTCTTACTAATCTTTTCACCTCTCTCTTTCTTTCTACATATAACTCTCTCTTCCGCCTCTCAACTTCTTCCACGCCCCTATTTCTCATCCATATATATATATATATATATATATATATATATATATATATATATATATATATATATATATATGTGTGTGTGTGTGTGTGTGTGTGTGTGTGTGTGTGTGTGTGTGTCCAAGATGCCTTTTTTCTGGGTTACCCTTTACAAGGTACGGTGTTAGGCAACTGATGGATAGATTGAGAAAGAGAACGACAGAAATATGCTAATAGACAAGCAAGTGCCTGGTAGACATGCAGACAGACAGGTAGTGTGACAGAGGAACTGACTTTGATGTATGAAGAAACAGATACACAGGTGGACACACACACACACACACACACACACCCACACACACACCCACACACACACACACACACACACCGCTCTCTGGTGCAGTGGTAACGTTCTCGCTTGCCAACTGGTGGACGGGAGTTCGCGCCTCGCTCAGGTTGCGAAAAGTTTCACTGACGAAGTGGGTGGTTACTGTCCCCCTTGAGCAAGGGGACGGGTGTGTGCGTGTGTGAAGGTCACAGCCTTGCCCTTAGATCGGACTATATGAGCTCTCAGCTCCCTTCCGATAGGGTAAAAGCTGACGATCACGACCATCAAGTGATCCTGACCGACCGGGTGAATTACACACAGAGTAGAAGGGAAAAACATATGATGCCACATGCTACATACTTTTATTCTTTTTCCAATGTAATGGAAGTAGAGATACGACAGCCATCAATTGCCTTTTTTTCCTACTAACACTTGGGCTTCAATGACTGACTTGCAGCTGAATGAAAGCGTTTCTTAACCCCAGGTGTTAATAGTGACAGCATTAACAGGCTTATATTTCAGTACTCATTGTGTTGAATAAAAGCTTCTGACATTACCTGGGATATAATACTGAGTTGTCCCGACTATTGACAGGTGTGCCAAAGCGCCCGCAGGAGATGCCGAAAACCATCCATCCATCATCCAGTCCTATGTTGCCCCTTGAGGAGCGTAGGAGCCCGGGGTTAGCCAAATTGGTCGTGACATTTAAGATGAGAGTGGCCAGCCTCACTTATCCCTGAGTGGCATTAAGTGAGCAAAAAACCCCAACCATCCCTTGGATATAAACCTGCACAGGCTCAATCCTATTGGAGCGCCTTAATTACCCACTAAACCATAAGGCGCCGAAAACCGACCTTGGAAAATGTTTCATGCAGTGAAAAGAATGCTGGGTTACTTGTGTCGTCAGAAGGGGTCTACTTTGAAGGGGATTAGCGTCTTAGCTTAGCAGGTTACATATTTATTTTGTACAGTAAGAGCCTAAGGTTAGATACATTCTGAAAAGACCTGGTGTAACACTAACGACAAGGAAATTACCAACTTGCCTCCACTGAAGGGTTTTTATTTTATTATTCTTACCACCAGCACATGATTTGTACTGGTTAATGAAGGCTGGATGTAATCCCTGAAATGTAAACACTGTCTCATAAACTGGATTAAATCGTTTGGCTGCAATTAGAACACAATAATAAACATGTCATCGGAACTATGCAGTTAGACAGGAAAGAGAAAATTCACAAAATGCCGGACTGAGATGGAAAAGACTAAACAACCAAGAGCTTAGAGTTGGAAAGGATGATGACTGATGATGACTGATATAATGGCTGTTAATGGTTTATGATGACTGATAATGAGTGGTGACAACTAATGATGAATGACAATGTAAGGGGATGATTGATGAACATTGACTGATAACGGTTGATAAGGATTGAGGTTGACAGATAATAAATGATAAAGTTTACTGATTCATGAAGGATTATGGTGTTTGATAATGATTAATGATTGATGACGGTTGATGATAATTGGTAATGACTATTAATGGCTCATAATAAGTGATGCTGATGTGTAATGATTGGTATTGATTGAGGATTGATAATAATTGATGATGATTGATAATGACTGATAATGGCTGATAATGATTGATGATAATTGAAAATGACTGACAGTGACTAATAATGATTGATGATAATTGATAATGACTGACAGTGACTAATAATGATTGATGATAATTGATGATTGATAATGACTGACGATTAATGATAGTGACTGATGCCTACTGATAATGACTGATAATGAGTGATGATGTCTGATGTTGTCTGTTGATGATTACTATATATGACTGATGATATGATGATGAGGAAGAGGAGGCGGTGAATATCGTGTCGATGATGATGATGGTGATGATGCGAGTAATAATAATGACAGGAGAAGGATGGTGATGACATTGATAATCATGCTGGTAATGATTATATATATATATATATATATATATATATATATATATATGCAGAGAGAGAGAGAGAGAGAGAGAGAGAGAAACTCAAAAACAAAGAAAATTCTTTGCCTAACCATATCATTATCAGATGCTTCTGTCTGTCTGTCTGTCTGTCTCTGTCTGTCTGTCTCTCTCTCTAGCAAAAAGAAATTTCTCAGCCTGATCATACCCCCCGTCATGCGCACCTACCCAACCTCCTCCCCTCATTCTTTAACCTCAGGAAATCAATGTGTGTGTAAATGTGTGGGATTCGAAACAGTGCCGGGCTTTTGTGGGACCAGTGACCAAGATAAAAGCTGTAATTTGTATGGAGAGAGAGAGAGAGAGAGAGAGAGAGAGAGAGAGAGAAGACGGTCGTCGAATGATGAAATTAAACTCTGTGTGTGTGTGTGTGTGTGTGTGTGTGTGTGTGTGATATACGAAAGTGCATCAAACTTAAGGTGTTAATGGAGGTTATATGTAAAATCTTCACAACCAGAGATCATTGCACTGAATGGGTAAGGGTGTTTCTCTCACCACCATTTTTATCCCGGGAAGGTTTTCAGTATAACCATTGTGTTAGTGTTTACCAGGCAGGTGCTTTTACTGCATTACTGAGGACGCCTTTCTTGTTTTGTTTTACTGTATCTTAACAGTTATATCCCAGCAGGAAATACAGTGAATCAAGGGGGAAATTTAGGTGATATCTAACCCATCCTACTTCAACTGTCTTTTTTATATTAATCGTCTAGGGGTGGAGAAAATTAGCTTAAAAAAAAAGTACTCCTGGTACTGGAGTGGTATGCCATTTTCTCCTGAGTGGCTTTTAGTGTGACCAGTGTGTGTGTGTTTATGAGGCGGTGCATTTAGTCCATTGCCGTGTGGCCCGGATTTTAGGGTGGCTTCACTGCCTTACGGCTGGATGGGATTAAAGCCTCATTTTAGGGTGGCTGCACTGCCTTACGGCTGGATGGGATTAAAGCCTCATTTTAGGGTGGCTGCACTGCCTTACGGCTGGATGGGATTAAAGCCTCATTTTAGGGTGGTTGCACTGCCTTACGGCTGGATGGGATTAAAGCCTCATTTTAGGGTGGTTGCACTGCCTTACGGCTGGATGGGATTAAAGCCTCATTTTAGGGTGGCTGCACTGCCTTACGGCTGGATGGGATTAAAGCCTTATGTTAGGGTGGCTGCACTGCCTTACGGCTGGATGGGATTAAAGCCTTATGTTAGGGTGGCTGCACTGCCTTACGGCTGGATGGGATTAAAGCCTCATTTTAGGGTGGCTGCACTGCCTTACGGCTGGATGGGATTAAAGCCTCATTTTAGGGTGGCTGCACTGCCTTACGGCTGGATGGGATTAAAGCCTCATTTTAGGGTGGCTGCACTGCCTTACGGCTGGATGGGATTAAAGCCTCATTTTAGGGTGGCTGCACTGCCTTACGGCTGGATGGGATTAAAGCCTCATTTTAGGGTGGTTGCACTGCCTTACGGCTGGATGGGATTAAAGCCTCTTGCCTTAAGATTAACAGTCTCAGCCTCCAATAACTTACCCAATTAAATGAAGTCACATACAGTTAGCTGGAACAGTATACTAGAGTTGTCCCGACGGTGATAAGGTTAATGGTGCCAGTCTAAACGTTCAACTACGAGTTGAAGTAATGAAAAAAAAGGAAAATATATTAAAAGAGAGGAAGTACAGAGAACATGAAAGAAATGGAGAAAAAAAAAAAACAGGAACAATGATGATCGTTCTAAAAGAGTAAATTAAACAGTTTTATAAAGCGGTGATAAAGAAGACAAAGAGAAATGAGAGGGAAAGGAATACGAAATAACATCAGTATTTACGTCATTCAATCCGGCGACGGTTTTAACAGTTAATTCTTGGTACATGTACACGGTTCTGTTAAATTAACCCATTAGTGGCCAGGGTTCCTGTGTGAGGGTTTGTGCTGGCAGGGCACTCACCGTACGGTCCTCCGCCTATAGACTCATAGTTGTGAAGCTCGTAGGTCTCTACTCCATGGCTCCCCCCTTTATTATCTTTTGAAAATGCCCAGTTCCGTCATATACTGAGGACACTGGGCACTAATGGGTTAAGGAAATATACTATTACTGATGGGATTAATGAAGGCTATATCTAATGACCATTGATAACTCTCTACTTGTGGAAAGAAGATCATCTGAAGAAAGCAAAATAAAGTATAATAAACATCACCGGATTGATGGGGTTAACCAACTACCCTATTGGTGAATGGGTCATTGATGGCTGTATCTAGTGCTTACTGTGTGAAAAATATCCCCCCAAATCGCTTGTCAGCAGGAGCAAGGTACTAAAGGCATCAGTGTACCAAAGAGACCAAATAAGTAAGTGCTGAAGGAGTTGATATTAGTGTGTATAAAGGAAAGATAAATTGATCCAAGATTATTTTTTCTACGAAGGGTCTCTGTAATGTTGCGTAAAATGATATGGAGGTGGCGAGAAAATTATACAGTTAAGATTCTCACGTCCTTAAAAATACTGGAAACAGCGAAACTACACTGATAAATTGAAATAGTCCTTTTATATTCTCAGAGAGAGAGAGAGAGAGAGAGAAACACCACAACAGAAGATTAAGTTCCTCTCGTTTTAGCATAACATAGAGAGAGAGAGAGAGAGAGAGAGAGAGAGAGAGGAATGCCACAACAGAAGATTAAGTTCCTGTCGTTTTAGCATAGCATCGTAATGGTGAGTGCCACGATAAATAGCAGGCTAATTAATATTGTGAATCAGAATCTACAATAGAAAGAAGTAATTTCAAAGGAAGCCGTCGCTGCTAATCAGTTTGGTGAATGAAAGAAGCAAAAATGCAAAGGGAGAAGTGCCGTAAGAGAAATAAGTCTCGGGTGATCATTAGCAGTGCCACATCACCCAGGAAAATGTCACTCTCCAGATAATCATACCACTGTTAGCGAAACAAGAGCGGGTACTATGCTTTAATCGACACGCGCTCGCGCACGAGTGTGTGTGTGTGTGTGTGTGTGTGTGTGTGTGTGTGTGTGTGTGTGAAAATAACTCAAAAAGTTTTTAGCCATTTTAGCAAAACTTGGTGGAGCGGGTCAGGGTCAGTCAAGGGGTTGACCTAATTTCCATGGAAAATGGGTCAAAGGTCAAGGTTACAGAGAAAAGTCAGAGTCTGACCTAGCAAGGGTAACTTAAGCTGTTTGTATAAAATATGTATAAACTATAGTGGAAGAGTTGAGAATGAAATCAGTCGACTTTGAGAACAGTCAGTCAAAGGTTAGGGTCGCATGACAAGGTCAAAATTTGATTTGTTTGTCTGTGTTAACAAAAACCTGGGCAGCTTTGATTTAATTTGGACCAAACTGGTGAAAGGCTTGTGGATCAGCCAAAGCGTTAAACTACTGTTTTCGAGGGTAGCAGGTCGACGTTCAAGGTCAAATGGTGAGGTCAAGTTAAGCAGCCTTTACTCGAATTAAACCAAGCATTGCGGAAGGGTTCAGGATAAGTCAAGGACAGTGTGATTTGATTTTGAGAATGTTAATTCAGAAGTGAAGTTCACAGGGATAGGTCAATTGTCAGCGTCACAGGACAAGGTTAACTCAAACAGTTTTGGGTTAAGAGTTAGGCAATACAGTCACGAATGAAATAATTGCATTTTGAGGGGAATGAGTCAAAGATGAAGGTAACTGGTAGAGTCACACCTGCGTCCCTCAGGCCAACTGGTGGTCCAGGGCACTGCTGTTTCTGAATACTCCTTGTTATTTCATTCTTGTTAATTTCACGCTATTATATTATACTAATAAAGGATTACGAAGGAGTTAATAAAAGCTTTGTCTATCACCCTTAGTTTTTTTTTTTTTTGTTGAAGAAATTTCTATTAAAACACTGAAAATTGCAGAATAGTAGACTTTATCGTGCTGAAGAAATTCATTGAAAACAAAAAAACAAAACAAAAAAAATGCAAAAGGTTCAAGGAAGAGAAGACTTAAAAAAACAGGAAGCGTAACGAAAAATATCATCTTATCGAGGTTGACAAGCGAGGGCAGATAAAAGAATAATTAACAGCAAAAGCAAAAATAAAAAGTGAGAAGAACCTTGATGAAAGATAAAGTCCTTGGCGTTCATTAGCACAGCGTCGTATCCACCACGATAATGTCTCCCCGCAGATTAATTACCCGATTTTACCTCGTCCTTCAGAATCAAATTCTGGCGGTAGCTCCTTGAAATGCACAATGACCGGGGCTAATGACCCTTCTGTAATGGCTGCCTATAATAACTACCACTAATTACCGTGGACGAGCGTCTATACGTAAAAGAAAACTCAGTTAATTATTTCCAACGCACTTACTTTCCACAAGGGTCCACCAGCGACGAGAGAGAGAGAGAGAGAGAATTTTCCCTTTTCAACTAAAGCCTAGCATCCCAGCTACAGAGCCAAGTGTGCTTTAAGCCAGACTCTTTAATGTCCAGGTCAGTCATAGGCCTCACTGTGAATTAGACCTTTTTTCAAATTTCCACCCAGTGCCGCTAGCATTTTTCTACTACTATACCACTTTCCTCCATCTCCATCTATAACAAAATAACTTTTTTATTTTCACTTTTGTACGTGTCACTCAGTTGTTGACTTCGTGCAGCACAACTCTCTTGTGTGTGTCTGTGGGGATAAAGGGTGGTGAGTGAGTGATTGCAGGATAGGAGAGGGTCACGCAGCACCCATCTGTCCACACACTCGCCTCCTATTCTGCCTATTTCCCTAAAGCATGATGTAACCAGTACTCTCAGTCCGTCCTGTACACAACTGGCAAACTCTAGTACCGATTTACTTATTTTGTTTAACCATCCGACACTTCGGGTACTTTTCTCTCTCTCTCTCTCTCTCTCTAGTCTCGTCTAGTTAGTTTTATCTCATTTTTTAAGGTCTTGTTTAATGACAAATAGCACAATGCCCTTTTTCGTTTCTCCACTCCAAGATGTGGGAAAGACAACTTTTTGTGGATAATAGTAATGATGATGATGATGATGATGATGATGATGATGATGACGATGATGATGATGATGATGATGAGGAGGAGGAGGTGGTTGTGGAGGAGGAGGAGGAAGATTAAAACCATCGCAGCCAAAGCGTTGCCTAGCTACCGGTACAGAAAGTGATTTACGGCTAGTTTCTTTGCCTTAACTTGACCTAGATATTCGTCCATTTGTAGATTATTTAACGTATCTCAGTGGCAGAAAAAGACCCTGCTATGGCTCTACATCTTTTAACATGTGCTCGTGACTAGCATTATATTCTAGTGGTAATCAACTGGTACATCTCAGAACTAGGTACGGGGAGATGAGAAGTGTTGGCCAGGAAACATATACGACTTATTATTATTATTATTATTATTTTGTTTTGTTTACTGTGAGATGTCTCGGTAAAGCAGAGTAAAATTGGCTAGTGATGGCAAGGAAATTATCTTTAAGATATCCGAAATTAATGTAAACGACGAGAACCCTCTGAATAGTTTTAAAAAATCATCTGGCTCTGGCAGTGGCGGAAATAAAACACTGAAGACTTACCACATCCAAAAGGATCAAAGCGGAGAGAGAGAGAGAGAGAGAGAGAGAGAGAGAGAGAGGGAGAGAGAGAAGGGGTATATTTCTTCTCTCCACGTGTCACATAACGTTACTTATTACAAGACTGTGTTTAGAAGACTTTGGTGTCCACGTCCCACTGTGGAGTGAACCAGTATTTTTATTTTTAATTTATTTCAATATTTCCATCAACTTCCGCAAACAGTTTTCGGCCATTTTTTTTTCATTCACTTTCCTATTTTCCCTATTCCCCATTTTTTTACTCACCTTCTAATGTATTATTTCATGTTTCATCCCTCCCCTTTAATGTGACTTTTTCCAGTGTTTGTTCTGTTGTGGGGTTAGAGAGAGAGAGAGAGAGAGAGAGAGGGTGGGGGTGGGGGAGATTCCTCACTGTGAGTAACATCACGCTCACCGTCACCATGTTGGTTTATGCAGATCAGTCCAGACTTTACTCTTGCTGCGATAGATAGCATGGGTAGCAACCTGGTGGAGATACATAGATAGACAGACAGATAAATAAATATAGATAAGCAGATAGAGAAAAAGAAAGAGTTCAGCTGTTACATAGAGTTACATAGATACACATACCACACAGACCTTACGGTCACAGTGAAACAGTTTGTACTTAATATAAAGAGTAATAATTGTGCTCTAGTCACAGCCATGGAGAATGAAGGTAAAACATCAGAAGGCTGTCTCCCCCACCCTCCAAACCCTTTGGGAATACACTGTACAGGAAATAAGGGTGAAAAAGCACCTTGAGTTAATGGAGGCTGTGTGTAAGCTATTCACCACGTATGATGGAGGCGGCAATGACATCTTTGCCGCATTTGCTTTTAAACACTGTTGTACGAGGAACCTTTTTGTACGATTCATTTTTTCCTGCTGGAGAGGGACACCTTCTCGCAATGGCACCGATCGACCCTGCTGCCCGATTATACAAATGTCCCTCAACTCCCCCTTTCTAGACCCAAAGGCAGCTGGTCCATTGCAGAAGAGTGATTTAAGCCTCAGTCCACCGTGCTCACTTTCCAAATAGTCTGGGTTTGCTACTACTACCAAAGAGTATAGAGAAAGATAAGAGGGGACAGTCGCACCATCCCCGTGTAACTTTGGGCGACAGTGGCGCCCCAAGAGGCGGGCGCGGGAACAGAGCTGGAGAATGTAAACATCATGTCGGGCAGTCAGATCTGTGCTGCTATTATCTGCAGAAATTCTAGGCAAAAATGGCCGGGATTTTTTTTTTTTTGTTTTTTCGATTCACAAAGAACAAGGAAAGGTGAGTGATATATTGACAATCGCATCTTATCTAAACTACGTTCACGCTGATGAAATTATCAGAAATGTTGATCTGGCTGGTTATTCTCTCATTGTTGCTTTGGTGTTTATTTCACCGTGATTTATCTAGACACTACAAGTGGTCACTGAGCGTTGCTCTAGGGTGCCAGGCAAGGTTGCCACACTTTTAGATGGGAATTAACGTACCGGCCCCACAAAATTATCGATTTTTCGCTGGAACTATCGTACATTATTATTTTTTAATAGTGTTTAAGAATCTGATGTATCTTAAAACTGTCGCCGATGCCTTGGTTATATACTGAAAACTTACCCATTACAATTATCTTCATCAGAACCATCATTTTATAAGGTACTGACGTATACTGAGGTGTATATTTATCACTACTTTGTATTAGAATTAGATCATACCATAAACATCTCATAATGATAATATTACGATAATACAGTATAATCATTTCCTTTATTACAAAAATATAATTACAAGAAAAAAAAAAACCTTTAGTACCACTCTAGAAAATCACACTGACTAGCAGCAGAAAGCAGTCAAAGAACTTAGATAATTCGTATGTGCTTACTCTTGCAGGTAATAACTCGGTAAGACCATTATATATATATATATATATATATATATATATATATATATATATATATATATATATATATATATATATATATATATTGTTACGGTGGCGCCAGCCCGGGGCTATTACAAAAAAGACAACAAGTCAGCCTTAGATGATCGGCCTCCACTGCGTTGCAAAAATAACGCAGACCCCGGCACTGACACTCCGCAAACTAGAGAAAAACTGCGCAACGGAAAAGTACTTACTTAAGAACGCAACACTCTGTACTTTGATAATAAAACGGAACAGCCTACCTATAGATCTAGCCTACTATCGTCACTACCGGAAGTAATACCGCCCGAGACAGTATACAGGAACACCTCCCACTTACTTCCGGTGGTGACGACTTTCTACTTAACCCGTGTCCAAGGGGGAACGCAGTTAACGGCTCACGATAGTTCTCACTAGCCTTGTGCAAAGAGATGGGATTAACTATGTAGGGGTTAGGGGTGTGTGTGTATGTACGTGTGTTGGGGGAACGTTAACAAAGGCAGCGAGAAGACCACGGTGAGCCAAACTGGCCCTCAAAGACAACACGGTTACAAAAACAAACAAAATAACCACTTCCCTCAGTCAGCAACAAAAGAATAAACTTAAATGAAAACGCCAGCTCGGCATAAAAATGACTGGGGAGAGAGAGAGTGTGCACACACGCACGATACGGAAGCTAGCTGGGAAGAGACTGCCCCTGATCAAGGCTCGTGCACGGCCAAGCGCGAACGCATGAATCAAATTAATTAATAAGAACTTATATTCGTGCCCCTCTCTCTCTACAATAAACTGGTACTTCTAATGCAAGCAAAACATCATTAAATATACTGGTAGCTCACACAAGACAATCAAAATAATCAAATGCATACTCAGCATGGTATAAAATAAAATTGCCCTCAGTGGCGGGAACGAAAGAAACAAAAGAATTTGTAGCACTCGCTAATATAAACTCCGCGAATGACGCGGATACATACTGCATAATCCCCCTAGCCCAGCTGTAACGGCTGCACCCGTGGGAACGGAAAGGCGGACAACGTAACACGCCCTTCCCCAAGGGAAAATTTTGAGCCCTGGATCAAAATTTTCGAATCAAGACCCTGACCCCTCCCTGGATAAACAATCAGCAATTACGTTATCAATCCCCTTAATATGCTTAACTTCTAAATTGTACTCTTGCAAAAGCAAACTCCAGTGGGATCAAACGCTGGTTCTTAAATTTAAACTTGTTCAAAAACTGCAGGGGATGATGGTCTGAATAAATCTTGATCACAGGGCCAAAAGGGGGCAGGTAGACAGCAAAGTGTTGCAGGGCCAGGATAATCGCTAATAACTCCTGCTCTATGACGGAATAGTTCTTCTGGGCTCTATTAAACTTCTTTGAGAAGTATGATATGGGATGTTCAACCTGGCCCTCATCTGGCTGCATCAACACTGCTCCTACCCCTACTCGGCTAGCATCAACTGCCAGCACAAAAGGTTTGTCAAAATCTGGTGCACGCAATATAGGGTGGTGGCACAGCAGAGACTTAACAGTAGTAAAAGCTTGCTCACACTCGGCTGTCCACTGCCACTTCTTATCCTTGCGCAATAAGTCAGTAAGAGGGGCAAGCACTGTGGAGTAATTCCCAATGAATCTTCGGTAATAGCCGATCATGCCCAAAAATCGCTGGAGGGCACGGCGACACTGGGGTGCTGCAAAGTTGGAAATGGCATCCACCATCCACAGTGTAAATAAAATAGAAACGTAAATAACGTAAATAAAATAGAGAACGTAAACAGACATGTAAATGAGTAGTATTACAAGAATACGAGTATATACCCTAGGAGTAATGAATGTGAAAGTTTCACTCTAGCATGTTTGAATGCTATGAGTTATGAGTGAAGGTGAAAGTGACATTCACTCTCAGTGCTAGTATACAGGACGAGAAAGTGAATGCTACGTATTTTACTGAAAGAAATTGAATCCCTACAGTGACAATAAACTAATACTACTGAAGGAAACTTTTGGATAAAGACTGTAGATATATATAAGTGTTATATAGTAATAGATATATAAAGTGTGAGAGGTTTTATGAATAATAAATGACAGAGTACCAAGAGCGAACTAGCGCAAGTGCGACGGTCAGACGCGCTCGTAATTTTCATTGCTTTCACAGTGTTTTTTTTATTTTTGGAGTATGGATCCCAAACTACTTGAAAATCATGGAGTAGTGTTTATAGTGTTAATAACTGGCTGTGGTAATCATATTACGGGTTGTCGGGAAGTGTAAAGTGGAGACTTCGTTACCCTACTTCAGAGGTCTCCACAAGTCCTACGGTAACAGACGAAGGCTCAACAAACATTCCAGGAGAAAGCTGAAGGTATGTGTCATAAGCATATGTAATTTTAATATTCTAGGACTAATAACTGATTTTTGGCAAATATTTTTTGAGAGTCTGTCGGAGCCCGAATAACCCCGCGGCACACGCAAAACATTGGTAAACATGCCGCGGTGTAGGGGTTAACTCTTATTATCGGCATACAATATTATTCAACAGGGCAGTGGCTTCTCGTTATCTGGGCGTTAAGGAGAGACGATGTTACAACTGATAACCACATATGGCTCTTTGTTATGTGATGCTCCTCAGACATATATCTCCGGAAAGGCTCCATTTATCATGTCTTTCAGTCTGGAAAAAAAATAAATGAGACTGTGCCAAATATGAAATACATTTTTGAGGAGTGAGGACAGTAGCAGGAAATAGTAATGAAGCTTTGGGCAATAAAAATTCAAAACCCTCTACACAACGGGATCTCTATAATAACATTATCTACCTGTTCGTTCTCCAAATCGTAACTGAACCTCAGCAATTTCAATCACTGACTCAACATTTTCCCTGCAAAGGTTATAAGGAGGAATGGTTATGCCTTGATGGATGTATGTTCTTTGTGACTATTCTTTATAATGTTATTTTAGTTCTCTTTTCCATCACTTAACAGCAGTGAAGTGTTTTAAATAATTTTCCTACCTCCAGGTGGCTTTGTTTAGTTTAACATACACTGTTTGAAATGGAGGAGTTAGATATAGCCAATTTAAGTCCCATCACTAGGCTACTAGGAGCCAAGTTTTGCCGATATGTGTAAAATCGCCTGTAGTAAAGGGTTGTTACATTGTTTTAGGTGTTTGTGATGACGTGAGACACTGAACATATTACTGTTGATGGGTATTTTAGTTTTATTTACAGACTTAGAATCATTTAATTAATATTCAGACATTTTTATTTGACTGATATATATGTACAGTATGTTGTGAGGCTCTTGGGGTCTTAACATGTTTGCCATGTTGGTCCTGCGTAGTTACTACTTCAGTGATATACGGACAATAACCGGCACAAAAATGACAGCATAACGAACACTGGATGTCCTGTGGGAAATATCTGTGGCTCTATTAATAAGGAGTATTATAATTCATTGCTCAATTAATCATGAAAAAAAATATTCAGTGACACACTGAACGTAACTTACACAGTAAAATGAGGGCACATCACAGCTTCTCTTCATGCTATGGCGTTTGTATTTAACCCTTGTGAAATGACAACCACAGCGTTATACATTTATCCCTTCAGTACGGTGAAGTCTTTTTTAAAGCTTTCTTTCAGTACCACTGAAGTATTTCATTAAATACATGTGCTCTGACATGCAAGTTTAGTAAGGCTTATACCAACTCCATTATGAAAATCTCTCCCAAGTTTAATGAAGTTATATAACAAGAGGAAAGCAAAATATAAGAGAAATTACCGTAATGATGGGATTAATAAGAGTCAAAGGCTACTGTAGAGAGACCAGGTATTTATCATGTGATACAGGTGATTACATACTTCAGTACCCTTCACTACGTCTTCAGAATAAAGGGGTTCATAGAGACTGTCAAAAATTCTGCACTGTGAATGACCTTCCACAAAAGCTGAATAAAATAATCTGAGGTAGCAACAATGATAGTCAAGTAAAGTTAATCTTACTGAAGGGGCCAAGTGTGTGTGACTGATCTAACATACGTTCTGTATCCTTGTTAGAATATAATGAAATTCAGTGATATTTCAGTTTCCTTACGTACACTATAATACTCCTCCTGAAATACTGCTGACAACATACTTAATATCTTCATATAAATAAAGTCGTCTTCCGTCAGTCTCAGTACTCTTACTTGGCAACTGATATTAAGTTGTTGAAAACTCACTCGGAGCTCAGGCAATCATCATCATCATCATCATCATCATGTCGATCCTGTTTCCCATTAACACATTCGGAGGGAGAGATCCAAAAATATGAACAGGAAAGCACATATACAGAACTGTGAACAAGGTGTCCAGTGAAATAGGTCATACTCATCATTCAAGCCTTTATTATTCAAAGGTAAGGGATGAAAACTGGTTGGATGTGGCTACAGAGGAGTGGGTGGGATGGTGGCGGGTAAGACTGCTGGACTGGAGGAGTAAAATCGGTGAAACTGGTCGTTGTATAAGGCGCTGAGTTGACGGTGGGATCAGATTCCTTTTGAAAATTCGGTGCTGGTGGTGGAGTAGGAAAAGATGCGGGAAATTGAGATAAATGGCCGGGAATGTTGGCAGGTGGTGGGAGAGGATGTTGGCAGGTGGTGGGAGAGGATGTTGGCAGGCGGTGGGAGAGGATGTTGGCAGGCGGTGGGAGAGGATGTTGGCAGGCGGTGGGAGAGGATGTTGGCAGGTGGTGGGAGAGGATGTTGGCAGGTGGTGGGAGAGGATGTTGGCAGGCGGTGGGAGAGGTGAGAGTAAGAAGCACCGTAAAGCTGACTGATGTAGGTTGGTTGGTTTGGGCGTGATAGTTTATTTCAAAACTTTCTCAAAGAAACCCACAAATAATAATAATAATAATAATAATAATAATAATAATAATAATAGTACAGTAATAGTACTAGTAACAGTACCGTAATAATAATAATAATAATAATAATAATAATAATAATAATACAGTAATAGTACTAGTAACAGTACTAGTAACAGTAATAATAATAATAATAATAATAATAATAATAATAATAATAATAATAAAAATAATAATGATAATAGTAATAATAATAATAATAATCGTTTCATTCGTTTCGTCTCGTTTCGTTTTTAAAGGCTCCAACATGCTTGCATGCGTCGGCCTTGGTCACCTAATGGCGGCTTTCCACGCTGCACGATCCGTTGCAGCCTCCCTGTTCAGTCCCTTAACCCTGAGGTCACACTTAATGACCTCGTCCCATGTCTCTCTCGGTCTACCCCTCATAACCCCACCCCCAATATTAACCCTTCTCACCTTCCTCACCCAATTATCATCCCCCATCCTCTCCACATGTCCAAACCATCTCAATCTACCTCTCCTCATCACAACACCAATAAACTCCAGTCCCATCCTACCTTTCAACTCTTCCATCATAAACCCAGCCCCCCCGGACCTTGCACGCAGAGATGCACTACACATCCACCTAATCATTGTCATTTCTGTACGTCTGAGCCGGCGAATATCCTCCTCTTTTACTGCCCAGGTCTCATTACCATACAGCATTACACTCCTAACACATGCTGCATACAAAGACCCTTTAG
This sequence comes from Coenobita brevimanus, assembly GCF_032717465.1. Classification (NCBI taxonomy): domain Eukaryota; kingdom Metazoa; phylum Arthropoda; class Malacostraca; order Decapoda; family Coenobitidae; genus Coenobita; species Coenobita brevimanus. The sequence continues at coordinate 11,823,992 of NC_137062.1, read as the reverse complement.
CACGTTGGGAGAGCCCTCTCAATGTCAGAAGAGGCAAGAGCTCCCTGAACTTCTTCCAACCACTTCTCACCCTAGCCACAAAGCTAACTCCAGCCCCACCTCCAGCACACAACATGTCTCCTTGGGAGACTCTCCCAAATAACAAAACTCTTCCACACATTCAAGAGATTCACCAGCAAGTTCAATCCTTTCACGCCTGACAATCTCCACCTGCTCTCCCCGACACGCCGTACACATAAAATCAGCATTATCTCGCAGTCTACCTCTGATACCATTACATCTCTTGTGCACCCATTTATCACAAACACCGCACAAGATAGAATTACTTCCCACGCCCTTGTGGCAAACTGCACATGGCCACTTTCCCTCGTCTTTGACAATACCGCCACCAACCCTAGATATCATCACTTTTGTTATATCTGCATTTACCCTTAAGCCCTTGTGCCCCATACCATCTCTTCACATCCTAAACCTCTCCTCCGCCTCGCTTTCGTTCTCTGCAATCAACACCAAATCATCAGCATACAACATCTACCACGGAAGTCCGTTTCTAAAGTCACGTGAGAGGGCTTCAAGTACCATGATAAACAACATGGGACTCAAAACTGACCCCTGATGCACACCAACATTTACGGAAAACTCATCACTCAAATCTCCATTCACCCACATACATAGCCATAACCACCCTAACCAGCCACCCCTCCAAGCCAAGCTTTCTCATTGCCCACTTCACCACCTCTCTAGGGACTCTGTCAAAAGCCTTTTCCAAATTAACAAAAACAAAACACAGATCCCTTCTCCTACCAATATATTTTTCCTGAAGCTGTCGAACAATGAATATGGCATCAGTGGTCCCCCTACCTGGCATAAACCCAAACTGTAATATCATCATCATCATCATATATAACAGAAATAAGTATATGTCGTTTTAATATACCAGACGACTCTTGAGTAAAATATATATATATATATATATATATATATATATATATATATATATATATATATACAGTAGGTTCGCACAGTGCGCGTCATCACAGTGCGCGATTTGCATTGTGTGCGAGTGACCAAAAATCATAACCAAAAACCCTTGAATGCGCGAGTTTACCGCACAGAACGCAGGGCAGAGGCAAGGAGTGGCTCAAAAATGCCATTTTCTATTAGTGCACGACCACGCCTCACACATCGCGTCACGTGTCGTCATGCTGATGCGCAGAAATTCCTGGGCATTCTACTGTTGAGGGTGAAGGGGATGCAATATCAGAAGTGTCAGCATTGGACTTTGAGGGCTTTATTGCCGAAGTAAGTGACTTTGATGCTTCTGGGGAAGGTGCTCAAGAGGAGTCTGTGGAGGGAAGTGTTCGTGCGGTGGGAGGTGCGGTGGGAAGTGTTGTTATTGTAGCTATAGCTTTAGTACAATGTCTGAAAAATATGACCTTTATTATGTCTCTAAGAGCCAAAAAATGTCCAGGTATGAGAGGGTACCGCCCATATGTAATTATTCCCATAAGATTATGTATTCCCAGTACGCGAATTCCCAGTGCACGAGGTCGTGGATCGCCCAATCTCTCGCGCACTGTGCGAGCCTACTGTGTATATATATATATATATATATGTGTGTGTGTGCGAGACCACGAGGGCCATAATATGGAACGTCGTCAAAGTCAACAGGAGAAGAACGCCATGCCTTAAAAAAAAAATAGGGTGTAACTGACTGAATGGGCTCCTCCAAGAGATGGTTCTGTATATAATAATGTCCTTCATTACGCATATGGAGGAAAGAACCACTGTATTGCTTTCCAAGCTGGAACGGGAGCATTCATATACAGTAAATTCAGTGCGGTGGTGTTTTAGTGGCCTCAGCAACAACACAGTATGCTACTAATTTATGACCTGTGACACCGCAGCAAATTTGTTGTGCAGTGACTGTGTCGTGGCACCTTATTGCTGCAGTAACTCTGGCCTCGGCTTCCAGGAGACACTGACAGCATTAACTCACTAATTACTAACACTGTTATTAAGTCAAGTGCCGCCCATGATTTAGGGATGGTTGTGTAGGAACCTAGTTCAGGAGAAGACTACTGACTTAGGATGAATTTAGACGATCGCTGGTTGCTGCAGTGAATAATTGGAGACACTAATCTTATTAACATATTAACTACAGCACGTTACTCTTGCATCACAAAGATGATCTGTTTAAATTACCAACAAACTGTTTTAGTTCTGCTTGTAGATCTGGCACTGTCATGAGAGAAGCTGCTTTGCGATGCAGGTCTTGCACGTGACATGGCTGGTGAACGTGGTATGACGTTTTGACTGCTGAGTGAACGTGAAACGTGTCCTTCACCTTGTGACTTAGGTGGTGTTGGTCTAGTAAGTTCGAGTAGGTATGATAACAAGTTTCTCTTCTGTCTGTACAGCTAACATGGTTATGTCATCCCTAGGAGGAAACTGAATCTCTAACGCAGCGTCTGACTCATCCTTGATAGGCGATTTACTAACCAGATATAACTAAATAACATTGCTACTTTATTAAGTGTTAGTTTTTTTTTTTTTCCATTTCATCAGTTTCTGTCCAAGGCCTATTTCGCAGAGCCTCGAAAATTTCTTTTCCTGTAGCTGCTGACCCCATAGCTGCCTCTGACAGCGTATTTTGTCCAAGATAATGACAATATCCTGTCTAATACTTTGCAATAATCTCTAGATGCTGATGAAACATCCTGCTTCCGTGTGGTTACCAACAAAAAACAAACAAACAAACAAACAAAAAAACGATTTTGTTGCAGCATTCATCAAAGGAAGTAAGCGTCTGCAAGAGTCTACATCTTACGAGGGATAACTCCATCATCAAATCTACTCCTAAGATAGGCGACTATAACACTGTCTGTTGTAAGTCCTTTGACTGTAACTGCAGAATGGACATCACTAATGAAATCATACACGCTAATAGCAGGATTCATTCCCGTAAATTTATAACGCGGTGCATCGTACGAGATGATTATTTCGGAGGCAGGAGGGGTTGCAGGTTGTGACGTCATACTTAAAGAACAGCAGAAGGGAACAGATATGTGATGTACTGTGGGTTTGAGCTATTTCTCACAAATAAGCCATTCCGTTTCTAAAACGAGTAAGATTGTAACCTTTCAATATGGGTCGACTTTATTTCATCATCGGAAGTATGTGTATCATCTTCTGATAATTTACTCCCCTTAATATAAGGAAATGTCACTAAATGGAGAGAAAAATGTAAGTACAAAGGAATATTAACAGCTGTTAGTACCAAAATGTGGAATCTAGGCCCGTAGATGTACCATCAGCATTTCAGGTTATTCATAAGACTCCATATTACTGCTGGATGCTGTACAGGGAGAGGGTTGTGCTACACTCCCAGAGTCTAGTCGTTCGCTGTCGTTCATAGAATCATTCAGGGAAAAGGTAAGACAATGTCCCTTGTGTGTGACCCAGTGTCTTGGCTACTCTGCATACACATAAAATAGTCTTCTCAGCAGATTTGGGAAAGGCACTGGCCACTGCCAACTCATGACATTGTGGCAGCATCTGAGTCTTGACGACTAAGCAACAAACATCCGCTCGCTTACAGAGAGAGAGAGAGAGACATACATACAGACAGACAGACAGAGAGACAAACAGACAGACAGACAGACAGATAGACAGACAGACAGACAGAGACAGAGAGACTGAGACAAACAGACAGACTGACAGACAGACAGACAGACAGAGACATAGAAACTCTTCGTTAATGGAAGGAGAGAAGTCTACCTTACCTGAGAATGCTGAATTATGTGTCACCTGTTGTGACATGTTGATGTTACATGCAAACAGATTTCTGCGTCACCTGTAGAAAGAGAAGGAACCCACTCTGACTCTAGAGAGATTTTATCTTTAACTCCGTAGAGAAGTCTGTGCAACTTGCAGAGAAAAGTCGGCGTCAGCTGAAGAGAAGTCGACGTCACGTGCAAAAGGAAGTCAACATCCCGTCCTGAGAGAAGGCGACGTCACCTGTCGACAGAAGGCGACGTCACCCGCAGAGAGCACCCAGCGATATCCGAAGAGAGCACCCGACGTCATCCTCAAACAGAAATCGATCATATCCTGGACCAGATGATGATGTAACCTTTGAAGATGCAATCAGTGTCACCTGTAAAGGCAAAACTGTCATTTGCAATGAAGGGAAAGTCGATATTTGGGCAAAAGGAGTTAATGCGACCTGCAAAGTGACAAAAGTCGATGTTATAAGAGAGAGAGAGAGAGAGAGAGAGAGAGAGAGAGAGAGACTCGTCGTAAAAAAAAATAAAAATCAATCTTCCTTGAAGGTACTGAATTCAGTTTCAGTTGCCGTGATATGTAAACATAACAAATCAAAATCCGGCGTCAAACGTAAAGAGAATTTGACGTCCCTTACAATGAAAAGCTGACATCTGTTGGGAAAAGTTAACGTTACCTGGGGAGAGCTGATGGCGTCACCGGCAGAGAGACACTGATGTTTCCTGCAAAGAAGCCGACCTCACTTGTAGGGATAAGGTGACGTTACCTCCGAAGAGTGGTCAGCGTTACCTGCAGAAAGTAGTCGGCGTCACCTGTTGAGAAAAGACGGAGTCATTTGTAGGGACCAGGGGACGTCAAAGGCAAACCAAAGTCGACATCCAGTTCCAAGAGAAGGCGATGTCACCTGCAGAGAGAAGTCAGTGTCATCTGCAGAGAGAACTCTGCGCCACTGTCAAAGAGAAGTCGATGTCATTTGCAACCATAAGACGATGCAACTTCCAAAGAAGCAGTCGATGTCACCTGGAAACAAGAACTGAATGTCATTTGCAATGAAAGAGAAGTCGATATGAACGGAAAAAAAAGGTCATGTCAACTGGAAAGAGACGAAAGTCAATGTTCTGTGTGTGTGTGTGTGTGTGTGTGTGTGTGTGTGTGTGTGTGTGTGTGTGTGTGTGTGTGTGTGTGTGTGTGTGTGTGTGTGTGTGTGTGTGTGTGTGTGTGTGTGTGTGTGTGTGTGTGTGTGTGTGTGTGTGTGTGTGTGTGTGTGTGTGTGTGTGTGTGTGTGTGTGTGTGTGTTCTTACCCATTTGTATCTTTACAGGAATGAGTCCGGCTCATACTGTCCAGTGTTTTTAACTATTTTTATCATACATATCCTTAAATTTATGAATAGTTTTGGCACACACCATTTCATTCGGTAGTGCATTCCACTGATCTAATGCCCTGTTTGGAAAACTGAATTTCCTTACGTTTTTATCACCTCTCCTTTTACGGAGTTATTTGCCGTGTCCTCTTGCTGCTGCTTCCCCATAGGTTATATATTCATTTTCTCTTTCTCTGAGATGCATTTATACAACATAATCATGTCTCCTCTTTTCCTTCTTTCCTGTAGTGTTGGTAGATTCAGTTTTTCTAGTCTTTCTTCGTATCTTAGATCCCTTAAGTTTGGTACCCATCTTGTAGCTGTCCTTTGTACTTTTTCAGTCTTATCTATTTTTTTTTTATTTAGATGAGGATTCCAGACTCCTGGTGAAAGAAATTATTATCTTTCTCAGCATGTCTTCATTTATATATGTGAATGCTATTCTTATATTAGCAAGCAGTGTATACATGTTACGTACCTTTTCACTGATGTGGTCAGCCGGAGATAGTCTGTTATTGGTCATCACTCCGAGGTCCTCCCTTTTTGATATGCAGTATGTAGGATTAAACTTCCTAACTTATAATCCCAAACTGGTCTTTTTCCACTTTTATCAAACTTAATTGCATGACACTTGTTCACACTGAGTTCCACTTGCCATTTACTGTTCCATTCATGGAGTCTATTTAATTCTTCTTGTAGTTCTCTGCAAGAATCTGTGTTAGTAATATTCATTTGTTCGCATCATCAGCAAACATATTTAGATAGCTTCCATACCCAATGTTACTATGCCATTTATATATACTAAAAACATAATTGGTGCCAGCACTAAGCCCTGTGGAACTCTGCTAGTCACTTCCCTCGATGATGAGTAGTTTCCCTTAGTAGTGTTTTCATTTCCCTTTTCCTGAGAAAATCCTGCATCCAACAGTACTAGTTCCCTTGGATACCTCCTTGACAGTGCAGTTTCCATAAACTTCTTTGGTGCAGTACTCTGTCAAATGATTTCTTGAAATCTAAATAGGTACTGCCCACCTATCTTTCTCTTTTCTGTAAAGTTTCTGTAACTGTATCATAGTAGTTAAATAGATTAGTAACACATGATTTTCCCTTTCTAAGACCGAGCTGTCCTTCTGTTATCATTGTGTTCTTATAGATGGTTTACCGAAACTTTTCTTACCATCTTTTCTAGTATCTTACTAATAACACTGGTCAGTGATACTGGTTGGTAGGGGAATAATGTTCTCTTTCTTGCAAATATCAGGTAAACTTGACCTAAGGATTCCTTGAATATTAAACATAATGATCTGCTTAACTCTTCTGCACATTCATGTATCACCCAACCTGAAATTTCGTCAGGACCATATGCTTTTCCTTTGACTGATTTACTTAACTCTTCCTGTACTGTACTTCATTTTTTATATTTGTATACCTGGTAATATGTGTGAGCATGAATTGTTCCATAATTATCAGTCTTTACAATATTTTCTTCAGTTAAAACTGATTGGAATTTTTTAGTGTTTCACAAATATCTTTCTCTTGCGTATAGAGATCCCCTTGTCTGTAATAGACTGTATTTTATCTTTAACATTGGTTTTGCGTCAGATGCAGCTGTAAAATAGCTTAGGTTGATCACTATTTTTATTTATAATGTCTTCTTCAAACTGTCTTTGAGCTCCTTTCCTTATCCTTGTATAATCATTTCTTGCCTCTTTGTAATTATTATATGCCCTCTCATTACTGTTTCTTCTGTATCCATTCCACAACAAGTCTTTTTTTTATTTTTATTTTTTACTTTCTGTATTAAAACATATCTTAATTTTCAATTTTGTTTCATTGTGCTGAGGGATGTAATTTTGGACTCCTGCTTCATGAAAATCACAGAAATTTCTATATATAACAATAAATCTTATCATCTAAGCTCCTTTTCCCAATCTATTTCTAAGAAGTATTTCATCAGGTCATGGTAGTTGCCCTTTTTGTAGTTTATACTCTTTTTGTAACTCTCGTTTCCGTTAACTATGTCACATGCAGTCTTGAAGTTTTAATTTAATACTGCATCGTCGCTTTTGCTGAATGGAGGGTGATACATTATACTGTCAATATCATTTTCCTGCCTAGTAAATATAAGATCTAGTAGTGATGGATCATCAAGTCCACTTTTTCTAGTGTTTTCCGTTACATGCTGTGTTGGGAAAAACTCCTGCACAAGATCCAGGAGCTTTTGATCCCAACAGCTCTCATGGCTTCTTACATCTAGAGTATTCAAATTTATATTTGTATTAAAATCCCCAGTTAATATAATTCTTTAAACTTCCTCTTCCATTCTATGTCGTAATGTTCTTAAACTCTGAATTGTACTTTCTGCCAGGTCTTCGTATTCACCTCTTTCCCATGTGTTTGATTTGGGTGGCATGTATAAATTTGCCACAGTTACTTTCCCTTCTGATGTGTTAATCGCTAATGCAATCAGTTTTACTTGTGAGGGTATATCTAGTTCTGTTTCTTTGACTTGTTGATTTTTCTTTGTTACGATTATCATTCCTCCTCCTTTTCTTAAATCTCTGTCTCTTCTGCACATATTGTAATCCTCTAAGTTTAGGGTATCGTTTGATATCTTTGGGGTTATTTTTGTTTCAGTTAGGCAAATAATATGTGGTTCCTTTTCTTTAGGATAGTCTGTCATTTCTAATAATTTAGACATCATTCTATCTACATTTGAGTACATCAACTTAATCATCTTGTTTACATACTTGCCATAGCTTGAGTCTACTACCTTCCTTCTTTTTATTCCCTTTTGGTTATGTACCAATTTCCTACCTGCAATCCAATTACTTTCTAATAAAAAAAATAAAAAAAACTCATCTCTTCTGATCTGTCCTCGTTCTTTGTTTTTGCTTCATCCATCTTCTCCTTTAGTATTCCCAATTCTTCTTTAGTTAGGCATTTTTTATCCATCCTTTTCTTTTAAATTCCTCTTTTTCCATGAGTTTGTTTGTTGCATTTTTTTAGTATTTCCTCCACAGTGTTCACATTCTGGAAAGTTACTTTCAAAGGCCTTGACTTATTTCTCTCATATTTCCTTAGCATTTTGTGTTCTTCTCTGTTTTTATCACAGATTTCCTTTGATACTTCCTTCAATATGTTCATTATATTTGCTATCTTTTTGTCTCGAAATTTTGTTCCTTATTTTCTTCTTCATCTATACCAGTGATTACTGTAGATTTTTTTTTATATCTGATTAATCTTTGACCAGTTTTGGGTTGTTTTTAATAACTTCTTTCACTTCCTTTATAATGTTTTTTCTTCGACTTTTGTTTGTAAGTCTTTCCTTACTTTCACCATTTCAGCATACATAGTTTCTACTTCATCTTAGCAACTTCTCATCACTTTGTTCACCTGGGTTATCTTCTCTTCAGTATCACTGTTTTGGTCTATCAGACTGCTTACTTGATTAGGTCTCTGTATCAGTTTTGAACTCCATATTACTCTCATGGACCGATATTGCCCCCATAGAGAAATCAGCGTCACCTGCAAAGAGACGTCGATGTCACGAGCTCGCTGAAGCCAATACCACCCTAAAGTAAGAAGTAGATGCTGCCTGTAATTTCAACGACACCTACAAAGAAAATGAAGTCGAAGTCACATGAAAAGACAGAAAACTTTATGCCACAGTGAAAAATGTAGATAAATAGTCATATAGACAGATAGATAGAGAGTTTGAGATAGACTGGTAGATAGATAGATAGGTAGGTAGGTAGGTAGGTAGGTAGGTAGAGAGAGAGAGAGAGAGAGAGAGAGAGAGAGAGAGAGAGAGAGAGACTCGTCATTAATGAAAAGTGAGAAATCGAACTTACCTGAAAATATTGAATTATTTGTCAACTTTTGTGATCCGTTGATATTACTTGCATGTTCATTTCTGCGTCACCTGCAGAAGGAAGTCGGCATTCCATGCAGGAAGAAGGTCATACTGCATCTTGAGAGCTGGTAACGTTACCTGCGTCGAGAAATCTGTGTAACTTGCAGAGATAAGTGGGGGTCACCTAGAAAGAAGTCGACGTCACATGCAGGAAGATAGCGACGTCTCCTTCCGAGAGAAGACGACGTCACTTGTAGACAGAAGTCAACGTCACCTGCAGAGAGATCTGACGATACATGAAGGGAGAACCTGACGTCATGCGCAGAGAGTAACAGACGTCCCTTGCAGAGAGAAGCCGATGTCAGCTGCATAATGAAGTTGAATTTACCTGCCGATGGCTGTCATCGTCAAAAACAGAGAGATGTCGACGTCATTTGCAGAAAGAAGCTGATGACATTTGGCACCTGAGACGATGGAGTCTGTGGCAACTGCACACAACACTTTCCCAGCACTTGCGATGGAAGATGTGAGCTGTAAAGATCATGTCACCTGCAAAGAAACAGAAGTCGATATTGAGAGAGAGAGAGAGAGAGAGAGAGAGGGGGGGGAAGAAGCTCATCCTTAATGAAGAGAGAGAAGTTTAAGAAAATTTTGAGTTATGTCCCACCTGTTGTGATCTGTTGATCTTATCTTCAAAGATTTTTCCGTCACATGCAGAAAGAAGCACACATTCCTTGACGGAAGGCCATACCGCCTCATGACAGCGGATGTAGGTACCTGCGTAGAGAAATCTGTGTAACTTACAAAGAAAAGTCTGCGTCACCTGGAGAAAAGTTGACGCTACATACAGAGGGATGTTGACGTCTCAGCTCGAGAGAAGGCGACGTCACCTGTAGACAGAAGTGGACGTTACTTGCAGATAGATCCGACGATATATGAAGAAAAAACCTACGTCACCCGCAGAGACTACTTGACATCTCTTAAAGAAAAAAGCCAATGTTAGTTGCAGGAAAGAAGTTGAAGCTGCCTGCAGATACTTGTGAGCGTCACTAGCAGAGAGAAGTCCCTTGCAGAAACAACTCGACGTCTCCTGCAAACAGAAATGAATGCCATCTGCTGCTACACGACGATGCCATCTCTGAATATTGAGATTTGGCAACTGCAGACAAGAATTTGCCGCCACTTGCAATGGAAGACAAGTCGATGTGAGCGTTAAAGATCATGTCACCTGCAAACATACGGAAGTCGATATTGTGTGTGTGAGAGAGAGAGAGAGAGAGAGAGAGAGAGAGAGAGAGAGAGAGAGAGAGAGAGAGAGAGAGAGAGAGAGAGAGAGAGAGAGAGACATAGACAGAGACAGAAAGACAGACAGACAGACAGACAGACAGACAGACAGACAGACGGACAGAGAGAGAGAGAGAGAGAGAGAGAGAGAGAGAGAGAGAGAGATAGTCATAGACAGAGACAGACAGACAGACAGAGAGAGAGAGAGAGAGACACACACACACACACACACACACACACACACACACACACACACACACACACACACAAAGAAAGGGAGAAGGGGAGAGAGACTGTCAGCGTTTAAGAAAAGAAGGAAGGCAACCTTACCTTGAAATTTTGACGTCGGTTTCGCCTGCCGTGATATGTCGAGGTCACCTGCAAACAGAAGTTCCCGTCACTGGCAGAGCGCGACTGATGTCACTTTTAGAGAGAGTCAACGTCCCCTACGGAGTGAAGTCGACATCACTCACATAGAGAAATCAGCGTGACTTGCAAACAAAAGTCAATGTTACGAGCAAGCAGAAGACGATACCATCTTCAAAGAAGTCGATGCTGCCTGCAAGTTCAGTGACACCTGCAAGGAAAGAGAAGTAGAAGTCACCTGAAAAGAGAGAAAACTGGATGACAGAGTGAAAAAAATATAGATAAATAGACAGATAGATATAGATATATCGATAGATAAAGTTATCGATAGTGAGAGAGAGGGAGAGAGAGAGAGTCGCCGTTTATGAAATGAAAGTAGTTAACATTACCCAAATAGACTGAAGTCTGTGTTCCCTACAACATGAAAATCGATCTTACCTGATAAAAAAAAAAAAATCATTATTAGGTCCTACCCGAACTGTTTTTAGACAGACCAGTTATTACCTGGTGGACATAACTAGATCCTATCTCAGCTGTGCCTAGACAGACCAGTTATTACCTGGTGGACATAACTAGATCCTATCTCAGCTGTGCCTAGACAGACCAGTTATTACCTGGTGGACATAACTAGATCCTATCTCAGCTGTGCCTAGACAGACCAGTTATTACCTGGTGGACATAACTAGATCCTATCTCAGCTGTGCCTAGACAGACCAGTTATTACCTGGTGGACATACAGTAACTGGATCCTATCTCAGCCGTGCGAACGTAACAGAGATTCTCTGAATATTTTTCCTGGCAGTTGTCCTGAGGTCTTTTTTTCCTGGGTTTTATATCCCTGGTTCTTATTGTCCCGGGGTATTTCTAGCCCCTGGGTTCTTCTTCCCTCTGATATCTTACTATCTTCGGGGTCTTATACCCCGGAAGTCTTCATTCACCCAGGGTCAGAGGAGCGCGTGCCCTCTCTCTACTCCTCCAACACCTAATGATTCATTGAAGTTGTTGTTGGTGGTGGTTTTTAGTTTCCTGTTCTTTGAGGGAATCGGGCCCAGGTAATTGCTCAGTCAGTGGCGGAGTGGAGGAGGTAAAGGAGGGAGTAGTCTGACTAATATACTGTAGGATAGCTGCTTCACTTGGGAAGGAGCTTGCTGCCTTTTGAATGCAACATTCGTTGTAGGGAGTCACGTCTTTCTTCCACGGACGATTGTGTCTACTAGGCAATGAAGTTCGTCGTCGCAGAGGTAGTGGTCTTGCAGGGCTTCCAGTTGGTGGTCGGTGAGGGAAAAGATGTAAGCATTTGTCTTGGTGTCCATTGGTGGTATCATGGTGGAGATGTGGTGCAAGGCGTCGGCAGGGTCTTGTTGGCGCTGTTCTGGTGCTGGTGGCAATGAAGAGGTGGTGGCAGGTACTGGTTTCTTCTTCTTTCTCTTCTTTCGTGATGGTGAAGCAGCAGGTGACTGTGAAGCTAGAGGAGAGGCAGGACACTCTTCAATCTCGATTATTCCAGTGGTGATAGGGCAAGGGGGTGCTGGTCATCTTGTGGCAGAGGTGGTGGTGGAGAGGGCAGAGGAGGCGGCAGAGCAAGGGTTGACAACATTGACTGCCTCTTCAAGGATGGAAATCGAGGCAGTTAGTTGTGGTGGAGCAGCAGAGGGATTAATATGGTGAGGGCTGTCCGGTCTTCTTGTACAACTGCAATCGCATATTGTCTGCATGCAGCATTGCTGGCCTGGGTGGTATTATCCTCATCAGCTGCACATCAACGTGGATGTTTGCGTCGATCTGGGGCGGGGGTAGATCCCTCCACTTGGCTGCCAGAAGGGTCGGTGACAGAGGCAGCTTCTGGCCCCTTACTCCCTCTTCTGATAGTACACTCCATTCTCTCCGCCTCCACCAAGGACTTTCCAACCTTCCTGAGGTTTGGCTTTTCGCAGAGTGTAGTCAGCGTCACCTGCAGAGAGTAGTCGGCGTCACCTGCACAGAGTAGTCAGTGTCACCTGCAGAGTGTAGTCAGCGTCTCCTGCAGAGAGTAGTCGGCGTCACCTCCAGAGAATAGTCAGCGTCACCCTGCAAAGAGTAGACAATGTCACCTGCAGAGAAAAGGCAGTGTCACTTGTAGAGAGAAGGCTGACAAAAGTCGACTTTCCATTTCGGTAAAATGAGATGTCACCTGCAAAGACAAGTCGAAGTCACCTGCAGGAAGAGGTCTATGATACCGTAGTTGTAGAGAGAATTCAACATCACCATCAGTGAGTGGTCGATATCATCAGAAACCAGCAGAGAAAAATCGATGTGACATGCAGAAAGTACTAGACATCACCTTCACACAGAAGCTGATTACATCTGCGATTAGAAGACGATGCCACCTCAGAAGATTTAGACTTTGGCAACTGAAGACAAGAATTTGCCGTCACTTGCAATGGATGACAAATCGATGTAAGAGGTAAAGAGCATGTCATCTGCAAAGAAACAGAAGTCAGTATTGAGAGAGAGAGAGAGAGAGAGAGAGAGAGAGAGAGAGAGAGAGAGAGAGAGAGAGAGAGAGAGAGAGAGAGAGAGAGAGAGAGCAGGAACAAAGAGAAGCTCGTCGTTAATGAAGAGAGAGAAGTCAATCTTACCTGAAAATACTGAATTATATGTCACCTGTTGTTGATATTTTCTGCAAGTAGAATTTCTCCGTCACCTGCAGAAGGCAGTGGACATTCCTTGCAGGAAGAAGGTCACACCTCCTCTTGTCAGCTGTTAACGTTATGAGCTTAGATAGAGAAGTTTGTGTAAATTGCTGAGCAGAGTCAGCGTCACCGGGCGAGAATCCAACATCACGTACAGAGAGCTGTCGACATCTCATCTCGAGAGAAGACAACGTCACATGTAGAGAGAAGTCTACGTCACCTGCAGAAAGAACCGACGGTAAATGAAGAGTGAACTCTACGTCATCCCCAGAGAGTGCTTGTACGGAAATTTTTAAATTGAAGCGGATGGCATCTGAAGAGAAAAGGTGAAGGTGCCTGTGGTATGTTGCCAGCGTTAGCGGTAGGGCGAAGTCGATGTCACTTGCAGAATGAACTGGACGTCACCTACATACAGAAGCTGATGCCATTTACGATTAGGAGTCGATGCCACTTCAGAAGATGGAGTCTTTGGCAACTGCAGACAAGAATTTGCTGTCACTTGCAATGGAAGACAAATCGATGTGAGTGGTAACGATCATGTCACCTGCAAAGAAACAGAAGTCGATATTGAGATGGAGAGAGAGAGAGAGAGAGAGAGAGAGAGAGAGAGAGAGAGAGAGAGAGAGAGAGAGAGAGAGAGAGTGAGAGAGAGAGAGAGAGAGAGAGAGAGAGAGAGAGAGAGAGAGAGAGAGAGAGAGAGAGAGAGAGATCTAACGTTAAAGAAAACATGGAAGGCAACCTTACCTGGAAATGTTGACGTCGATGTCACCTGCCGTGATGTGTCGAGGTGAACAGATATTGGAAGTTCCCGTCTGCCGTAGAAAGAGGCTGACGTCCCGTGTAGAGAAAGCCAAACTCCACTAAGGAATGACGTGGAAATCACTTGCATTGAGATATCAGCGTCACCTGCAAAGAGAAGTCAGTGTTACACGCAAGCCAAAATCGATACCACCTTCCTAGAAGAAGTCGATGCTGAATTCAATTTCAATGACACCAGCAATGAATGCTAAGTCGAAGTCACCCGAAAACAGAGAGAACTTGATGACATAGTGAAAGATATGTAAATTGATAAATAAATAAATTATATATATATATATATATATATATATATATATTTTCTATCAACCTATCTATATACATATATAAAGATAGAGAGATGGATAGATAGACATGTATATATATATATATATATATATATATATATATATATATATATATATATATATATATATATTGAGAGAGAGAGAGAGAGAGAGAGAGAGAGAGAGAGAGAGAGAAACTCATCGTTAATGAGGAGAGAAAAGTAAAACTTACCTGAAAATATTGAATGATGTGTCGCCTGTTGTGATATGTTGTTATTACTTCCAAATAATTGTTGCGTCACCTGCACAAAGGAGTCGACATTCCTTGCAGGAAGAAGGTCACACCGCCTCTTGACAGCTGTTAACGTTACCTGCTTAGAGGAGTTTGTGTTACTTGTAAATGATGCCGGCGCCACCAGGAGAGAAGCCGACGTCACGTGCAAAGAGATGTCGACGTGTCGTTTAGAGAGAAGGTGACGTTTCCTGCAGACAGAAGTGGACGTCACCTGCAGAGAGAACCGACGATATATGAAGTGAGAACCCGACGTCATCCGCAAAGAGTAGTTGACGTCCATTGTAGAGAGAAGCCGATGGCATAACCTGGCCTGAAGCTGTACCACTTGACCTTCCCCGAGGTGGTGGTGGGTGGGGAAGGAGTAGTGGGGGGTGTGGAGGATGTGTGGGTGCCTGTGGTGGGCCTGGCAGGCTGGGAAGGACATGTTGCTCTGGCTGCTGCTCCACCCGAACTGCTCGTGGAAGCTTCGGTCGGGCCTTATATAGCTTTGGCAGACTAACTACCACCCGCCAGAAAATGGAACTAAACACCGCCCGGATACACATAAACTATGCACCTAAAAACCGCCCGAAAGCCATGAATCTCTGCCAAAAATCCAACAATGAAGAAAATGTGTCATGGAAAATACTGCTATGAATATGTTACCACTAAATTAACAGCAACAACAACAACAACAATTTAATAATAATAATAATAATAATAATAATAATAGTAATAATAATAATAATAATAATAATGATGATAATATTAATAATAATAATATTAATAATAATAATAATAATAATAATAATGATGGTGATAATAATAATAATAATAATAATAATAATAATAATGGTGATAATAATAATAATAATAATAATAATAATAGTAGTAGTTGTAGCCTAGCAGTAGTAGTAACAATAATACTAATAGTGACGATGACAATAGTGATGATGGTGTTTAGAGTGATCCCTGCAAAGAGAAGTCGATGTTTCCCGTAGAAAGAAGCCAACGTCACTCGTAGAGATAACTTGATGTTACCTCAGCAGAGTGGTCAGCGTTAACTGGAGAGAGTAGTCGGCGTCACCTGCAGAGAGTAGTCGGCGTCACCTGCAGAGATAAGGCAGTGTCACTTGTAGAGAGAAGGCAGGGAAAAGTCAACTTCCCACTCCGGGAAAATGAGATGTCACCTGCAGAGAGAAGTCGAAGTCACCTGCAGGAAGAAATCTGTGATACCGTAGTTGTAGAGAGAACTCAACGTTGCCTGCAGTGAGTGGTCGATATGATCAGTGACCAGAAGACAATGCAGCCTCCTAAGAAACAGTTGATGTCACCTTGAAAAAGCAATTTGATGTCAGTTGCAGTGAAAAAGAAGTCGATGTGAGCGGAAAAGCAGTTGATGTCAACTGCAAAGAGACAGAAGTCGACGTCGTGATGTGTGTGTGTGTGTGTGTGTGAGTGTGTGTGTGTGTGTGTGTGTGTGTGAGTGTGTGTGTGTGTGTGTGTGTGTGTGTGTGTGTGTGTGTGTGTGTGTGTGTGTGTGTGTGTGTGTGTGTGTGTGTGTGTGTGTGTGTGTGTGTGTGTGTGTGTGTGTGTGTGTGTGTGTGTGTGAGAGAGAGAGAGAGAGAGAGAGAGAGAGAGAGAGAGAGGAACTCGACATTAATGATGATGGAAAAAGTCAGTCTTACCTGAAAATACTTTATTTGATGTCACTTGGCGAGATATATGGATGTCATATCACAACGCCTTGCTGTAGTGAGATGCTGTCAAACGCAAAATAACATCGGTTGACAGAACAAGATGGCCCTGTAGGGGCGATTGCTTTCCTGCAGTTGATGGGTTTGCTCAGACAGACACCGATGGGTTGCTCTACCACTACAACTGTCATATAACTACTGTATATATGGGGATATGGTATATGGTACTTTGCTATAGGGTCACATGCACCAAGTCCGTGCATGCACAGAGTAACTTGTGCACGAAGTAACCTATTTGACACCCTGTTTGTGGGTATAACATTCTAAACAGGTAACTTTCTGAGACAGCCAGAGGGACAATTTTGCAAAAGTGGGCACCGCAAACGAAAATTCACTTCCGCAAAGCAAATCCGCAGACACACAAAACTGCCTTCTGCAACCACAAATCTGCAGCCTCACAAAACTGCCTTCTGCAACCACAAATCTGCAGCCTCACAAAACTGCCTTCTGCAACCACAAATCCGCAGACTCACAAAACTGCCTTCTGCAACCACAAATCTGCAGCCTCACAAAACTGCCTTCTGCAACCACAAATCCGCAGACTCACAAAACTGCCTTCTGCAACCACAAATCCACAGACTCACAAAACTGCCTTCTGCAACCACAAATCCGCAGACTCACAAAACTGCCTTCTGCAACCACAAATCCGCAGACTCACAAAACTGCCTTCTGCAACCACAAATCCGCAGACTCACAAAACTGCCTTCTGCAACCACAAATCCTCAGACTCACAAAACTGCCTTCTGCAACCACAAATCCACAGACTCACAAAACTGCCTTCTGCAACCACAAATCCGCAGATTCACAAAACTGCCTTCTGCAACCACAAATCCACAGACTCACAAAACTGCCTTCTGCAACCACAAATCCGCAGACTCACAAAACTGCCTTCTGCAACCACAAATCCGCAGAATTCTTGAAATTGTAAACACAAACCATTTTTATCCCTTTCATTACCCCGGCATTAGCTTCATTTTATTTTGTATACCATCATAGGATTATTACCCATCCTCACCCAAGAGGGGCTCACGGACGGATATTGTATTCATTCGGTCTTTCTGTTTGTCTGTCTGTTAATGACTTTACACAAAAACTAGTGATGCTATTTTGACTAAAACTACAGGGAGATGGGCTATGATCTTCTGATCACCTGATAAAATTCTGGGCCAAACTGGGTCAAGGCCCAGGCTGTAGGCCCCCCCCCCTCAAAAAAAAAAAAAATGCCGTAACTCCTTTCAAATTTGTAATATCGACATGAAACCAAAACCTAAAGGTGCATCTTTCACGTCTGCATTCTATAACATGCCTTATTACATTAGGGGGATCACCCCTCAGTTAGCGGTAGGAGGGTCAATGTTAGGTGGATCGAGCCTAAAATTTCAAATGGGCATAAAATCGTAAATTTTCACCAAATTTACTCCAAATTTGATATATGACATCTTTGACTTGATATCCTGCTGTGTTTATACGTCAGTATTAATATGACTACCGGAAACGGGTTTACTGTGCCTTGGCCCCTCTTGTATTAAGTTTAGGATGATATTATTCATAATCAAGGGGTTAAAAATCATCTCTATTTACTCATCCACTACAATTATACCTTTATTTATTCTATTCTGACTAACAATAGGTGACTTTATGAAGTTTGGAAATTGTCTAAAGTAATCTATCTATCTATCTATCTATTGCCAGACGCCTCAATCCCGTTTGGGGTGGCCACAAACAAATCGCCTCCAAGTCGCCCTGTCCCCCGCCATTTCACTGCCCTGCTCCCCAACTCACACACCCCTCTCTCATATACCTCTCCACCCCATCCCTCCATCTCATCCTCGGCCTCCCCCTCCCTCTTCCCCGCTCCACCTCACTCACATACACTCTCTTCGTCAGTCTTTCACCCTCCATCCTCTCCACATGGCCAAACCACCTCAGTGTGTTCCTCATAACGCTTCCTATCACATCCACCAGTATAGTTATAGTAAAACTAAAATAAATATTTCAATTATCATTATTAGTATATTAGACTGTTTTTACTACAAAGCAAAGGTAAATCCTTCACTATTGTATATAAATGAATTAAATTATTACACTTCACAGCTCACACTTGACAAGTTGACACACCAGTCCACCCCTATTCCTCGGCTCTAACCTCCTCAGTCCTCACTGCTTTTTTTTATTTTTTTTATAATGAATGAAGGAAGGAAAAACAAAGGAAAAAAAAATAAGTCCATGTGCCAAAAGGCATCCTCCATTCATAAAATACTTATAACAATTGGATATAAAATCGAGAGGATTAAATGTATGTGGGAAGCAACTCCCAGAAGTGAATTCCAGAGAGTAGTAGTTCTGGGGATAAATGAATTTTGATAAGCAGAGGTTCTGCATTGTGGGGGAGAGAGTGTGAGTTCATGGGTGCTCCCAGCTGCCCGAGTATTTGGGGAGAAAATGTGAAGGGGAGGCACAATTGAAGCCAGTTCGTTAGAGCACTTACGGTAAAAATATCGATAAAATAGTGCTAAAGAAGCAACATCTCTACGTACTGATAACGGAGGAAGGTCCTGCGTTATGGCAGGATTATTGATTAATCTAATGGCTTTATTTTGAATTTTGTCCAACTGCCCCAATGCAACCGCTCCACATCCACTCCACAGTGGTGAACAGTATTCGATCTGAGAATGCACATGACTTTTGTATATTGTGGCCATCTGCTCGTCAGTGAAGAACTCACGAACTCTGTACATAAGTCCCAGTTTTTTAGAAGCATTTTTAGCAAGGGATTTAACACAAGCTGTCCAGCTTAGGTTGGGGTTTAGAGTAACACCTAGGATATCAATTGTAGTGGATATGGGAATACTGACATCATTTAAAATTATGTGAGAGTCTGAGGGATTCTTTCTATTGGAGAAATTTATGTATTTAGTTTTCTGAGCATTAAAGTGAGTCCAGATTTGTTTGTCCCCATTGATTAATTTTAGAAAGGTCCTGGTTCAGAGAAATTGCTGTTTATTTGAGGGTTTATAATATCAAATTGTGTAAAGGAGGTATTAAATGTTAAAGAACTATGAAGGGTCGAGTCATCAGCGTAAGAGTGTATTGGGTTGTGAGTGACAGATAGGAGGTCATTTATATGAATGAGAAAGAGGGTTGGCACCAAAACTGATCCCTGAGGTACGCCAGCATTTATGGAATGAAACTAAGAATAAATTCCATCTATCATGACCCGTACTTTTCTACTATGAAGGTAAGAAGAAATTAGAGGAACCAGTGATGCCAGGCCATAGTGTGACATCTTAGACAATAAGGCCCGGTGCCATACTCTGTCAAATGCTTTTGAAATATCAAGTGCTACTGTGTGTGTTTCACCGTGTTGGTCTATTGTTTTGTTAATCTGATGGGTAAGAAGGCAAAGAATATCTACAGTTGAACGTTCCTGTCTAAATCCAGACTGCTGATCATTAATTAATTTATTCATTTCTAGATGCTTGACTATATGTTTGTTTATTAGTGTCTCAAAAACTTTACCAAGAAGGAAGTTATAGCGATTGGTTTATAGTTTGATGGATCAGAAGTGGCCCCCTGTTTGGGAACATGATGGATATTTGCTCCTTTCCAAGGGGCTGGAAAAATTGAGGAACGGATGCATAAGCAAAAAAATTTTACTAATACAGGAGCCAACACTGAGGAGCACTTTTTAAGTACTACTGAAGGAATTTCATCTGGACCAGTGGCTTTGTCTGCTGATAGATTCTGTAATACGGCTTGTATGTATCTGGTGTGTATCATGAAAGGAGGTATTTGAGGGGAATCAAAATCAAGTACAGGAATATTATGATTTTCTGAATTTAGGGTTGAATTTGTTGAAAAAATGTCAACAAGAAGGTTGGCTTTTCAGCGTGGGTCACTTACTAGATTTCCATTGGGGGACTGTAAAGGTGGAATGGAAGAGGTGGTAGTGAAGTTAGTTTTGAATGAATTAAGGGTTGACCAGAATATTTTGTTATCATTTGGACTGTTTAGTAGTTTGTTAGCTTGTCTATGTAGAAAGTTTGATTTAGAAAGATTGATAATAGTTTTGGCATGGTTTCTGATATTTTTATAATAGTCAAAGGCTTCTTTGGTTTTGGTCCTTGTATAAGTGTTATAGGCTATTGTTCTATGTTCTGTTACTCTAGCACAATTGTGGTCAAACCATTTAGGAGAATTACATTTTTTTCTGTAACTATGATGGGGAATGAATGATTCCATGCCGACTTTAATGAAATCCTGTATGTGGCCCAATGTGGAATTTGTATCATGGGAGAAAAAGGAGGTCCAAGGAACATCCATGAGAAAATTTTGAAGTCCCTCCCAGTCTGCCCTGTCGTAGTGCCATTTAGTCATCACGACAGGTTCAGAGCAGGAGGGTGTGGCAGGTGTGAAACTGGTGGCTTGAATCAGACAATGATCCGAGGATCCGAAGGGGGACTTCACTTTGACATTATAATTATCTGAATTGGTTGTTAGAAACAAGTCCAATAGGTGGGGATTTTGATTGGGGTTGTCTGGTACACGGGTGGGTTGACTGACTAACTGGGTGAGATTAAATGAGTCTGAGAATAGCTCACATTCAAGACCAGAGTCATCAGTTCTGGCTGAATAAGTGAGTCATTCGACATTTTGGACATTAAAATCACCCAGAATAGTAATTTCTGATGCAGTATTAATGCTGAGGAAACTTAGTTGTGAAGACAGAGAGTCAAATAAACTCGGCTCTGAAGGGGCATTAGGGGAACGATAAACACAACAGAAATACTTAATTTTACCAAAAGTATTCAATTTGTATATGGAATAGTCGATATAAGGACAATTACATATACTAATCTCCTCCAGGGCAATTTCTGATTTAGCAAGGCAACTTACGCCTCCTTTGGGTCTGAAATTTTGGATCAAGATATAACCAGGAAAATTAAATCTAGCTAAATCAGAGGTGGAGCTTACTTGTGTCTCTGTCAGAAATAGCAGATCAGGGGATTCAAACTGGAGGAAATTTTGAACAGAGTTGATGTTGGAGTGAAGTCCCCTAATATTGGAAAAGAAAAATTTACTGCACTGACGAGCAGATTTAGGACGCCGCAACACTGAAGGTGGCACAGTCGCTTGATGACGACCGAGAGGGCCCTGTGCAGACAACCCAGCCCGCCCGTGGCGGTCACCCGAGAAACCACCGCACCGATTCCCAGTATAGCAGCAGCCATGGTTCTTTTTATGGGGGGGAGAACAGGGATGTGTTTTGGAATAGGTATGATACGTAATGACAAGATCGGTGTTTTTTGGAGAGAAGATAGTTGGTTTTAAGGTAACGTAATATAATGTGGATGTGTGTGTTGTGTAAAGAGGGCAGCCTGATGCCCTCCGGTGTGTGAGGCAGAAAGATGTGTAACCAGCTACCAAGGCCTAAGAAAGAAAATGGAATCCAGGCTATTCCTTGAGTCTCCCGTAACCTTGGCGGTAGCACTTCCCTGGGCGGGGCTGCCTATCCCTGCTACACAGAATGACTGCCTAGTCACAGTCAGATTCCTCCAACAACTGAAATAACTCCAACATTATATCCATCTATCTCTCTATCCATCTATATTCATATCGCATGGGGAAAGATGGTTGTCTGTAAGGCAAATGGTAAAACTGTGTTCATTTTCATTTCCTGTGGTTCTTGTTTAATCTATTGTTTATCTACCTAATGATTTTTGTTGTGATTGAAATACTGGCACTGGCAATGCTATAAGTCTGACAGATTTGAAATTTATACTAAAGGTCATATTCCATGTGGACTGGGAGGCTTCGCAGCACATCTTTGCACTTTTCATCTTGTTATTGGCTTGTATGCTAAACAAGTCTTTCTAGTATCGATGTAGTTTACATCAGTAGCATACATTATATCATCTAAGAATCCGGAGAATAAATTGATCTTAAATTAGGCTTTATATTTTTTCTTTATTCTTTAGGGGAAAAACATCTTTGCTGGCTTTTATCCTTGGATTCTTATTTCTTACCCTCTCCCCAGAAAGCACATACTGTACAGTATATCAGTACCCTGCCAAGTGCCGAGAGTGACGACTGACTTGGGACCTTCATTGCACCCCAGTGCCGGCCAATTTTCGACCAATAGTTTTTGCTAGATAGCTTAGGAATGATGAGAAAACATGGAGAACAACCAATAAAAGTACTCGCAAAAGCCTAAAAGGTCGATTTTAAGGTCGACTTTCTCTTGGCAGGCGGCTGAAATGTCCGGAGGAACGCCCATGGACTTCATTGGCCACCGCCTGACACCCAGGGAGTTGAGGCAGGAGATCTTCGTTTTTTTTTTCATGGATAAGTATCCCAGATGACCCAGGGACACTCAAGGAAGGTATACAGATGATGTGGGAACTGTCCCCAGGCATAATTATGTGCGTGGGCACTGTACGACATTTAAGTGAGTGAGTGGCATTTTCCCGAAAATGCTCGTTATGATTGGATTTCCCTGTTTTCACATAAGTGTTTCCCACACATATATATCTTACATTTGCATCTTTTTTCGCACAACGAATTATTCTTGCACACTGTACTCACTATGTGTGTATTTTCTCGGACACAAGACTCATTACAGAAGTTATAAATGAAGTACTTACACTGCACTTATGAAACCACTTACACTAATGTATATATACATAACAGTTACTTATGAAATAACTTACACTAATTTACATTACAGTAACACTCATATGCGTCTCTTTTTGCACATAACACAGGATTTGAACGCTTAGAAGTGGAGGAGGGTGTGATACTCCTCAAAGCATGGAAATAGGCACAACCCCACATCACACTCCACACATTGGTACCTGGTGTCCTTCCACTGGGTCCGTGACCGTGCTGTGCTGTGTTGACAGACATGGCACCTGCGTTGGGGATTCTTTTACTTCCCTTTTGCTGTGACACGTTTAGGGAAGTGGCGTTCAGTGAGGCGCAGTGGGTTATCACCGCCACATGGATGTTGGCGAGGCCCACGATCACGCCCGCAGGTGCCAATCAGCTCCCTACACAGCTTTCTGATGAACCCCTAGAAGGTGTCGTTGGTTCCCGTTGTGCTGGCATTGAGGAGGTGGGTGTTCAGTGCCGTTATATCCAGATGTTGGAAGAAAAGTTTATTATACCATTTCATCATGGGTCTGACACAGTTCACACCTGAAGTCATGGCATCAGACTGGTCCACTTGCCGCATGTTGATATTATAATAAGTTACCATCTCTGGCTTCCAAATATGAACCCATTTCTTGCTGCTGTAGTCCATGTTTTTGATGAGGTGCGTCAGGGGGCGGTCAGTTGTCAATAGCAAGCTCACTTCTTGGCTGTGGTGCCAGGTGGTGGGGAGGATATTGTTTGCCTGGTAAAACACCACCTTCCTTTGCAGCTTCTGGCCGACCTGTACCATGTGCCGCAGGGTTTTCTTTAGTTTCCTGTAGATACCTGTCTCCTGCTGGTACAAGTTCTGAGAGAGGATCGAGTTTGTGTACCAGTTGTCCAGGTACAGGACGTGCCCACGGTGAACGTACTTCTCCATCATCATCTTCACCACTACCCCTGACAGTCTGACTGTTCTATCATCCAATATATCCATCTGTGCACCTGTGTACCCGACTATATCCTGCACATATCCGGTCTTGCAGTCACACATGATGAAAATCTTGAACCAGAGGCAATGTCTCATGCTTGGGATACTCTGCCTGAAGGCGATGTTTCCCCTCCTTAACACAAGACTCTTGTCTATGACCAGGTCTCTGTAGGGAGAGAATGAGACAGAGAACCTCTCCCTCAGGTGATCAAACACCAGCCTACTGTAATCCTTCTCATCTTGTCATTGTTGACAATGTTTCTAGGATCCTCATTGTCGAAAAAATGAAGGCATCTTAGTATATACTGGAACCTCTTTTGTCCCATAACTCTACCAAAGAAGGGCATCTAATAAGGAGGTCAACAGTGCAGAACAACAAATGATTTTTCTTGATTAGTCCCATCAGGACAATGAACACCAGGAAGAGATACAATTCGTCACTCGTTATGTCTGCATTGAAGAGTCGGCTGTGGGGTGTCCGTGTGGTTGTGCCACAGCAGAAAGTGGCATAATTGTTAGAGAAGAGAACGATTCTCAATATAAGCTCCCTCACAAAAAGAACAAATCTTGAAAAAATCGATTCTTCTTGAGGTGGGAGTCAGCTCTGGCTCAGCACAGCCTACCATATCACTGCCTGTGAAGGGATGAATGACTGGAATGAAATTTCTCCCATCTTCCCACTCCCACGTGACTTTATCCCCTCCTTCAGTTTCTCCCTTGTCACCACTTGGGCCACCTCCGTCGCCATTGTCAGGACGGGGAAGAAATTCGGTAGTAGGTTGGGGAATAGCGCTTGCCTCCTCACTTTCCCCATGACTCTCACTTTTCATCCCTCTGCCTTTTTCCTTCCTTTTTCCTCTACCTTTTGCTCCCTTCCTCATCATCTGAGACTGTGGGAAGGAAGCGCAGGGAATGTTCAGATGTGGTGGAAGTGCTGGGTTGGGGAGAGGCAGTGCGGCGTGGGGTAGGTGGCAGGTATCGTTGCGCACCATATGAATAAAACAAAGCAGTGCTTACCTTGTGCTTTTTACTATACAGTTCTTCCCCCACTTGTCTGGGTTTTCCTGGACGATCCTACCCACGAATGCAGCCAGTGTTCACCTGAAGGATCGGGCTCGTATTCCTCATCACTAGAGAACTCGTCCATGGAGTGAAGGCTGCCTTTTAGGTGGGAAGGGGTGATGGTAGTGGTGCAAGATGAGTTACAGCCATGCAGACAGCCATATTGCTTCCATTTCTCAGGGATTCCAACTCTGATTCCAACTCAGGTTGGACGTAGTCTCGATCAGCAACATCATCATCAATGGGAGAATCACTTACTCCATCATAGGGGATGTGCAGGAGCTCATCATTCTTTTGTTGGGCAAAACCATGATGCGCCATGGTGCTCACTCACGCACTCACATACCATTACTGAGTTGGCGGGGCCCCGCATGGGAGGAGGGAAGTGGTGATGACTCATAGCATAGGTATGAGGCCTTGACAGGCGTGGGGGTATTCGTAGCAAAATATATCCTGCCTGTGGCTGCCAGCAATCAGGGTGAACAGAGACTGTGACAGATACATCGGCTTTATTCTCGCAGACATCTCACATGACGTAACTGCACTGTACAACTGAAAAAGAAAATTCCTAATAGCCCAATGCTTCACTCTAATATACACAAATACTCAAATTACATTAAGTTAAATGAACAGCCATATTTTACAAGCACTCATCCACTGCTTAACTCTATGGCTCGAGGAAATGTTAACTTACATCTGTGCTCCTCATAAACACTAGCAGCCACAGCCAGACCTCGCTCAATGCCTCCCAACAGACGTCTGCCTGAGGCTCTAAAGCACACACAGCAAGTAGCCGGCTGTCTAATATGAACTTCAAGTCATAGCTATCAATTTCTCGAGGCACCGAAACAAAACTTGGTGAAGCATTGGGTTTACAAGACCTCCAACAAATCCGACAAAAATATTTAACAGTATAAGACCCAGCTCTAGGCTATACAAATACAGTGAACATAAATAGGCGAACAAAAGCGCATTTAATATCATATACATACTGCAGTAACATACCGGCCCTTTAAATGTGAATTTACAAAGGCACATTTACCTCATAACAGTATGACAATTTTACTACATGAACACATATCTATTTACATGTTACTCAAAAAACTCTTTACACCCCTACAGTTATCTGCAGAATTACGCACACAAATGCTGTTCCTAATGGTTGATAGTACAGTAGAAATAAAACTCCCATGAACAATTTCACCTATTTCTCATCAGCCCCTTCCAAGAGGCATAGTTTACCGATTGGTCTTACTAAAAGATTTCCCCTTGTCTTTACTTCAACCGATCGAACAAGACCATCTTGACCCTTGTAAACCTTTGTGATTCGACCTAAAGGCCACGCACCTCGTGGAGTACTGTCATCACATACTAACACTACATCCCCTTCCGTGAAGTTTCTAGCTCTGTCAACCCATTTACGCCTTGCTTGCAACGTGAGAATATATTCTCTCAACCAACGACGCCAGAACTGATTAGCCAAGTGCTGAGCATGTCTCCACCTTCTACCATACTCATCTGATTTACGGAACTTTCCAGGTAAAGTTTGAGTACTTGGACGGAGAATCATGAGACTGTTGGGTGTGATCACTTCTAGATCCTTAGGATCCCCGGACACAGGAGACAAGGGTCGTCCGTTGACAGCCGACTCTGCCTCACAAAAAACTGTGTCCAGTCGCTCGTCATCCAGCACTTCTTTCTTCAGGATGCTGCTGAGTACCTTTCGCACCGATCTAATCTGGCGCTCCCAAACACCTCCCATGTGTGAAGCCGTGGGAGGGTTGAATTCCCAAGAGATGTGGCGTTTTAACAGATATTCCCTGGTCTTGTGACTCTCATTCCACTCCTGAACCGCTTCCCTGAGCTCTCTCTCTCCCTTCGCGAAATTAGTCCCATTATCTGACCTGATTTTCTCAGGAAGACCTCTTCTAGCTGAAAAACGAGAGAGAGCATTAATAAAGGAGTCAGTGTCCAGTGAATACAGCTTCTCAATATGAATGGCACGAATTGCCAAACATGTGAACAGACAACCGTATCTTTTTTCTCGACCCCGGCCCCTTTTTACAAGAAAGGGCCCGAAACAATCAACCCCTACCCTCGTGAAAGCAGGACCCCCAGGCGTTAACCTGTCAACTGGAAGATTTGCCATCTGCTGTGTTGCGGTGGCACCTGTTACTTTCTTACAAGTTATACATCTTCTGATAACCTTATCGACGAGAAGACGTGCCTTAGGAATCCAGTATCTTTTCCTAAGCAAAGCTAATACATATTCTCTCCCAAAATGCTTCGCTTCAAATTCGTGAGTTTCTTTAATAATCAGTTCAGCGACATGACTCACATAAGGCACTATTACTGGATGTTTAGTCGTGTGAGAAATGGGTGCAGCTTCCAGCCTACCTCCTACTCTGATCAAACCATCACTCATGACAGGATTAAGACAGTACAATTTACTCTGCTTAGAAACTTTACCAGTCTTCTCTAGCTCTTCGATTTCCCGTTTAAAGATACTTTCCTGCACGTATCTCAGTATGGCAGCTTCAGCAAACTTCATTTGGTTTACATTCAAATCAGATTTGGCCTTTAACACTATGGTTTCCTTGTGAATCTTAGTTGCTATAAACCATCTGCAAAACAGCTGCAACAAAGCCACTGCTCTTCTCAGTCTGAACCAGCTAGAATACCTGTTGATCAAGTAATCAATGCAATTACCACTACCTGAGGTTTCCATTGCGACTGTACACTGCCTCACTGGTCCCTTTACTTCCTTATCATTCTGCAACAAGTCAGTATGGCTGACTGGAGACTCAGGGTACTCTGACTCATCACGCCTCAAAAACTCCGGCCCCTTTGACCACCTCCTGTTAGACACCATCTCTGCTCCACTCAAGCCTCTAGATACGTCGTCTGCAGGGTTAACTTTCGTGTTCACATAATGCCACTGTCTGGGGAAAGAACCATCGTGAATAACAGCAATACGGTTGGCAACAAATGTGTGGAACCTTTTACTCTCATTTTTAATGTATTGAAGCACAATCATGCTGTCACTCCAATATACTGGCTCGCGTAGTTCTATCGTCAGCTCTTTCTCCAACAGACTGTTTACCTTCACTGCCAAGACTTCTGAACATAACTCTAGTCTCGGTATCGTCATGGCTTTTAAGGGTGAAAGCCTAGATTTTGCCATAAGAAATGAACAATGATTCTCACCTTCAGCGTTAGTCATCTTCAGATATGAATCAGTTCCATAAGCTTCTTGGGATGAGTCACAAAAGTGATGAATCTGATAAGAAGTTACTTCACCCAACTCATTAGGCACAAGACACCTGTCATGCCTAATTTCCTTAAGTTTATCCAGATCTGCTAACCACACCTTCCATTTCTGCTTGTTTATGTCTTCCAAATGATCATCCCAACCTTTACCCAGTCTACATTCCTCATGAAAAATCTTCTTAGCCTGAAGCACAAAGGGAGCAACAAAACCTAAAGGATCATACACTGAACTTATTACGCTTAATATTCCTCGTTTTGTACATTCCTTATCCTTTGATATTACACTTATACTCAGGTAGTCACCTTCCATGTTCCACTGTAGACCTAAAACTCTCTCTGTGGGAAGGACATCACTTTCCAGATCAAGATCGGTCACCTCTTTGCTTCATTCTGATAATGGAATAGAGTCAAGCACCTTTTTACTGTTACTTAACCACTTAGCTATATGAAATCCTCCCTTGGATAGAAGATCTATCAAATCTTTCACAAGTTCAATTGCAGTACTTTCATCTCTTACAGATTTAAGGCAGTCGTCAACATAAAAATTTTGCGTGACAGTTTTACTTACTTCTGGAGAATATTCGCCAGCATTGTTCTGAGCAGTGAGTTGCAGTGCAAAATTAGCACAACTTGGACTCCAGATCCCTCCAAATAAATGAACAGTCATCCTATATATTACCGGCTTCTTACACAGGTCACCTGGCCACCAGAGAAACCTCAGAGCATCACGATGCTGAGGTGACACCTTCACTTGGTGAAACATTTCTTTTATATCACCACTGACCGCAATACTGTTTTCTCTAAACCTAAGCAGCACTCCAAGAAGTGTGTTTGTTAAGTCGGGTCCCTGCAATACCCTTTTATTTAGAGAGGTGTCCTCATACTCAGCTGCACAGTCAAACACAATTCGAAATTTGCCGGGCTTCCTAGGATGTACGACACTGTGATGAGGAATATACCATATCCTACCTCTATGAGCATCCACCTCTTCATCTGGCACACGTTCGGCATACTTTTGCTCCAATAACCTGTCTATCTCCTTCGCATAAAGTTCATGCAATTGGCTGTCTCTGGATAGCTTTCTACCAAGAGACTCTAACCTTTTAAGAGCAACAGAAAAATTATCAGGTAATTCTGGAGGATTGGACTTAAAAGGTATGTCTAACTGATAATGTCCATCAGCGAGACAAGCAGAGTTCATCCAGACGTCCACAGCCTTCCTATCTAGAACTGAGAGTTGTGTGTC
Source organism: Coenobita brevimanus (assembly GCF_032717465.1). Taxonomy (NCBI): domain Eukaryota; kingdom Metazoa; phylum Arthropoda; class Malacostraca; order Decapoda; family Coenobitidae; genus Coenobita; species Coenobita brevimanus. Next base: position 11,794,351 of record NC_137062.1, on the reverse strand, counting down.
TGAGCTAGCCAGATGTTGACCAACATCTAGCTTCCAAAATTTCTCTACCTGTTCCTCTAGACTAGGTTCTGTTCCTGGTAATGAATTAATAAAATTACACACTGCATTATTCTTACTACTCTTCCCGAGAGGTCCATTTACAGTCCACCCCAGTAGTGTGCGTACCGCATATGGCTCACCGTGAAGACCCTTCCTCACCTCGAGAGGAGTTAACACATGCGGAAGGTCCTGACCAATGATTAGGGAAACTCCACCACCCACCTGAGGAAAATCAAGGTCCTTTAAATGTCTCCAGTTTGAAATATAAGAAGCATCTGGAATACTGTCAGTCATCTCGGGGAGGTTCGACACTGCATATGCCTTAGGGATCTGTACAACCTTTTGCTTACTCCGACCAGAAATACCTGACACCTCCAAAGACACTTCCAACACTTCAGTGGTTTTGCTGTCACTCAGAGTAGTCATCAACAATGAAGTCTGATTACCCTCCACGCCAAGCTGTTTAATCAGGTCCACGGAACAGAAAGACTTACTACTGCCAGGATCAAGCAAGGCGTATGTTTTTATTTCTCTTTTCTTACCAGCTCCATGAATATTTACCGGTACGATTGGTAATGCAATACAGTCGTCCCTTCCTGCATTTCCACAAGCATAACTCTTTGCTGCACCTACTGCTACTGGTTCACTGGCTTCTGTATCGGTACCCTTACTAAGCTGCAGTCCTGTGTGTAACAGTCTTGAATGCTTTCCTTTACAATCGTTAAAATCACATGTCCTTTTCAGCCAGCATCCTTGGGCTTTGTGCTTGGTTGATGCCAAACAGTTAAAACATATTTTCATGTCCTTAATTACTTCTACTCGTTTTTCAGGAGAGTACTTCAGAAACTGAGGACAATTACGTAGCTGATGAGAATTCTTACAGATCCAACATAATTGCTTAACACATTTATCATCACTCAAAGTTCCTTTGTCCTTTGGTTCTGAAGCCTCTGTATTTAAGTTTACACTCCTTTTCTTTATATACCCAACCTTCTTATTGCTCTTATCCTCTCTCTGTCTTTCCTCAAAATATCCAAAGAATGGATCATTGGCCTCTCTAGCAACGGTCTCCAGGAATGTTACTAGTGTAGACATACTAGGATATCTACCTCTCTCTTCTAGATACTCAACCGCCGATTTACGCCATCTTCCCTGAATGTACAGGGGTAACCGTTCCAAGACTTTCACCATAATTCTTCGAGTATCCACTTCCTGTAACATACCCATTGCATCAAGTGTCTCCTTACAGCTTCTGACAGTATCTGCCAGGTTTTGTAAGGCTTCTTTGTCTACCATCCTTAACACTGGACCACTTGTAATTTTCTTTATCCATTTTTCAGAAATCTTATACTCGTTACCAAATCTCTCCTTTAACAACTCCCTGGCTCTGAAATAACCTACATTGGGGTAAAAAATGGCACAACTCTCGATTACCTGCAGCGCTTTTCCCGAACAATATTGAAGTAATCTATTTAATTTTGAAGCAGGATCAGCCAGTGTGTTACCTACACAAGAATCAAATGTTCTGATGAACTGCCAGTACTTTAGTGGATCACCATCAAATACCATCATTTCTGTTTTAGGAAGTCTTAATATGTCGAGAATATGGCGCTGATCCTGAACCTGATCACACGAATTATGATGGTTATGTTTGTTCAAAGGCACTACATTTGGTGGGCGTTCTCTCCATTCCTTGGCACAAGGATTAAGCTCAAATGGTCTACGTTCATTTCCATCATGGTCAACAACTTCACTATAGGCATTATTATTACAGACCTTATGAGTGTAGTGACCCTTGGTACCGTTGTTGTTTGTGTTTGTTTGTTGGATATTCGTCCCAGTTTCCTGGGACACGGGCAAACAGAGAGCCCGTCAGAGGTGCGCACTACTTGCGCGAACTTGCTTTAGCGAGGTGGAGGGTAATCCCTTACCGTAGTAAGTAATATATTTAATGGAGCATGGGCAACAATGCCAGCAGCGTCCCTAAAGACATCACCAGATCGGGCTAGGGCCGAGTCGAGCCCAGACCTGAGCCTGGTGGTGGCTGGGCAGTCCAGAAGATAATGAAGAAGGGGCTCCTCACAGCTGGCCAAGCAATGTTCACACGGGTCTGGCTCCATACCCACAATTTGCTTGTAGCAAAGAAACCCAAGACGCAATCTTCGAAGTCGGACTACAATAAAATTAGGTAGTCCTTGGGGGAGCAACAGGAGGGAATACGACGTGGCAGTAGCATACTATTTTGCAGAGCAAGAGCCCTCCGTGACCCAGAGCCGATGGTCCTCTAGGGTCAGTCTTCCTATGGTGGCAGTGAGAGTGCGGATGAGGTGCGAGGGACTAGGGTGTAGTGGGAATGTGATGTCTGGGAGATCGCAAGCTGAGCGCGCAGCGTCATCAGCACGCTCGTTGCCACTAATTCCCACATGTCCCGGGAGCCAGTGAAGGTTAATCGTTGCGCCCCTACGGACAAGAAGTGATGCAAATGTATGAATCGCTGTTAGGAGGAAGACGTTGTAATGCAGCGATAAGGATCGTAATCTCTGAATGGAGGAAAGAGAGTCTGTGTGGATTATGACTCGATTGTGACGATGGTGGTGAGCATGGCGCAATGCACCCAGGATGGCCGCAAGTTCCGCCTGGAAAGCGGATACACCTGAAGAGAGTCGCCAAGCTTCCACTAGTTGCCCAGAGACAAAGGCCGCTCCAGCTGCGCCATTAGGGGAAACAGAGCCATCAGTGTAGTAGATGGCTGAGTCTGGTGAGGCCAGAGCTGCCACCCTACTGAGACCCTCCTGGCGAAGGAGGGCTGGAATTGAGGAGCGGGGTTTAGCCTCCGATGGACCAATAATATTAAAAAGAGGAGGATCCCATGGCGGTGGATCAACGTATCCAGGAAAGGGAGAGTCGGGATCTTGACAGAGGCTCGCCGCAGCTCCCAATCCATGGATGGCAGCGGCTGTGGTGCGGGCCCAGTCACGCTGAGGGGCCGGCTCAGGTGGGCGGCAGAGAAGGCGTTTTAGGAGGGCAGAGACAGGCAGGTGAGGCAGGCACTGGATTAGTGTCAGAGTGACAATTGCTGCTCGTAAGACAATGCGATGGGCCAGAGATGGAAGTCCACCCTCCATACGCAGATTTGCAAGACGGGTCCAGCGTGGAGCACCCAGCATAATGCAGAGGGCATCATTCTGGATGACCTCCAGAGATCTAGCGACTGGCGGAGCGAGTCCCGTCAAGCAGATGGCGCTGTAATCTATTAAGGATCGGACTGCGTGTATATAAAAAGTCCGTAGGACGGAATATGATGCCCCCAAACTCCGCTTGGAAAGATAGCGGAGAGCAGCCATGCGGGTGGATGCACGCTCCCTCAGGTATCGAACGTGGCAGGCAAAGTTGAGACCCGCGTCAAGCCAGACCCCCAAGTACCGATGGGCAGTGACGATGGAGAGCTGATGGCCACCGAGTAGCATTGGACAGTCTGGGGGGCGGAGTCCAAATGGCAGGCACTTGGTCTTCAGAAAGTTAATTTTTAGGCCAAACTCGGCACACTTGGCATGGAGCCGAGAAAGGGCCAAGTCTGCCTGTCTAAAGCAGTCTTTTCTTGTAAATACAAGGGCAAGATCGTCTGCATAACAGAGGAGGGTGACGCCAGGCCCATAGTCGATGGTTAAGAGCCCCTCCATAAGGATATTAAACAGGAGGGGGCTTAATACGCTCCCCTGGGGCGTGCCATTTAAATGTTTGCAAAAGTGTGAGAGGTGCCCCTGGAATCTGACCCCTGCAGAGCGATCCGCAAAGAAGTCCCTGATCCAGGATAAAAGCCTGCCTCCCACACCCCTGTCTGCAAGGGCAGCCAAAATAACTGTAGGGCTGGCTAGTTCAAAAGCCTTTTCAAGGTCGAGGAAGACGGCCATCCCCCTTCCCCCTCTCAGTTCCCCAAGGAAAGACGCGAGGCAGTGAGTGGCACTCCTACCATGGTGGTATGCGAAAATCCTTGGGTGCAGTGGTCCCAGCAGCCAAGCGAGACGAGCCCGCACAACCCTCTCAGCCGTTTTTGCGATACAGCTAAGGAGGGAGATGGGGCGCATGGCGGTAGGATCATGAGGCTTAGGAATCGGGTGAATAACAGCCGTCTTCCACGACCTTGGCAGACGCCCCTCAGACCACGAGAGGTTGATCAGATCAAGTAGGCGCTCGCTGCCGCAATCCCCGGCGTGTGATAGCAGTGAATATGTGATTCCGTCCAGTCCAGGCGCAGAGTCCCCCCTGTGGTGCAGTGCTTTTTGAACCTCCCCGCTGGTGATGGGACAATCAGCTGGGTCTGGCCTATCACAGGCAGCCTGTACTGCCATGGCACGAGCGGTGCATAGCTGAGCCTCCAGAACCTGGACGGAATGCGGGGGATTGCTTGAAGCAGAGCGATCCGCGAAGTGCTGAGTGAGGCGGCTGGCCTCTGCGGCAGGATCAGGATGCGAGGGCGGCCGAGGAGGACGTGGATCGGAGATGGACCTGATTCTCCTCCACATCTCCCTGAGTGTGGAGTGAGCATCTAGGGTACGACACCATCCAATCCACGCCTCCTCCTTGAGGCGGCGTTTCTCTGTGGTGACCTGTCGCGTGACAGCCACCAGGTACCGACGGTGTGGAGATGTGCGACGCCGGCGGTACTGCCTGCGTGCCGCATTTAGCCGCCGGTTCAATTCCTTGACCCTGTCGCAGTAAATCCAGCCGTCCCGATAGCACCTCGCGGATCGACGCTGCAGGGGGATAGTAAGATAGGCAGCCTGTGAAAAAATACTCGCCACCTGATCTGCTCGTCTCTCGAGGTCTGAGGCGGGAGGAGATGCAGCAAAGGCCCCAGCTAAGGCCTGTGCAAACGCCACCCAGTCGGCCCTACGGAAGTCCCACCGCAAAGGAGGGGGCGGCGTCGGTGGGAGTGGAGCAGTTGGCAGAGTGACCTCTAGGGCAAAATGATCACTGGCGAGGTGCCGGTGCAGCGACCATGTTGCCGAGCCCGCAAGGGGGGAGGACACAAACGCCAAGTCCAGACGCCCCCCGTCAATGTGTGTGGCCTCAGTGGTGTCGTTTAATAGTGAAACACCACCCACCTCCTCCAGTATTAAAGAGATGTGTCGTCCTGCATCGTTGGGGCGAAGAGGCGAAGAGAGCAGGGCGTGGTGGGCATTGAAGTCGCCCCCAATGTACACAGCTCCCCTGGCAGCTTGGGAGAAAAGTTCCCCCAACTCCAGGGTGCTCCTCTGACTCCGGTATACATTGTATACCGTCAGGGGCGACGTCGCCAGATGGAGAACCATGCCCTGAACCTCCACATCAGGTCCACAGAAAGGAGGGGGCTCACAATCCGTGCACGCGATGTGGTCCCGGACCAGAACGGCACATCCCCGTGTAACGCCACGAATATACGGGAGGAGATGGGTGGTGTATCCCGAGAGATGGAAAGTGGAATTGCCTGGGAGCAAGGTCTCCTGCAGGAGAATGACATCAGGCCGGTCCTTGGCGGCCGCTTCCTGCAAAAGGGGGAGCTTGCTCCGTGCTTCCAAGCAATTCCACTGGAGGAGCCTGAGAGAGCGGTCTACTGGCCGTCCGGCGACAGTTGCGGACGGTCGTTCTCCTGCAGCGGTGGTGAGGCCCTCTCCATCACTCTGGACCCTGATGGTGCTAGGGTTTGCCCCAAACGATGACGCTGACGAGGCAGCTGTGCGGTGGAAGACAGAGCATTGGGAGGTCGTGGCCTGACCCTCTTGGACGGACGAGCTGACCTCTGCGATGTGGGACGGGGTCGCCCTGCCAAACGAGCTGGGCGGCGAGGGGACAGAGGAGCACCTAGGCTCGCCATCTTCCTTGCGATCGCCTGGTCCACTAGGCGATTGGCTGCTTCGGCAAGGGGCTCTGTTGGGAGAGGGATGTCGAGGGTTAAGGCCACTGTTTTGGCTAGGGTCAGCGCCAGCTCTGTGGCAAAGGTCCTCGTTGTGAACGAGATCACCGGAGGAGCAGGAGCGGGGGGTGGACTGGGTGTGGTGCCAGACACTGGTGGCGGAAGTGTCATTGACCGACTGGTCTCTACAGTCGGGAGTGGTGGCGAGACAGGCGGCTGTTGGCGGTGGACCTCGGCTGTGGTCTGTACCACAGTCAGAGCTGAGGGCAATGGAGGGAACTCCTGGTCGCTGAGAGGTGGTGGGCGCTGGATGAGAGGGCGGCGCTGTTGGCCCCAGATGAAAGTGCCGGGGGGAGCTGGAGTGGCGCTGGTGGCCTGGTGCTCCTGCACAAAAGCAACCTGCCTCTCTCGACCCTGGTTCACTCGGTGAACCCTCGCGGGGCAGCTGGGGTGCCAGGCGTGGTGTCGTCCGGAGCAGTTGGGGCACTTGGCCGCAACTGGTTGCTTCGCCTTGTACCGCTGGAGGCACTCGGCCGTGTCGTGGCCGCCACTGCACATGCCGCAGATGACGGGGCGGTTGCAGTTGGCACGGTGGTGCCCGTAGCGCTGACAGCGGTAGCAACGGAGAGGCTCGGGGGTGAAGGGGCGAAGGTGGTATGTTCCCCAGTTCCCCAGGTCTATGGCAGGGATCAGAGGACCCCGCAGGGTGACAATGACCTGTCGAGTCTCCTCTCGGGTCCGCGTTTTTTGGCATCGGGTTGCCTCCTCGACTTGAGGGTGGTGAAGGAGTATCTCCATGGGCATTCTCAAGGGATAGCCCATGACCACTGCCTTCGTAGACTGTTGACCAGGCGTCAGCTCTACTAGCTTTACAGGGCAGGCCTCGTCCTGCAGAGCTGTTCTTAAGAGGTCGTAGGCTCCCTCGTCCTTCGGCACCAACACTGAGCTTCCATCCCGACCTATCAGGTTGGAGCAGCGTAGCCCTGGCAGGTGACGCTCTAGTGCAGCCACGGCGTCGTAGCTCGTCGCATGCCCGTCCTGTACCGGCACACGGAAAGCTGGAAATGCAGAGTGGGGAGGCAGACGCACAGCTACTGACATGGAGGGACGAGCAGCAGAGGGATCCCTGAGGGGAGGTCCAGTGCGTACTGCCAGAGAAGGGCCGTTTCCCTGGCGAGCACGCCTCGATCCCTTGCGTACCACGGGGGTGAAACCCTCATCTTCGTGCAGAGCGGGATCAGCAGAGGGGGGGAGCTGAGTCGCAGCAGGAGCCTCCAAAGTGCCCTTGGTGGAAGAGAGAGATGTTGGAGCAGGTGCAACCTCCTCCATAGCCTCATGTCGGCGGGCTGCCTTGGCAGAGCGGGTAGAGTCACCACGCAAGCGAGGTGCCACTCTCGTAGATTTGGGTGTAGAGGGGTTAGCACAAGCGGCCTCGTGAGCTGACGAGTGGGAGCTCGAGTCAGAGCAGTGACGCTCCCTCTTCGTGCCTGTGGCAGGGCACGGGATGGAGGGCCTCGACTGAGGAAGCGGGAGGCGGGAATGCCCCTGGGGCCTAGGGATGCTGGATCCCTTCATGCTGCTCACCAAAGCAGGCCAAAAAACTCAGTCAAAAGACACACACACACACACACATACACCTCACACACACAATCACTCAAAAAGCACAAACAAACAAAATACAGAAAAAAGTGGCCAGGTCCCTACAGTGACGGGCAACCTATGCTCCCCACCCTCTAAAGGGCGATGGGAGGCCCCGCCACTGCCCCTTTCGGGTCTTCCCTAGTCTAACAGAGCCGCCCTCACCGCCTCCTATAACCAGGCCCTAAAGGCCCCCCTTCATGGAAGTGCCCTAACGGCACCCCTTCAGGGTTCGGCGTCGTACTACGGTGAGGGACACTAACGGCAGGCCAAAAAAAAAAAAAAAAAAAAAAAAAAAAAAAAAAAAACACCCACACACTCAGTCACAAACACACACACACTCCCACTCACACCCAGGCAATCTGAGACTAAGTCTCAGAAAAAACCTGGAAAGCAAAAGAAAAGCTTCCTCAGTGCCAGAGACTAAGTCAGAACTGGCAAAAACGAGGCAAAACAGGCGAAATTCTCCACGAGTGAACGAGACAGTGTTCAGGGCTCGAGAGAAATCGGCCAGACCTCCTCACCCGACAGAGTCTGAGCTAGGAGTGCCTTGGTACCATCACGCGTTGATCCCACGCTTGATCGTCCTGACCTTTTGTCCTCCATCTGTAGTAAGACCTTCTCCTCTGCATTGGCGGCTGCAATGTCTGCTTGTAGCTCGAGTCGCTCAGCTTCATTCTTCTTCTGCTGTATCTCATTGAGTAGCTTGCTTTGACCTGAAGTGCAGCCTTCCTGGCCGCCACCCTCGCCCTAGCACTGGAAGTAGAGGACACAGCACTGGCTCTACCAGCAGCACTAACACTATCTTCGGGTTGCACTGTCTCACCACCGATAGCTGCATTCTTACGTGCAGTAACTTTTGGTTGGACTAATCCGTTGTCGGGATGTTTCTTTGTCCACTGTTTTGCCACGGACAATATTCCCTGCACGCGCTGGATAATGTTCTCATGATATGCTTGTGCTTCACTAAGGTGATGTGTCGAGTCTAAGTTTTCAAGACATCCGGTAAGTTGAGTATGACATGTTCGGAAATTACTCAAAGTTCGTTCAATAGAATCCACTTTCTCGGTTATAAGAAATCTGTCTGTATTTTCACAAATCAGCAAATCACTTGACTCATTTTCCTTTTTCGTGAGTGATCCCACTATACCAGCACGGGAACGCTGTAACGCCAGAATCTGTTCAGGCAACACACTATCCACAAAATCCTCTATACCTCTGGCGCCATCCTCCCGGCCAAGGTCATGTTTTTCTTTGCTAATATCGCCACTGCGAGACATTTTATACACAAAAGTCACGGTAACTCCAAGTATTCTTAACACTGCACCAGTTAAACCTAAACACTTATGGTTCCCAACACTGCACTCTGGTGAAGCAGATCCAAGTGAACCGCAGACCTGGTGCCGCAGTGTTAATCCGCCAGGAGATTTGTACTTTGTGGCTGCCAGCAATCAGGGTGAACAGAGACTGTGACAGATACATCGGCTTTATTCTCGCAGACATCTCACATGACGTAACTGCACTGTACAACTGAAAAAGAAAATTCCTAATAACCCAATGCTTCACTCTAATATACACAAATACTCAAATTACATTAAGTTAAATGAACAGCCATATTTTACAAGCACTCATCCACTGCTTAACTCTATGGCTCGAGGAAATGTTAACTTACATCTGTGCTCCTCATAAACACTAGCAGCCACAGCCAGACCTCGCTCAATGCCTCCCAACAGACGTCTGCCTGAGGCTCTAAAGCACACACAGCAAGTAGCCGGCTGTCTAGTATGAACTTCAAGTCATAGCTATCAATTTCTCGAGGCACCGAAACAAAACTTGGTGAAGCATTGGGTTTACAAGACCTCCAACAAATCCGACAAAAATATTTAACAGTATAAGACCCAGCTCTAGGCTATACAAATACAGTGAACATAAATAGGCGAACAAAAGCGCATTTAATATCATATACATACTGCAGTAACACTGCCAACTTAGAATTTTCGAATTTTGGCAGATATTTCAAATTGATTATATATATATAAATATATATATATATATATATATATATACGTCGCTGGCATTTTGTGCACATGCAGGGCCCAACGTATATATATGTTGCTGGCGCGGGGTGGGTTAAGAGTCTGGCTGGACTTCTAGTGGAGGATCTGTTGTGTCAAAAGTTTTTTATTTTCTGTTGTAGTCTTCTTAGCTGTACAGCACTCTACTTTGACCTCTTGTAACTCTTTCTTGTTCATAAATTCCCTCATTGTCCACATCTGCACATTCAAAATGGTATCGTTTTATCCCTACATGCAGTAGACTGTAGCACCAGTCGAGCAGGGCAGTACTCCCAAGGTGGATGGAAAGCTGATGACAGGGAGAGCTGGAGCTCCTGTTTCATCAGCCCTCGGGACTAGGTCCCAACCATCCCCCTTTGCTGAACTTTTTCAGTGTCTCAGTAACACCGAGAGTAGGCCAGCATGCTCTCCAATACAAGTTTCTCCAACTATCACCACCAAACTACATGCACATTACACACCACACTTCCTTTTCAAAATTTTCAAAAATGGCGTCGAAAAACATAGCCTCGGAGTCCCCAGGGGGGGGGGGGGCCATAAATGCCCCCACCTTCAGCCCCTCTCCCGGTGACGACTCAAGGTGCCTGGAACCACTGTCTGACTCTCTTCTTCTTCATTTCTGCAACATTCGTGGCCTTTCCTCTAACTTTCGCTCTGCAGAGCGCCACCTCTCCTTCTCTAAACCTCACCTTCCTTTCCTAACTGAGACTCAGCTGTATGAGGCAACTGACAGCAAACCCTTTTCTGTATCCTCCTACTTTTTCTATACTCATTTCAAAGCCAAAGGTGGTTGTTGTGTATATATACGCAACAACTTATCTTGCTCTCGTGTTCCTGAACTCGATTCTTCTGAATTCTCTACACTCTGGCTTCGGCTTTCCTGTCATTCTCTGACTAAATATATCTGTTGTGTTTACTTATCTCCTAATTCTACTGACTATCAAAAATTCTTCGACTATCTTACTTCTACGATGGAACACATTCTATCCATCTCTCCTTTCTCTGAAATCTCCATTCTTGGAGATTTCAATGTTCACCATCACTTTTGGCTCTCCTCTCCTTTCACTGATCCACCTGGTGAACAAGCCTACACCTTTTCTATCCTTAATGACCTACAGCAGCTTGTACAGCACCTTACCCGTATCCCTGACCGCCTTGGAGAGAGCTCCAACGTACTTGATCTCTTCCTTACAACTAATCCCTCTGCTTACACTGTTAATCTTTTCTCTCCGTTGGGCTCCTCCAATCATAATCTTATCACCTTAACCTGTCCTATCGCTCCGGTACGGCCTGCGGACCCTCCAAAAAAACGTCGTCTCTGGCACTTTGGAGCTGCGGATTGGGAGGCCCTCAGGCAGTACTTCTTTGATTTTCCCTGGAATGATTATTGCTTTCATGACCGGTAGCCATTTGGATGTGCCTTGCACATTACGGAGGTTATTCTCTCGGGCATGGAAGCACACATTCCTTTCTCATATCCTTTGACTAACACAAGAAAGCCTTGGTTTAATCATGCTTGTTTTAATGCTGTCTGCAACAAGGAGAGGGCCTATAAAAGGTACCGGAGCCAACCCACCCCTGAATCACGTCTTTTATACATTTCTGCCCGGAATCGTGCTATGTCTGTTCTTCGCTCTGCTAAAAATAATTTCATCCATACAAAATGCTATCAACTCTCCAACTCGAACTCTTTCTGCTCCTTCTGGCACCTTGCCAAAAACCTTTCTAACAACTTTACCTCATCATCCTTCCCTCCTCTTTTCTACTCTGATGGTTCTGTAGCTATATCTTCTACTGATAAAGCAGATCTCTTCGCTCAGACTTTCTCCTCCAATTCCACCTTAGACGATTCCGGTGCTGTTCCTCCATCACTTCCCCCATCTGACTTCCTCATGGCTAACATTAAAATTTCTTCAGCTGATGTATTTTCTGCCATTGCTGGCCTCAGTACTAATAAAGCATATGGGCCTGATGGAGTCCCTCCTGTTGTTCTCAAGAACTGTGCTTCTGTGCTTACACCCTGCCTAGGCAAACTCTTTCGCCTTTGTCTGTCACCTTGTACCTTTCCTTCTTGCTGGAAGTTTGCTCTCATTCAGCCAGTCCCAAAGAAGGGTGACCATTCCCAACCCTCTAACTATCGCCCAATTGCTTTAAAATCCTGTATCTCAAAAGTTTTTGAGTCTATTCTTAATAGAAAAATTTTAAAGCATCTTTCCTATCACAACCTTCTTTCTGATCGTCAGTACGGGTTCCGTCAGGGACGCTCCACAGGCGATCTTCTCACCTACCTTTCAGACTCCTGGTCATCCTCCTTTCGGGACTTTGGCAAAAGCTTCGCCATTGCACTTGACATCGCAAAGGCTTTCGATCGAGTCTGGCATAAATCTTTAATTTCCAAACTGCCCTCTTACGGGTTCTATCCTTCTTTCTGTGCTTTCATCTCTAGGTTCCTTTCTGGTCGTTCTATAGCCGCTGTTGTAGACGGCTATCGTTCTTCTCCTAGATCTATTAACAATGGTGTTCCTCAGGGCTCTGTCCTATCACCAACCCTCTTCCTTTTATTCATCAATGACCTTTAAGCTGTACATCTAATCCTATCCACTCATACGCTGATGACTCCACCCTTCACCTTTCCATTCGATTCCCACAATGTCCATCTCAGCAGCTACTTCAACAGGCAAGGGATGAGGCTATGGCACACCTAATGTCTGACTTGGCTCTTATCTCTGACTGGGGTAAAAATAATCTGGTTGTTTTTAATGCATCAAAGACTCAGTTTTTGCACCTATGAACCCGACAAAATCTTCCACAGGTATACCCACTTATGTTTAATAATACTCAACTTAATCCTGCATCATCCTTGAACATGCTTGGGGTTTCATTTGCTCGGGACTTGTCTTGGAAAGATCATATTACATCTCTAGTAAAATCTGCTTCCAAGCGATTGGGTGTGCTAAGCCGACGCCGTTCCTTCTTTGCCCCTGCACAATTGTTGACTCTATACAGGGGTTTTATCCGCCCCTGTGTGGAGTACAACTCTCATGTGTGGGGAGGCTTCCCGCATACAGCTCTTCTCAATCGGGTGGAGTCAAAGGCTTTTCGTCTCATTAGCTCTACCCCTCTTACTGACTCCCTTCAATCTCTGTCTCTTCGCCGTACTGTTGCATCTTTATCTCTTTTCTATCGCTACTTCAATGGTCACTGTTCCTCTGAACTGTCTGCATGCATTCCTCCACTTCTACAACGGGTGCGTAGCACCCGTCTAGCAGCAAACTCTCACCCTTTTCTGTCCAACTCTCTAATGCAAGAGTTAACCGTTACTCTCAGTCCTTCATTTATGCAACAGGTCAACTCTGGAACTGTCTCCCTCTGTCTGTATTTCCTGCTTCCTATGATCTCCAGTCTTTCAAAAGCAGTGTGTCCAGGCATCTCGAAATGAATGGATCTTGAATTTGGCTCTCTCTTGTATCTTGTTTTTCTCTTGGAAGGAACAGTTTTGCGGGCTCATGGCGTTTGGTTCCTTTTCCCTCACATAAAAAAAAAAAAAAAAAAAACTTGCCAAGAATATTCCCTGGAGTTTATCTTTACACACACTCTAACATTTATTACTTTCTTGAGACCCGTTACCGCCCCGGTGTGGCTCGGGCATGGGTATTGTATTCACTTGGTTTGTCTGTTTGTTTGTTGTGTGTTAACAACTTAATGCATATACTACTGGTGCGATTTTGAATAAAGTTACAGGGATGATGGGGTATGACTGTCTCATCACCCGATTAAATTTTGGACAAAATTGGTTCAAGGGGCGGGCTGTAGGTCCAAAAAATATTTTTTAACAAATTTTTTTTGGTATAACCCCTTTCAAATTCGCCTAATTTACATGATACCATAAACTAAAGGTGCATCTCTCAAATCCACATCCTATAACATGCCCCATTACATCAGGGGGGTCACCCCCCAGTTAACGGTACGGTGGTCAGTGTCAGGTGGGTCAAGCCTAAAATTTCAAATCGGTATAAAATCATCAGTTTTCACCCGATATACTCCAAATTTGATATGTGACATCTGTAACTAGATATCCTTTTGTGTTTATACGTCCGCACTAAAATGAGTGTCGGAGAAGGATTTGGTGTGCCTTGGCATCATTTCTTGTTAATACATTTCTTTAACGTACATTTTCTGTGCTATAACACCATCCTCGTGGTTTCTTTTTGTGCAGTTTTCCTTGTAGTGCTGATCTTCACATTCTTGACAACTTTTCAATTTTTTCAGTGTGCATTCCTTTTCACATTTTGACAGTTTACATTGGCTCCCCTTTCATTCCTTTTTCACCAACAGCTTCTCTCTCCTATCCCAGCTTTGCACCATCATCAACACGCTACCAATGGAAGGCATACACAACATAGAATGTTGTGTTAATTTTTCTGGCGTTACATTTTTCGTGTAGTGGCCACAGACCACATCGTATCACACATACACGCACACACACACGAAGCGTCATAATACTTTTGAGGTAAAGATTTTCCTGGAACTGTTAAGTAAATAAAATTAAGGTGCAACTCCTGGCCGTGTATATTTCCAACCATATAATTCACTTTAGTCTGCCATTCGCCTATTCTCTTGCTTCAGTCTCATGTTACTCACTCTCCCCCCCTTCTTAACCCTTGTAAGGTAACCTGGGGTCTATTGGACCCCACACTATTTTTCTTAGTGTTTTCATATATTACTATTAGGTCTTGGAATCTGGTTTTCCCTCTACCTTCCTGACTAGTAGACTAGTTTAGGGAGGCGATGGGGTCAGTTCGGGATCTAAGTTATCTAACCTATAATTTTTTTTCCCCATATATATATCTTCCATACCAAAAATTATTTAATATGACATGTGCTTCTCATTCTTCTTAAAGATACATTGGCCACTGGTTTACAGCAGGCACTGATAGACAACTGGTGGAACATATCAGTTTTGGTATGGCAGACACTAATTTAAGTTGGTATAAAATTTGTCAATGTTTTTCAGTTTAATTTTCCTTACAATAGTTCGTCACTTGTATTTTCATACATTTTGCACCAAATTGAAGGAAAAGGGCTACAGAAACTGTGTACAATTGATTATTTGAATAAAGGTGTTGTAAGTATTTCTGGTGATTTTCTAAAGATAGGGGTCTGGCAGACCCCGGGTTACCTGACATGTTACGGGAATTGTAGGGTTACTTTACAAGGGTTTGAATTACTGACAGCTCTACCTCGTTATCCCACTCCTCTATTTCTCAACCGTTCATGACTTCTATATTTTCTTCTTCCACACTATCGCATGACTACTCATCATCATCATCATTCTCCTCCTCCTCCTCCTCTTACTCCTGCTGCTCCTCCTCCTCTCGGAAGGAGATGTGACCTGTGTGAAGAAGGATGGCCATTTCTCGGGACTCCTCTCACTGCCCCCGCTGAGTATGGTCAGTTTGGGACCAGACAAAAGAGAAGCAGGCAAAGAGAGATGAGGAAATGAGAGGCGATGTTGAGAAGGGGGACGAGGATGAAGGTTGGGGAATAGGGACGAAAAAAAGATGTTTATGATATTGAATATAATGATGACGATGACGATGATGATGATGATGATGATGAGAGAGAGAGAGACAGACAGAGTGGGAGAGAGAGAGAGGATTAACTTGTAAAAAATGAGAGAGAGAGAGAGAGAGAGAGAGAGAGAGAGAGAGAGAGAGAGAGAGAGAGAGAGAGAGAGAGAGAGAGAGATAGAGAGAGAGAGAGAGAGAGGACTAACTTGTAAAAAATGAGAGAGAGAGAGAGAGAGAGAGAGAGAGAGAGAGAGAGAGAGAGAGAGAGAGAGAGAGAGGACTAACTTGTAATAAATGAGAGAGAGAGAGAGAGAGAGAGAGAGAGAGAGAGAGAGAGAGAGAGAGAGAGAGAGAGAGAGGACTAACTTGTAAAAAATGAGAGAGAGAGAGAGAGAGAGAGAGAGAGAGAGAGAGGACTAACTTGTAAAAAATGAGAAAGAGAGAGAGAGAGGACTAACTTGTAAAAAATGAGAGAGAGAGAGAGAGAGAGGACTAACTTGTAAAAAATGAGAGAGAGAGAGAGGACTAACTTGTAAAA
Source organism: Coenobita brevimanus (assembly GCF_032717465.1). Lineage (NCBI taxonomy): Eukaryota > Metazoa > Arthropoda > Malacostraca > Decapoda > Coenobitidae > Coenobita > Coenobita brevimanus. The sequence continues at coordinate 11,778,598 of NC_137062.1, read as the reverse complement.
AATGAGAGAGAGAGAGAGAGGACTAACTTGTAAAAAATGAGAGAGAGAGAGAGAGAGAGAGGACTAACTTGTAAAAAATGAGAGAGAGAGAGGACTAACTTGTAAAAAATGAGAGAGAGAGAGAGAGAGGACTAACTTGTAAAAAATGAGAGAGAGAGAGAGAGAGAGAGAGAGAGAGAGAGAGAGAGAGAGAGAGAGAGAGGACTAACTTGTAAAAAATGAGAGAGAGAGAGAGAGAGGACTAACTTGTAAAAAATGAGAGAGAGAGAGAGAGAGAGAGGACTAACTTGTAAAAAATGAGAGAGAGAGAGAGAGAGAGAGAGAGAGAGAGAGAGAGAGAGAGAGAGAGAGAGAGAGAGAGAGAGAGAGAGAGAGAGAGAGAGAGAGAGAGAGAACTAACTTGCAAAAAATAAGAGAAAAAGAGAGAGAGAGAGAGAGAGAGAGAGAGAGAGAGATAGGACTAACTTGTAAAAAAATGAGAGAGAGAGAGAGAGAGAGAGAGAGAGAGAGAGAGAGAGAGAGAGAGAGAGATAGGACTAACTTGTAAAAAAATGAGAGAGAGAGAGAGAGAGAGAGGAGAAGGTAAATAACACATATAGTTTTCTGTACATTCTCTGTTTCTCTTCCTCTCGGCCTTCTCCTCCACCGTTCTCCCTCACATCCCTTCTCTCTCACCCCATCTTTTTTGTCCTTCTTCCTGTCACCTGTTGTTGTCATCAGCGTTTCTCTTACCCAACCCTCTTTCTTTACTCTGTTATCCCTTCATCGTTTGTCTTTCCCTCACACGTTTCTCCCCTCACATGTTCTCCTCTGTCATCCTCTTCATCTCTTTTTTTTTCTTGATTACCTTCTGTTTCCTGACTTTTCCTGACGTCTTTTCCTTTGTCATTTCTTCTTCTCTCTTTTCCTCTCTCTAATTCCCCAGTCTCTCATCTCGCTTCTCTCTGTCTTCTTCGCGCCGCTGTCTTTCCCTTAGCCTCTCACTTTCCTTCCCCTCCTCCCTTCTCTTCTTCTCCCACTTTCCCACCTCTCTCCCGGCTTCTTTGGACTGGTGCTCCCTTCTTGGTTTACATTTTCTCTCCTTTTCATTATTCTTACCTGTTAATTTCACCTCACCTTACTCCTGTCGCTCAGTCTTCCACATTCCTTCTTCTCTCAGGCCTTCCTGTCTCACTCTTCTCCCCTCTCAACTTCCCTCCCTACCAGCCCTCTCCCTTCCATTCCTTCTTTTCCTCTCTTGGTACTATTCATAACCAAATTATCTTCCTAGCATTCCCATCTGGCATCCTTTCCTTGTGCACTCCTCTCATCCACACTGCCAACCATGTTTCTGTCTCACAGCACCACTACTGTAATCTCCCGTCGATGCTTCTGCTGTAAGCTAAATTATCCTCCCGTCTCGCTTTTCTTTTACTCTGTATTCATCTGACTCATCCTTGCAACTTTCCATCATTTCCATTCACAAAACATTCTTACAGTGATTTCTCTCTCTCTCTCTCTCTCTCTCTCTCTCTCTCTCTCTCTCTCTCCGGACATTTGGTAACTCTCCTACCATAATACCTTATGCCATTTGTTCTCTTTTATTCCCGATTTTACCAATTCACGCCTTCCATCTCCTTATACTCTCTTCATATATGTCATTCACTTCCTTACTGAATTCTCACTCGTTCCTCGTCTCCCTCTCCTCATTTCTCCTTTTCTCTATTTTCCCCACTTTCTACCCCTCTCTCCCTGCCACTCTCCCTCTGCCTCACTCCCACACTCCTGAACCAAATCTCGTAACAGTCCAAAAATCGAATCCCTCTTAATTGTATCGTTAACTGGCCCAAGCCTCCATTTTCCAACCATCCTATACCACGTTTTTCAGCTCTGATTCACGTCTCTCTCTCTCTCTCTCTCTCTCTCTCTCTCTCTCTTTCTCTCCCACATTGCCGTTCTATTTCGCAAATTTTTTATTATATCTCACACAAGTCCACCAGTTTCATTTGATTCCTCCTTTCCTTACAGACTTAGTTACCACATCTTCCTTCCCCTGCCTTCACACTACTCTCATTTCTTATTTTTGTCGGTCTTGTTCATTCTTCCTTCCTTACCATCCACTCCTTTCTCTACCTCTTCCCTCAGAAACCTCTTTTGCTTTTATAATTTTTTGTTTTTTACGTCAACACTAAAATGACTGCCGGGGAAGGGTTTGCTGTGCCTTGGCTTGGCTTCTTGTTTTTTCTTTACTGATCCCTGTTAGTGATCTATTTGTCATCATCTGCACCGTCGTCTTAGCCTAATTCTCATTAGCATACATATTCTGGTTGGATTCACTGATAAAACACAGGAAAACAGATCATTTCGACCTACTAGTGTCATAACGATGTTTAGCCTACAAAGACCCTAGTTTAGAAAGACTATGAAGACTATTTCTACCCCCTACAGTTGGAATACTATTTGGTAATGGGAATAAATCTGACTGAATAATGCACGAATAAAGTATTAGACAACCTCGAGTTGCAGAGTTTAATCTTCCTAACAGTGCCCTTCCCTCCACACACACACACACACACACACACACACACACACACACACACACACACACACACACACATACACTGTGCTTGCATTACCATGGTGATGAGAGTGGTGGGGCTCGTGAGAAAAATGGTGGGTGTCTGGATGTGACACTTGAATGGGTTCAGGAGAAAAATGGAACAACGGTGATGGTGTGTGCTGAGAGAGACGCTTGGTTTGGAGATGGAATGCTGAGGCAGTAAACGATGAAGGGAGGAACACAGAGGAATAGAGAAAACAACACAAGAGGTGTTTAGAGGGAAGAACAGATAGACTACCCGTAAGAAAAAACTGAGGAATTTGTAAATGAAAATGGAATAAAAACATCATTGTTTAGAAGCAATGACTCAGATGGAGAAGAGCCCTTGTTAAACTGGAGAGAGAGAGAGAGAGAGAGAGAGAGAGATTGGCCAAAACACACACACACACACACACACACACACACACACACACGGTTTTGAACATCAAAACATAAAGACAAATTTGATGAAGTTCATACCTCCGATAATTTGCCAACATTTATTCATGTTAGGAATTGGGTTCTCAGTACAAGTAACATTCAGTATCGTTTTTACTCCACGATACCCCATAGTATCTCCACGCGTCCTTCTGCTTATCATCTATTATTTCCCCAGGTATTGAATACTATCACCATTCAAGAATACCTTAGAATAGCGGCACATCTCATGGTTTCTTTTTCTTTATTACCTTCAACTGTCAATATTATCATCATTCCACAGTGCCTCATGTTACCGTCAAAAATTTTTCTGATGGTCTTCCACAAAATCATGTTAGGTCTCTTCCTCCACCTCCCGCTTAAGACATTAAGATTCCTGCGGGGCTGCAAATCTAGTTTTGGCTGCATATATTTTATCTCAGAGCCCTCCTGGAGGTTACTGGTGCTGTCTCACCATCTAGAATTTTCCGCATTCACCAAAAAAAAAAAAAAAAAAAAGTGCATGGCGTATCAGTTATATGCACGCTTTTCAATAAGAAGTCATGATCATTCTTACAATTCAAAGAAAAAAAAAACTAAAGAGCAACAATTTTGAAATTATCATGAATTATGTGTTACCTGCTTTGAACTGTTGTGTAACATAGTTTTTTTTTTTTTTTTTTTCCTTGTCTGCGAGCACTGGCCAGTAATTCTAGTGTTTGTCAGCCCTAAAGGAGTATATCCAGTTTCTTACCTTCTGAAGATATGCCAGAATTAGTTGAAGTGAGGTTCTGGAACTGGGGGAATAATGTTTGCCACTATCAATGTTCTACTCCATCATACTGCTGGGCGGTGATGGTGCAGACTTGGCACCGTGGACTGCTGCCTGAAAAGAGGCGAGATCACTCCAAGGATGAGGCAGGGAATATTTTGGGGATATTCTGCAAGGTTCAACGACATGACGTAAACATACCCCCGTTGGTGTAAACACAGAAATACCGAATGACAGAGCTCTTATATGCGAAGCAGTGGATGTAAGGGCAGGTTTGTACGGGTGACAAGTGTGTCACATACACACACACACACACACACACACACACACACACACACACACACACACACACACACACACACACACACACACACACACACACACACGCAAATGCTGAGACGACACCAATCATTACGTGCTTCCATTATTTACCATAGTTTGTTTATCTGTTGGCATATAAACACCTATTATCTTATTTTCCTTTACCGCTGAGAGGCCACACTGCTAGGTTTTGCATGTGCTGAGTTACCGGTTACTGGCTCAAGGCAAGGTTTGGTTTGGGTATGGTGTGTGGTGGTGGTGTTGAGTTACAGGTTACTGAGGCAGGCAAGGTTTGGTTTGGTTATGGTGTGTGGTGATGATGTTGAGTTACAGGTTACTGAGGCAGGCAAGGTTTGGTTTGGTTATGGTGTGTGGTGGTGGTGTTGAGTTACAGGTTACTGAGGCAGGCAAGGTTTGGTTTGGTTATGGTGTGTGGTGGTGATGTTGAGTTACAGGTTACTGAGGCAGGCAAGGTTTGGTTTGGTTATGGTGTGTGGTGGTGGTGTTGAGTTACAGGTTACTGAGGCAGGCAAGGTTTGGTTTGGTTATGATGTGTGGTGATGGTGTTGAATTACAGGTTACTCAGGCAGAGCAAGGTTTGTTTTGGTTATGGTGTGTGGTGGTAATGATGAAGATAAAACAGAATTACTTTGCTTAATGATGATGATGGTTATGGTGATGGTGGTGTGTTTGTTTTGTGGTGGATGCTGAGGTAATGAAGGTGTTATTTTGTGTGGTGGCGGGTGTTGTGAAAATGATTGTCTTAGGGGTTATGACATTATGGTGGTGATGTGACTGTGGGATTGTTAATATGGTGGTAACTTTACCGTGTTAATGGCCTTACTGGTGTGGTGGTGTTATGGTGGCATTAGGTTTACTGAATGTGTGTGTGTGTGTGTGTGTGTGTGTGTGTGTGTGTGTGTGTGTGTGTGTGTGTGTGTGTGTGTGTGTGTGTGTGTGAATTTTGTGGAGTTCCTGTGTGGTGCTACCGTCCGTAGTAATGTCTATTACGGCATTGGATTTATTGTGTGTGCTGTTTTTGTGCTAGTGGTGTTACTGTGTTATGGTGTTACCGTCAATGTTGATAACTGCTGTGGCGTATATAAGGTACAGAAGAAAAAAAGAGAGGGATATTAGGGTAAGAATAGTGGATATGTTAGGTGAACAGTAAGGTAGAGAGTTATAACACTGAGAGAGGTACCACTGTCGATATGAACTTGATGACAATAAAGCTGTGCTGACAGAGAAAGAGAGAGAGAGAGAGAGAGAGAGAGAGGGGGGGGGGGAGAGTGAGAGAGAGAGTTAATGATTATATTTCTTTTTCAGTCATCTATCTATCTATATCTCTATACCTAGACTGCTTCCCCCAAGGAAAGGGAGGCAGCCGAGACAGGACGACACACTCCCCATTTACTCATCCATTCAAACACATTCATTCGCATCTTAGCCCCAAAGGGAAGAACGGACAGATTCTCAACGCACCACACCGCACAAGGGTCAACTGCGCAATGCAATCAGTGACATCCGCAGCAGGGCCCGACAGCAGAGCAGCTTTACCCCTGTCACATCATAATAGACCCATCCCCTTACCCGCACCTGACCTGACTAGCTGATCAGACCAAATGCGGGAGAATAACCCCTCAGGGCTGCGTCATCACATATTCATTCACAATTTCTCTCCATTTATTTCTGTCACGCACAGCCACTCTTTCTTGCTCAACAGACATCTTTCTCTCACCCAGCGCTCTCTTCACACTGTCCATCCATCCTATTCGTGGTCTTCCTCTCAGCCTTACACCTCTCACATCAGATCTAGTTATCTTTTTCACCAATCGCTCGTTATCCATTCACTCCATACCCCCAAACAATTGCAACACCATCTGCTCAACTCTACCAGCCATCTCCCGAACAACTCCAGTTCTCCTTCGCACTTCATTATTTCGCACTCGATCCATACGCGTCACTCCACATATACTCCTCAGACACCTCATCTCCATTACATTTAAACTTTTCCTCTCTGCTACACCCATATTCCATGTTTCAGCCCCATATAACGCAGTACCACAACACCCTCATACAGCCTTCTCTTTACATCCATTCTAAGTGAACGACATCTAAACCCTTTTTTCATTCCTCCCAGCACCTTTCCTACTTCATTTATTCTAAACTTCACTTCTGCATCTATTCTTCCATCCATAGCAACATGTGACCCTAGATATTTAAAACACTCTACCTCCTCAAGCAACTCGCCATTCAAAACTATATTCATCCCCCTACCATCTACCAACCTCGTACACTTCATCACTTTACTCATATTCTCACTTACTTTCAATTTCCTCCTTTCACACACCCATCCAAACTCCTCTTCCAACTGCCTCAATCTCTCCTCTGAATCAGCCACCAGTGCAGTATCATCTGCAAACAGCAGCTGCTTCAGATTCCATTCTCCACCATCAACATTCACCAGACTCATACCTCCACCTAAAACTCTTGCATTCACCTCCCTTACAACACCATCCATGTAAATATTAAACAACCAAGGCGACATCACACATCCCTGTCGCAGCCCCACTCTCACGGTAAACCAATCACTCACAGCATATCCCACTCTTACACACGCTCTACTATTTACATAAAAACTTTTCACCCCTTTTAGTAACCTACCATCAAGCCCATACAATCTTAAAACAGTCCACAAAGCCTCCCTGTCAGTTCTATTATACGCTTTCTCTAAATCCATGAATGCCCAAAACACATCCTTGCCTTTCGCTAAATACTTTTCACACACTTGTCTCACAGCAAACACCTGATCCTCGTATGCCCTCCCTCTCCTAAAGCCACACTGCTCATCACCAATCACTCCCTCTGTACCCTCTCTAAATCTCATAATTAACACTCTACTATAAACCTTACCTACAACACTCAACAGACTTATACCCCTAAAGCTTGTACATTCATACTTATCACCCTTGCCTTTATACAACGGGACCACACAAGCACTTGCCCAGTCAACTGGCACCATACCTTTCACAAAGCACACATTCAACAATCTTACTAACCAGTCAACAATAGTCACTCCACCACCCTTCAGGCATTCCACAGCACACCCATCCATACCTGCAGCTTTCCCTGTTTTCATCTCCTTTACTGCCTTCTGCACTTCCTCCTTCGTGATCAAAGAATCATTCAACTCTCCCAACACATTTATTCCTTGCATCCTTCCATCTGCCACAATCCCAGCCACCCTTTCCTCCTCTACATTTAACAATCTTCCAAAATACTCTGCCCATCTCTTCCTTACTGCATCCATCTCAATTAACATCCTTCCATCCACTGCTTTTACTCGTTCTTCCTTCCCAGACTCTCCCATTCGCACCCTTTTCACCTCCTTCCAAAACATTTTCTTATTCTGTTGAAACTTCACTGTCAGCCGCCTACCCCACCTCTCATCTGCTGCCACTTTAGCATCACGCACAGCCCATCTCTCCCTATTCCTCTTTTCCTTATATCTTTCATATGACATCTCATCCTTCCTCTACAGCCACACTTCATATGCACGTCTCTTCTCAGCCACAGCCATACTTACTTCCTCGCACCACCATTCACTTCCTTTTCTTACACCACCACCCACACGTCTCACACCACACACCTCTTCTGCATGCCCCATCACAGCACTCTTAAACAACTGCCATTCCTCCTCCACACTGCCATTTTCCTGATCTTTCACTGCGTTCCACTCATCTTTCAATTTCTCCTGATGCTCTATCTTTTTCTCTCTTTTATCCAACTCACTCACTTTCAAAACCTCCCTGCCACACCTAACTCTCCTAGCTCTCACCCATCTCCTACCTACTCTTAACTTTTCCTCCACCAGGTAGTGGTCAGACATACCTCCACCCTCCCCTCTCACATCCAACAATCTTCCTATTACATTCCTAGACACAAGCACATAGTCCATCAAAGCTCTATCAACAACCCTTCCACCCTCCTGTCCCACCCATGTATACTTATAGATATTTTTCTTCTCAAACAGTGTATTTCCAATCACCATCTCTCGCTCAACACACATCGCTATCATTCGTTCCCCATTTTCGTTTCTTCCAGGCACACCATGCATACCAACTACACCTTCAACTGCTACATTTCCCACTCTAGCATTCAGATCTCCCATCATTACCACATTCACATTCGCTCTAAAACTCTGAAGACACTCATCAACATCATTCCAGAAATACTCCCTCTCTTGTTCATCCCTTTCACTACCAGGCCCATATGCACTCACAAACACCCACAACTCACGTTCAAATTTCACTTTCACCCACATCAGTCTCGATGACACCTCCTTCCATTCAATCACACACTGCAGTACTTCCGGACTCACTAACAAGGCCACACCTTCTCTTGCCCTTCCTCTATCAACACCTGACAATCTTCCATTCACACTTCCAAACATAGACTCACCCTTCCCTTTCATCTTCATTTCACTTAAAGCTAACTCATCCAACTTTCTTCTCACAAACATTCTCCCAATCTCCTCCCTTTTAGCCTCAATCGTACTACATCCACGCACATTCATAGACCCAATCTTCAGGGTACGGGGATAACTCAATCCCCCATCCCTTTCTCTGGCCTGTCTCTTTTTAGGAACTAAAAAACAGAGGAGGGGGTCCCTAGTCCCCTCACCCCGCCTCTTTTAGTCGCCTTTTACGACACGCAGGGAATACGGTGGCAGTATTCTTCCTAACACAAAGCAGTAGTACCACCCCATAGTGCGGCCAGATTGTTCATGTCATTGATAGGGGCTGTAACTTTCAGTCAGATATGTCCATCATAAGTTTCGCTCAGATGTATATCTGATAACTTATTCAGGTATATCCATAACAAGTTTCAGCTAGATATATCCCTAATAACATTCATTCAGATATATCCCTAATAATAATCAATCAAATATATCCCTAATAACATTCAGTCAGATATATCCCTAATAACATTCAGTCAGATATAACCCTCACTAACAAAACGCGAGTAAAGCTATTCAGTGAGAGAAAACTCGGTCATATCTTTTTATTTTGCTATGTGTAGCTTCTTCTCCCCTTTAATTTAATGACTTCTTTGGGAAATGGTTGAATGCAATAAAATCACGACTGTGCCTTTTTTTTTTTCCACCTCCAGTTTCATTCAGTTTACAGAGGTCTGTCATCGTGTGTGTCTTAACGTCTTATTCTATTGTAATTTTAGCTAGGTTACCACTCGTTGGTTGTGTATTCATGTCTCATGTAGTTTGTTTGTTTACTGGCTTTTTTAACCACAATGCATTATTTTCCTGCCGATCCAGCTGCTCATAACATTCACACATGGGTTCTTTAGAGAGCTCAGTGATTAACACAAATCTGGCCACAGTTTACGTTACTCGTGCTCTCACGCCCATTGCCTCCTGCTTGCATTTGGAGTTTCACACACTCGTTCAGTTCTGCATCAAGCAGTTCACACTGCTGCCAGACGGGACGACTGATTTTAAATGCACTACACTGTATTCAGAACTGAGTGCAGCACTGAAATATGTGGGTGATTCTTTGTGTTCCAGCATACTGATGTGAGCTCTTGGTGAAGCAACCGACACTCAAAATTGTATCCCTACAAACTTCCACTATCTATCTATCTATTGACAGACGCCTTAATCCCGTAAGGAGTGGCCACAAACAAATCGCCTCCATGTAGCCCTGTCCCCTGCCATTTCATTGCCTTGCTCACAACTCCCCCCCCCCACCTCTCTCTTATACCTCTCCTGCTCCACTCCATCACTCCATCTCATCCTTGTCCTCCCCCTCCCTCTCCCCCCCTCCACCTCACTCACATACACTCTCCTCGTCACTTTCTTACTCTCCATCCTCTTCACATGTCCAAACCACCTCAGTGTGTTTCTCCTAACGCTTCCTATCGAATCCACATCCACACCACAACGCTCCTTCACTTCCTCCTTTCTCAGTCTGTCTATCCATGTGACTCCATATGCTCCTCTTAAAAAACTCATTTCCACTGCTCTCACTCTTGACTTGTGTCCCTCCAGCAAGGCCCCAGCTTCACTTCCATACTTTAAAGTTGGTATCATAATACTGTCATGTAGTAGCTTTTTCACTTCCATGCTCGCTTCCCTGTTTCTTATCACTGCTTTCAGGGAACAAGCAACCTTTCTTCCCTGATGCACCCTTTCAAGCAATTCACCCTCTAAACTTCCATCCTTACTCATCACACTACCCAAGTACTTAAACACATTCACAGTTAACATATCCTCCTCATCCAACCTCCATGTATATTCACTGACTTCATATCTCTCGAAGACCATAACTTTACTCTTTCCTACATTCAGCTTTAGATTCTGTTTCTTACAGACTCTCCCAAACTCATCCACCAAGCCTTGCAGCTCCCTTTCGTCTTCACTTAACAACACAGTATCATGTGGAAACAACCTTTACATGGAGTTTCCAAACACAGAACTATTTATGGTATTGACTGTCTTTGTAAGCATGGGTACATTTTATATTTGTCTCAGTAACTGGCTAACTGTATGCTTAACTGTAACCATATTCATTTCAGCTAATGAGAGGGACCATAACTATATTTCTGCAAAGTTAAGTTTTACAGCTTTTATGGTTTTCTCTAAAACGTATTACAAAGAAAACACTGTGCAGATTTATATTCGGTACTTTCCACGAGGCATAATGACAAAATATTCAGCTAAAATTTTCAGCAAACTTTGTTATCTTGGGATTTTCAACCAAGCAGCTGTATCTCAGTTAGTTTATGAGATATTTCAATTTCAAATATGCAATTTCTGCACCAAAATTGACTATATGATTTTGAAAAATATGTCAAGGTCATTTATACTTTGCAAAGTACTTGGGTTACCCTAGGGTACCTTCCTGTATAATATCATTAAGATTGCGAAAAAAAAAAGTGCAAAGAAAAATAATAATAACACTTGACAAAACAATAAACTTCGCCATATCTATCTATCTATCTATCTATCTATCTATCTATATAGTATATGGCGAAGCTTAATAATCATTTGGTTACTGTTCATCAAATATTATAGCTCGGCGTTGTGATTGGGACGATATTTATGATGACGGCGACAGTGACGTTGGTGATGATGGCATGTATTTAATATACATCGTTCAGATCCAGTAGATTTAATTTTCTTTTTTTTTTTCAAACATGAAAAATGGCTGTTGAGTCAAAAGTGCTTCGCTCACTGATAAGTTACGGGCAATCAGTGCTCCTGTCATTCTGTGCACTGTATATCGTTTGTGGTCTGAAACCCATCAAAGCCTGTTATTACAGTGAGTACCATAAGAGCTGTTCTTGTGTGAATGACTTAACTGGTTGTTGTAAATTAATGTGTTTTTCGTTTGTTTAACTAATCATTTGTGACACTTTTGTCATGCAATATTTGTGTCTTGCACTACAGTTAACTCTCTGTTATGCATAATGCTACACTATATTACACTTCACACTACTGCAGCATACTGTAATACATCTCACCACATTACACTGCACCATACCACACGACACCACAGTACACCGAACTGCATTACACCACACCACACTATGCCATACCACATAACACTCTACTAAACTGCACTGCACTGCACCGTGCTACACTGCACCACAGCACTCTACGCAACACCACACCACACTACAAGACATTACTAAACTACACTACGCTACACTACACTACACTACACTACACTGCACTATACTACATTGCACAACGCTGCATTACACTGCACTACAACATATTACGCTACTCTGCACTACACTACACTGCACTACGCAACACTACCCTACGGTACGCAACACAACCCTACGGTACACTACACTACATTACACTCCACAGCACTACACGACGCTACACTACACAACACCACGCTAAATTACATTACACTCCATTACACTGCTGCACATTACACTACACTACACTGCACTATACAACTACACTACAAGAACACTACACTACACTACAAGATATTACACTCCACTATACAGCGTTACATTACAGTACACATCACTACACTACACTACACCGTTTCATACACCGCAATGCACTACACTACTCCAAGCTACGCTATATTACGCTTTATACACCACCTACACAGCATTCCAACACAAGCCAGTTATACGAGTAAAAACACTCTATTCATAGTCTTGCCATGAATGCTGTAAAGCACTACGTTAAATATTTCTCGCTTAATTGGTCAATAATGCAGCAAGCAAATACTTGTCATATGCATTCACCCTTAGGTATGATAGGTCTTTCCCACTCGAATAAAATCGCCTGACAATAGCAATGTTATAGCAGATGTCATTTTACTGAAGGGTTCATCATCATCATCATTATCATCGTGGAGACCGTTTTTTTTTTTTTTTTCACATAAGGGTCTGGTACTGTAGGGTCTTGAAGTATGGGAAAGAAAAGCATGCTAGAGGAAGAGCCAGTGAATAGCCTGCCCAATGAGTATGGGCAACACACTGATTACTTACCATCCAAGTCCCTGAAATCCCATCTCCTGCTCACATATATAACCATTCACACATATGCACTTCATATTACTTATCAGAGTCACCAAAACGACTGTCAGGTTAAAAAGAGACGCCAAACCCTTGTTGGGCACTCCTCTGTTCAATGTTCCTCGTACAATCTATGCGTTGTCATTTTCATAGTCTAATCAACCTTCAGTTTGCTCTCCTGTTTGTACAAGCGGCAGTATATTGGATGATTTGTTTTTCTTTTTTCTTTTTTTAAGGAAAGAAGAAAACCTAAGGCTTATTGCCCACAAGGTGTAAAGCACAAGGAGTTCCTTCTAAGAAAACAGAGCAAAGGACAGTGAAAACAATGGTCCATTCACATCGAAATGTCTGGACACATTAAGTTGAGAAGATTGCAAAACAGTGAGGAAGACAGTTCGAGGGCTAACATGTTGGATACACAAATCACTGAGGTGTGCGGTACGTAGGAGGACTACTGGGCCCTGAAAGCAGGCTGTGAAGCCTATGCCCAGAGTCAGTCACATTAAAAAAAAAAAAAAAAAAAAAAAATCTTAAAATGGGACTGGGACAGAAAAGGGATGAAGCTGCTCCACCAAATGGGTGTTAAATGCTCGTTGTAATGGAGGAGGAATGCAAGCAGACGGCTTAAAGAAACAGTGGCCAAAGGAATAACGATATTAAAGAGATAAAAGAGTCAGCACTGCGGCAACAGAGTAAGATTGAGGGAGCCATTGAAAGGAGGGGAGTTGATGAGATGATAAGCCTCTGACTTCACCCTGTTTACAACAGCTGCATGCGCGGAGTTCCCCCACACGTGCCATCTGTGCTGGTTAGTATTACCCCTACACAAAACCAACAGCTATGCTGGGGTAAAGAAAGAAACCCAAGATAATTAAGAGAAGATGAAAGACTGAACTGTGTATTGTTTAGTACTTAGGGATACTCCTGTGGATGATTTTGGCGAGTCGAAAGATGATAGAACTGAGTTTTTAATGCAGTTAAAAAAAAAAAAAAAAAAAAAAAAGGTTTCCTTTACCCCTCAGAATTATGAATGATTGCTGAAGCAACTGCTGTGATGGATGCTGAGAGAATATGGTGGATATGCGATAAGTGGAGTCATTAGTATGTGAGTGGGCAGGGTTCGGTGAGCAGTTCAGAGGGTCATTGATGAGTAAAAGGAAGAATTGGCAAAAGGACAGAAACTTGAGGAAGAGCACTGCTAATAGTATTAGAAGAGGAACAGTGACCATCTACAACAGCAGTTATAGAACGAACCGGGAGGAAGCATGGGAAGAAGGCAGAAACAGGTGGATGGAAACTGTCAGAGTGCACTTTCGAAATTAAGGATTTGTGCCAGACTAGATTGAAAATCTTCGAGATGTCAGGTGCGATGAAAAACGCTTCACCAAAGTCCCGAGAGGAGGATGGCCAAGAGTCAGAAACGCAGGTGAGAAGATCGTCAGTGAAGCGTCCCTTGCAGAAACCATAACGGCAGTCAGAAAGAAGTTTATGTGAGGAAAGATGTTCCAAGACGTTCCTTTTAATGATAAATTCATTTACTATATAAAAAACAACATATTAAATCAGCTAAGCAATAGTTAGGGGGTTGAAAACGTTCTCTATTCTTTGAAACATGCTGAATGAGAGAAACCTCTCAGGAAAGAAGGGTACAAGATGACAGTGAAGGAGAAATGGTTTGCTTAGGCAAGGTTTCAGGACAAGAGCACAGTTCTTGAGAATAGAAGGAGGTATTAAATCGGGTGAAACTTGACGATTGTATGCCCATTTGAAATTTTAGGCCAGACCCATATGACATTGACCCCCCACCGCTAACTGGGGCGTGACCCCCTTAATGTAATGACGCATTTTACAGGATGCAGATTTGAAAGATTCACCTTTAGGTTTTGGTTTCATGTCGATATGAACGAATTTGAAAGGAGTCATGGCGAAACAACTATTTTTACCCTTCCTGTTTATTTATTTTTTTTTACATTTTGTGGGCCTACAGCCTGGGCCTTGGCCCAATTTGGCCCAAAACTTAACCAGGTGATCAAAAGGTCATAACCCATCATCCCTGTAATTTTAGTCACAACCGCACTAGTAGTTTTCGCATAAAATTGTTAACAGACAGACAGACAAACAAACAAACAGACAGACACACCGAGAGAAAACAATACCCGTCCCCAAGCTCCTTCGGGGCGGGGACGGGTGAAAAGCGTTACCCAACCTCTGGAGTCATTTCTGAACTGAATAAAATCCTTTGCAGACAGCAAAATGTATGGTATAGAACACGCCATCATAGTAAAGGAGTTAATAGAAAGCGGAAAAAAAAAAAAAAAAAAAACAACAAAAAAAACAGAAAGCATTCAGACAGCGCATACCTCTGCCTGTGTCACTGCCATCAAAAAGGATCCGGTTCCGGATCCGTGGAGATAGTGTGTGGAATATATACAATTCGGATCCGCCCCCAAATTTAATCAATTGTTTCTTGACCCATGGCACACTCTTCCACAAAATTTTACTGAAATTCATTGAGAACTTTTGGAGATATTGCGCGTGATACACAGGATCCAGATCCGGATCCGGATCAGCTGCAAAATTTACTCAATTATTTCTTGACCCATGGCCCAACTATCCAAAAAATTTCGTTGAAATTCATTGGGAACTTTTGGAGATATCGTGTGGACAAACAGTCAGACAAACAAACAAAAATAGTTGAGTACAAAACCTCTTCCAACTTCGTTGGCGAAGGTAATGAATATAATAATAGAGGCAAAAAGTTCAAGGAAGAGAGAGAGAATAAAGAAAGTAAAGGGGTGGGGGGGAAGCATAACCTAAAGAAAACATTATCGTATCGAGGATGGGAAGCGAGAGTAAGATAATGAACCATTAACACAAAAAAAAAGTATTAAATGGAAATGAGAAGCGGCATCAAGAAAGATAAAGTCCCTGGCGTCCCTTATTACATACCCCAAGATAATGTCACCCCAGGATAATTACCAGTCTTAACCTCGTTATTTTAAAGTAAATTCTGGCATTATCTCCCTGATATTAATATTCAGCAGAGATAATTACGCTGCTGTAATGGCTGGTGTATAAAAACTGTCCTTAATTACCGTGGCCATAAAGGAATTGCCAATATTTTTTTTTCCCAACACATTTTCTTATTTTCCACAAGGGTACACTGGCGCTGACGCTGCCTGATTAACGCCTGCATACATTTTAAACAGGTATATTAATGTTAAAAAAAAAAAAAAAAGCATGAGAGACTGCCAAAAATGTTCCTTCCATAGAAACTTAAACAAAAGTAAACTAAGAGAGAGAGAGAGAGAGAGAGAGAGAGAGAGAGAGAGAGAGAGAGAGATTTCACTCAACACATCGATCCTAGCTTACTCACTACACCTCCACGTGTGTGATCAGCCAGATTTGCTTGTCCTCCATGAACTCCACTGTGCATTGGTCCATCTTTCTGTTTTCTTTTTATGCTCTTTCCACCCAAAGCCGTAAACCTTTTTCTGCTGCTGTTTTCTCCGTCCATATTCTTATGCTCCCTTTTAAACACTTTTCATTGTATTTCGCATCCGCTTTCGTACTTTTTCTTTCATTATTTGTCTATCTCCATTCATGGAATTTTTTTTTTCCAGATTGTTTTAGTCTGTCTGATAGATTGATGTGGATAGTGGAAGCTGAGAGAGAGAGAGAGAGAGAGAGAGAGAGAGAGAGAGAGAGAGAGAGAGAGAGAGCTAAAGGGTCACTTTTCACCTTTACATCACCCCTAATGAACTGGAGGCCGGTGTGTGTTCGGTCAGGCCCTTTGGTATTTACGTCCGCCATAGAACTCACTGTGGACTGAACCCATTTTATTATTATTACTATTATTATTATTATTATTATTATTATTATTCCCACTTATTTCTGTAAGTTCTGTAGAATACTCATTGATAGGGTTAGGCATATGACAGAGGAGCTAGTTGGAGAAGAACAAGGGGGATTTAGGAAGGGAAAAGGGTGTGTAGATCAGATATTTGTTCTAAGATGTTTAGTGGAGAAGTATCTAGAGAAGGGAAGGAAAGTGTATGCTGCCTTCATGGACTTGGAGAAAGCTTATGACAGAATAGATAGGCAAGGTATGTGGAAGGTATTAAGAATATATGGAGTGGAGGGGAAATTGTTGAGTGCTGTGAAGAGTATGTACGAGGGAGCTAGGGCTACGGTGCGAGTGGATGGTGAGCTGAGTGAGTTCTTTGATTTCAATGTGGGACTGAAACAGGGGTGTGTGATGTCTCCATGGCTGTTTAATATATATATGGATGGGGTTGTAAAGGAGATGCAAGGTAGGGCAGTGGATATGGGGGTGGCCCTAATGAATGAGGGTGAGATTTGGAAGCTTCCGGTGTTGCTGTTTGCTGATGATACAGTATTGTTGAGTGAAGATGAATGGGAGTTGCAAGGTTTGGTGAATGAATTTGGGACAGTGTGTAGGAGGAGGAAGCTGAAAGTTAATGTAAACAAAAGTAAAGTTATGGTGTTTGAGAGGAATGAAGTCACAGAGTGTGCAGTGAGGTTGGATGGTGAGGATATGGAGAATGTGAGTGCATTCAAGTACTTGGGTAGTGTGATGAGTAAGGATGGAACTTTGGGGGATGAAGTACGTGAAAGGGTACAGCAGGGAAGAAAGGTTGTTGGTACACTGAAAGCAGTGATGAGAAATAGGGAGGTGAGTATGGAAGTTAAGAAGTCACTGCATGATGGTATTGTGATCCCTACCCTGACGTATGGAAGCGAGGCGTGGACCTTGCAAGAGGCGAACAAGTCAAGAGTGAGTGCAGTGGAAATGAGTTACTTGAGAGGAGCATGTGGAGGACGTGGAGGGACAGGTTGACGAATGAAGAAGTGAAGGAACGTTGTGGGGTAGATGTGGATGTGGTTGAAAAGATTAGGAGAAATACACTGAGGTGGTTTGGACATGTGGAGAGAATGGAGAATGAAAGACTGACTAAGAGGGTGTATGTAGGTGAGGTGGAGGGAGGGAGAGGGAGGGGTAGACCGAGGATGAGGTGGAGGGATGGAGTTGAGAGGTATATGAGGGAAGGGAGGGTGAGTTGGGGGGAGGGGAGTCAAATGGTGGGTGACAGAGTGACTTGGAGGCGTTTTGTCTGCGGCCACCCTTTGCGGGATTAGGGCGTCGGGCTATAGATAGATAGATAGATAGATTTCTGTAAGTGTTTTCTGTGCAACCATTTTCCCCCCAATCACACCGGTGGCAATGCAGTGCTTGTCCCTCATGTCAGTGCCACTAACTGACTTCATCACTCACTCCTTGAGTTACTGAATGTACTTGAAGAATGTGATCCAGGCTTTATGGGAGTGTGTTTAAGCGAATCTCTGCACAGTGTAGACCTCCATCTACGCAAGGTTCCAGACAGGATGAGACTTCCAAAGGAATCCCCCCCCCCCTCCCTCCCCAGGGAAAATGGCCTCATGTTGTTCTGGGCCAAAGCTGAAATTTACGCATATAACTTTTTTTTTTTCTTATGAACACGCAGTTTTGCAATAATAGACTTTTACTCAAGCCGGGTGTAAGACAGGGCTGCACCCACTGATGGTAAGCATCCACGGAGGAAGAGTGGGAGTGGGAGGACGATCTAGTCCAAGAGATGAGGCCCATTTATTTTTATGAAAGTACCAGATGTTTTGTTGCTTTTTTTTTTTTTTTTTTTTAACAGGGTGTACCTTGGGTCATTGGAAATGGGTGGTCTTAAGTTTCAACAGTGGTGGGTGAGGACGGTATTAACACCTTTCCATCATTTTGCATCCTCCACTGATTCATCAAAATCATGGGGTACGACAAATGTTACAGCCCATATCTGACAAGATATTTTAAGCATATCAGTGAGCTATGCGTCGAAATACTTGTTACTGAGTTGTCTTTAAATGGTGTAGCACTCATACAAGTCGGGCCATTACTGAGGTCAGTAGAGGTCAAAAAGTCACATGACCTCAAATTCCACAGAAAATCAGATATCTCTGCTATTAAAACTATTGCATGGTCATGTATTGATAGGGAAACACAAACAAACATCCGCGACTGAAACTAGGGTCATGTAGGCAGTTTTTTAAAAAGATTTAGCTCAATTTGATGATGTGCTGTAGTTGTGACAGCTTAATAAACTTAGGTGATTTTAAGGATATTGCACCTGATTTGTCAAATAAACCCAAGACATGTGGTTAACCAGTCAGAAGTGGTGGAATGAAACTAATTCAATTGTGTGTTGTGTAAATTTGCAGTTTGAGGTTATATTCCTTTCTCCTTTGTGTTCCAGGTGAGAATCCAGAGGAAATTGCAAGATGTCAAACCTGACGTGCACTCTGAGAAGTAAGTGCCTGCAACAAAAAGCTACAACAGCAGGGTTTTTTCATCAGTATGCATTTTTTGTAATAAAGTGCGCAGAAAGATTAAAGGTAAAGCAGTCTCACTGGTCAGTTGTGAATTTGACAGTGCCCCCCAAAATGTCAAGGACGCAGGCATACCATTGTAACACACCCGAGGAATTTACTGCGATAGAAGCTGCTCGAATATTACGAAGTAGCATATATGAACTCATGAAGGATGTATCTGAACTTCCAACTCCATTAACCCTACATGACTTCCAGAATGGGCAAGCAAAGTCACCAGACATTTTGATTAAGTTCTTTGAGACTCTTCTGTCTGGTACTCAAGAGGCAAAAACACATTATGCAGCTGAAGACATAAGCAGACGGACATCATCTCTACCAGAGGATGTTTTGTTTTGTGTGAGCAAGGGCAAAGTAAAACCTTCAAAACGCCAGTGTATGGGATTAGGAATGAAAAGCTTGACAAGGAGTCGGTGAGTCCTTGAAATATTAAACCGTTTTGGACACTCTATATGTTACCATACTGCAGAGGAAATTGAGACCGAACCTGCATCAAACATATCAGACAAAGATAGACTGACACTGGACATACTGCTGCAGCAGCCAGGTTTATCAACTGGCCTTGCTTGGGACAACTACGACGAACTGGCTGAAAAGTTATCAGGAAAAGACAGGCTTCATGATATGGTTGGTATCTGTTACCAAAACAAAATTTCAAATCCAGTCGTTGAAGAGGAACCTCTGTCATGTGCAAGTCTTTCCTTTAAAAAGGCACACCAAGCGGAAAAGGCAATATCAAGCTCCAGAGAGAACCATTGTGCCATACAAGCGCCGACCATCAATGACAGGATTTAGTTATGAGGTCAATATAGTAGATTCACCTACTCTCAGCCTTGAAAGGGCAAAGAAACTTAATCTAAACTGGATGTTATCTTGTCATGAGACAGGCGACACCAATGTGGCGTGGGTGGAATTCCTTAGTGTGTAATGACGACTTGCCATAGCAGGTAGTTGGCTATGTGGAGAACACAACTCCCTCCTACACGACTAGATGTCGTGAGGGAAACTATTATAAGATCTCAGAAAGTTGCCCGTGAGTGTGGAGAATAACATGCCATTGTCAAAACTGTTTTGGTGATTGCAAAACCTACGTTGCAGATACAGGCTCAAGAATCCCCTGAGTTTGATAATGTATTTATATACTTTGGTACCTTCCACATTTTCATGGCATAGTTTGGTGCACTGGGGTACATTGTAGAATCTTCTGGGGCTGCTGAGATATTATGTTCTGCTGATGTGTTAGCCTCAGGCTCAGTGCGTGGATTCCTTGGAGGAAAACATTGTAACAGGTGCAAGCGTTTGCATCCCTTACTTGGCACAGCCATACAGATTATTCATTTTAAACAGTTTCTTGAACTACATGGTGCTATGTCCAATGAGTGCATTGCTTTGTTCAAACACTTTGCTGCCAATCCTACCCCGGAATCTCTCTCAGTTCTCATGAATTCTGATGTAATTACATATCTGTTGGAAAGATATGAGAAATTCTCTGACAACACACGTCAAGGAGACCATGGGGCAACAGCAAAGTTCTGGATCATTAAGTTGATCTTGTTCATCTCTATCTACATTTACACAGGGCATGTAGAACAAATGATATAGACCTCTACATATATGCGCTTGGCTAAATGTGTCACATTTTCTATGCTACCCACCGTCCAAACTATGCAAGATGGATGACAATGAACCACCTGAACCTGATAAACATGGAGTACACACATGAGGGAATACGTCATTTGTTTGATGGAGGTGCTCTCTCTGTTCGCCATACATCAAATTCATTTTCCCGAAATGCTGTTGATCTGACATTAGAGCAAACAATTAACAGGGATGCTGCATCTAGGCGTGGGGGTATCGCAGCCTTCACGTAAAATGTTAGTGCGAGAAAGAGATGAACTGTAACTAGGTCTATTCGTGGCAGCATAGTTAGTGCCCTTTTGGATAAGTCAGGCCTTGTCATATATGAGGAGCCAGCCCAAGAACTAAAACCATTAAGAATAGACCTGATCAGCATAATGAAACAGATAGAAGATACGCTAAATCCCTCTACATTAGCTGATGACCAGCTCTATTGTCTAACAACGGGAAAGGCAGCATCACATAAGGTAAAGGTTGACCTGCTCCAGATTGCTGAAAAGGGAGCTCAGTGGTACCAGGAGTTTGTGAGTGCAGGGATAATCCTGGAAGGTTTGAAAAGCTTATCAAACGTCAAAAGGTTAAGAACTTTGGCAATGATGCAGTCAAAGTCAAAATCTCTACCAAAGACCAAAAGATGAAGATGAGGTGCACCAGAGATTGGTTTAGCCGGCTGCTGTATCTGGCTGCTTCAAACAATGTAGCCTTAGCAAAAGTCCTTACATACCCTCTGACTTCTGTGCCATTGTCACTATGTCATCTCGATGGGGCAATGAACAAGACAGCTAAATCCTCTCTTGCAAAGAAAATCGAGGCTAGGATAACTAATAAGAGAGAACCTACGAAAGTAGACGTGTATCTGATTGATACCATGTTCCTTGTACACACCCTTCCAAACCTCCCAGCAACAACGGTGGTACAGCTAAGACCATTCTCTTGCAATCCTGTTCTTTTGCTGAAGAAGTGCATCTTGTTTGCGACACATATAGAGAAGGACCATCAATCAAGGGATATGAACATGAAGGGAGAAACCTGTACTGTACACAGGAAAAATCATCTGGTAATTTACCAATATGCTGGGAATCGAACCAGGGACTCTCAGATGAGAGCCAGGCAGCATACCACTACACCACGACCAGGTAAAAGTTAACTCACGTTGTCACAATCTTGTAACCAACGTCCCTCCGCCCCCACTGTGGGCATCAAGAGGATGAGTTAACCCCCTGGCACTCGGGCAAGTAGATGCTTTTAATCTATCCCAAGCACTTACGGCAAGTCAGAATGAAGGGAGAAACCTGTACTGTACACAGGAAAAATCATCTGGTAATTTACCAATATGCTGGGAATCGAACCAGGGACTCTCAGATGAGAGCCAGGCAGCATACCACTACACCACGACCAGGTAAAAGTTAACTCACGTTGTCACAATCTTGTAACCAACGTCCCTCCGCCCCCACTGTGGGCATCAAGAGGATGAGTTAACCCCCTGGCACTCGGGCAAGTAGATGCTTTTAATCTATCCCAAGCACTTACGGCAAGTCAGAATGAAGTGAGAAACCTGTACTGTACACAGGAAAAATCATCTGGTAATTTACCAATATGCTGGGAATCGAACCAGGGACTCTCAAATGAGAGCCAGGCAGCATACCACTACACCACGACCAGGTAAAAGTTAACTCACGTTGTCACAATCTTGTAACCAACGTCCCTCCGCCCCCACTGTGGGCATCAAGAGGATGAGTTAACCCCCTGGCACTCGGGCAAGTAGATGCTTTTAATCTATCCCAAGCACTTACGGCAAGTCAGAATGAAGGAGAAACCTGTACTGTACACAGGAAAAATCATCTGGTAATTTACCAATATGCTGGGAATCGAACCAGGGACTCTCAGATGAGAGCCAGGCAGCATACCACTACACCACGACCAGGTAAAAGTTAACTCACGTTGTCACAATCTTGTAACCAACGTCCCTCCGCCCCCACTGTGGGCATCAAGAGGGGGTTAACTCATCCTCTTGATGCCCACAGTGGGGGCGGAGGGACGTTGGTTACAAGATTGTGACAACGTGAGTTAACTTTTACCTGGTCGTGGTGTAGTGGTATGCTGCCTGGCTCTCATCTGAGAGTCCCTGGTTCGATTCCCAGCATATTGGTAAATTACCAGATGATTTTTCCTGTGTACAGTACAGGTTTCTCCCTTCATTCTGACTTGCCGTAAGTGCTTGGGATAGATTAAAAGCATCTACTTGCCCGAGTGCCAGGGGGTTAACTCATCCTCTTGATGCCCACAGTGGGGGCGGAGGGACGTTGGTTACAAGATTGTGACAACGTGAGTTAACTTTTACCTGGTCGTGGTGTAGTGGTATGCTGCCTGGCTCTCATCTGAGAGTCCCTGGTTCGATTCCCAGCATATTGGTAAATTACCAGATGATTTTTCCTGTGTACAGTACAGGTTTCTCCCTTCATTCTGACTTGCCGTAAGTGCTTGGGATAGATTAAAAGCATCTACTTGCCCGAGTGCCAGGGGGTTAACTCATCCTCTTGATGCCCACAGTGGGGGCGGAGGGACGTTGGTTACAAGATTGTGACAACGTGAGTTAACTTTTACCTGGTCGTGGTGTAGTGGTATGCTGCCTGGCTCTCATCTGAGAGTCCCTGGTTCGATTCCCAGCATATTGGTAAATTACCAGAGGATATGAACATGAGGAACGTGGAGATTCTCATACTGTACATAAAATTACAGGATCACCTCAGCGAAGACCAGCTGATTTTCGTGGTGCCCTACAATCAAGTACATTCAAAACTGAGCGTTGAACTTCCTTGGACGAGAATGGCTTTGTCCAGAATATGCACCTGTATTGAAGGGGCATGCAGTCTACTTAGACACTGGCCAGTCTTGCTTCAAATATACAGCTAAACAAGAAGTACAGTGTAGCCAGGTTGATAAACTAAACAGCAGTCATGAAGAGGCAGACACAAGACTCATTTTCCATGCGCAGTATGTCTCACAACGTGATCTTGAATCACCTAAAGTGATAGTTGTTCGGAGTGATGATACCGACGTCCTTGTGCTGCTCATCTATCACGCAGATCAGGTCAGTGCAAGTATATGGATGGATGCTGGGAAGAGCTCGGACAACACCCGGCGTTTCACAGACATCTCTGCCATCGCAGTAGATCTGACGCCAGGTA
This sequence comes from Coenobita brevimanus, assembly GCF_032717465.1. Lineage (NCBI taxonomy): Eukaryota > Metazoa > Arthropoda > Malacostraca > Decapoda > Coenobitidae > Coenobita > Coenobita brevimanus. The sequence goes on along the minus strand of NC_137062.1, from coordinate 11,754,681 downwards.
TATATGCTGCATTACCTAGTCTTGATGCATCTGTTGACTGTGATTATACAGCATCATTCATGCTGAAAGGTAAGTCAAGACCATTTGAAATAATGGTGAAAGACAGACGATTTGCTGCGGCATTAAGCAAACTGGGTACCTGCAGTTCTGTGGATGCAGATGTCACAGCTACAATGGAACAGCTTGTTTGTGCTATTTACGGGATTCACAACATGTCTGATGTCAACCTCTCACTTTATCACCTTTTCAGGAAGCTCTATGCACCATCTAAGTCTGGCCAGCCTCTGGAGAAAATTAAATCGCCTGATCCGTGTTGTCTGCCTCCCTGCACAGCAGTGCTTCAGCAGAAACTAAAGCGTACGAAATTTGTGGCAATGCTCTGGAGGAATACAACACTCCCTAAACCAATTAGATTTGGGCCTGATGGGCATGGTTGGACAGTTAAAGATAAAAAACTGCTAGTGGTTTGGTTTGAGGGGCCCTAAACTCCAGCAAGTATCAGTGTAGATGAGGACAGTGACAGTGAGGATGACGACATGCCAGAATATGATGCGTCTTCTGATGAAGAAGTTATTGATGAAGACTAAATCTAAAACCTTAAATAAACCCTCTTATCTTTAAAGGAGATATTTTTTCTGTTTTGTAGAGAACCACAAGGCAATGTTTTGTATGGACAACGTTTTACATGAGATATAACTGAATCTGTAAATTTGCAAAATTAAATTTAATTTAGATCGTTGTCACAACCCTTTTATACAATACAATTGAAATCATTCTTATTTCAAAAACTGCCAATACAACCCTAGCTTAAGTTACAGGTGTTTGTTTGTGTCTCCCTATCAATACATGACCATGCAAGAGCTTTAATTGCAGAGATATCTGATATTCTGTGGAGTTTGAGGTCATGTGACCTTTTGACCTCTACTGACCTTAGTAATAGCCCGATTTGTATGAGTGTTATACCATTGAAAGACAACTCAATAACAAGTATTTCGACGCATAGCTCACTGTTCTGCTTAAAATATCTTGTCAGATATGGACTTTAACATTTGTCGTACCCCATGATTTTGATTTTGATAAATAGGTGGAGGTTGCAAAATGATGGAAAGGTGTTAATACCGTCCACACCCACCACTGTTGAAACTTAAGACTACCCATTTCCAGTGACCCAAGGTACACCCTTTTCAAAGAAAGCAACAAAACATCTGATACTTTTTTAAAAATAAATGGGCCTCATCTCCTGGGCTAATTCCCGGTGGTCCCAGACAAAGGCATTATGCACTGTCATAATATTAAACTTAAGAACAAAAAATACCAAAGGTGGCAGACCTTCCTTAAGGCCAGGTTTTTGGCAAAGTAGAGATCCATAAAGGTAGGGGCGAGCGGGAAGAGCAGCCCCAGTGGCCTCGGCTAAAATCGTTACGCACGGCGATAGTGTGTCATCTAAGAACGAGAAATATTGCATAATGGTAGACTTTCACTTGGGTCAGGATTTACGTTGTGTGAGACATCTGAGGGTCTGGGGTTCGCGTCCAGGGGTCCCAGCGAAAACCATTACTCACCACCATAGTTGTTAACCTTGGAACACGGAATATGGCAGAGATTAGATCTACACTAATTCTATCAGGATTTTATGTGCATAATGGATACATGGATCAGAGAGAGAGAGAGAGAGAGAGAGAGAGAGAGAGAGAGAGAAGTCAGTAAATCATGGCTGAGAAGAGAAGAGGTCGAAGTTATGGTTATCTGGAACAGTACATACACTGTCGCCGTAAGGTGTGGATCATGCCACCAGTATTCTGGCATAACATGATGGTCTTTTAACCCGTCACGTCCCGAGGCTTTCCGCACCTCCGACATCCCCCAGTCCCGAGGTATTTTCGAATTTTTTTTTTTTTGGCTAAAACCTTCGCTTTTGGTGAGAAACATCGAAAATTCATAGAGAAATCGCTCACCTGAGGTTTAAAGTGCCCAATCCAGGTAGGAGTTCCTCCTTACCTGAGTGTGTTTTCTAACATGCTGGCACCAAAGAAAACGAGTTCTATGGGAGGGTAACTATTTTATCCACTCATAAACGGTACTTATTTATTTACTTGGTACGAATGTATATGTAGTATGACAGTATATTGGTTTTCAAGCAGTAATAAAGGCATTATAAGCATTGTTTCACTCACTAACTAATCACCATACCTGACCTATTTTTGCCACACTACCTGATCATTATTTCTGGCTGTTTCTTCTTCTAATGCTATGTAAACATTGTCCTCCACATTGTCATCGATTGGGGAATCACTCTGGCCCTGAATAACTTTACTAGCCAGGTCACTGGTAACAGGTCCTTTGCCAAGACAATGTCGTGAGGGGGGGAGGGGGGAGGTTATGCAGTGTAAGGCATTGTCCCTGCTTGGTATCTTGTACAGGAATAGAGGAAGGTGTCCCGTGTATACATACGAAAAATCACGTGCGAAAATTGAAAATTGTGCAAATTAGCGACCTTGCAATTGCACGACGTACTGGTACGTCGCCGGGACTGGCAAATGCAAATCGTGGTGACGTACCCATACGTCGTCGGGACGGGGCGGGTTAAAGGCACAGCTGAAGCACCACCATTCCACCAGTGTGTTAATCAACCAAATCAAACATTTTATATCTGACTGTTCTCTTGAGTTTGTGCTTTCCCTTCTTGTCTTTCTGGATCCTACCAAAGCTCCATGCCTTAGCCAGTATTTATGGTTGTGACGAAGACGACCACGATTATAAAGTTTTGGAATCGTGAGCCACTTAGATTTTGCTGACCCACCAACCAGAGTGCATCAGCAACATATAAATGATTCACGTTCCACATAATACCGGCTAGTCTTTTTTATCACTTTGCCATGCTACAGCCCCAAGCCCTGGAAGTAATCGAGTAGCCGACACTTTAGAGAACTGTGGAGAAGTACCGGTAAAATACTAGGAAGCAGATAAAGCGTTTGAAAAATTAGAAACACAAGCCGAAGCAGAGATCGCATCATACCAAGCACGGTTTAAAGTCGGCAAAAACATTAAAAGTATGTCTTGTTAAGTGTACATACAAGCGCTACAAACGCTACATGAAGTATACACTCAGTTGTAGCATCGTTTCTATAATCAGTACACCAGCCTAGACATCTGTAATATGACATCCTTTAATCTGTACCAGGGAATGACAGAAACGCAAAATTTATGTTTGGCCACCTTATGTGCTATTACACCTCTTCCCCCCCGAAAAAAAAAAAAAAAACTCATTTATTTTACTTCCCTCTTAATGAAACGCGGTTGTGTCCGATGGTCAAGCTGTTCATAGCAGTGTTATTAATTATATATATATTTTCTGTTTTTCTCTCATACTTTTAAAATTTTCCTCATTTCCTGCTCTATCTTCCTACCTTCGTTCTCAACTGTTATTACAGCATCACAAACTACATGAGAGGTAAAAGGCAGGATGCAGTAAGATTATCATTATCATAGCTAATTTATTAGGCATCACCATCTTCATTAATACCACTACCATTCCTGTCATCATCATGGTCCTCATCGCTCACCGGTATCTCATCGGTATCACTAGCACCATATCACTAGCACCATGATAATAATAACAATAATCATCATCATGATCTGTAGCACCACAACAACAGGTCAGTCACCACACTCTTAGGGTATCACAATCTATAGAGGTGGTAGTAAGCAAACAAAAAGTGAGCAGCGGCCTCGGACTCTGCTACAGTCATCACAAGTTCAAACTTTGCCTCAGACAGCTTCCCCCACCCTTTTATTTTTTTATTTTTTTCATTTTTATTTATATAATGTGATTTCATCTTTCTTTTTTCTGTAATGATTTGTTCAGTTTTTCTTTGGGTATTAGTATCGCTTCATTCTTATGTCGTACTATCTCCTCCATTTTTCCCGTTCGTTTCTTTCTCTTTCTCACTTTCCTTTTAATTGTTTCGTTCTCCATTTTCAACCATTCTCTCTCTCTCTCTCTCTCTCTCTCTCTCTCTCTCTCTCTCTCTCTCTCTCTCTCTCTCTCTCTCTCAAAGCGTCGCCTAAAACAAAAACAGTTAATATATTCCTGGAATCTCTTTAGTACGCTGACAATTTTAAGTATTGATTCTGTCTGAAGATTTTATTTAATTTACGAAAACTTCACGAACTATAGTTGTTAGTATCAGTCCTCAACTCCATCAGTACCATAACCATTCGTATGTTCTTGATCCCGCCAGACATTTTTTATTTATATTCAGGAAGACCATATATTTAAAGATAATCTACTTTACTCATTTTCTGTCACGGCTAATTTTTCTTTTTCTTTATACTCTCGAGGGATTTTTTTTTTTTTTTTTTTTTTTTTTTAAGAGAGAAGAGGATTGTTTTTCATCGAGATCGTCGTCTTCGTTATCATCATCAAAGTATGACAGAGTGTTCAAGGATATTAACCATTCTGCTAGTTCTGAATGCAATCCTGTTCATCCTCAACTTATACTGCTCTGCTAAAAGGTTTTACTCACAAGTTTTTCCAACCACTTGGCCTTTGGCAATTTAGAATGGAAGGAAATTATATCCTGCTTTTCCCAACACTGCAGTTTGTTGTGACACTTTATTTACTGTTATCGTGTAAGTCTAACCTCATACTTTATTTAATTTTATCGTGTAAGTCTAACCTCATTATTTAATTTTATCGTGTAAGTCTAACCTCATAAATGGCAATCAACTGTCTAAATTGAAATGTAATGTGGCGCTAGGTGGTACTTACACCTGCGGGACATGGGCCACCATCTCCATAAAAGCGATTGTATTTTCACCTGATGGAACTGGGCCGAGCACAAACCTTGAGGAGGAAGTAATGGTTTCTTTAATTCGAGGAACCATAAATATGAGGAAAGAATGAGTAACCTTGGATACCTAATCAACGCTCTAGTACTACTGCACAAGGTCATCAGTTAATTTAAAATGGGGTTAGAGGTCTTCGTTGTGTAAGTCGTGATGAGTGGATGGTAAACAGAAGGTAAGTGTGCTGTGTTATGTGTGTGGTGAATTGCAGCTGGGGATTAATGCTGGATTTCAGGAGTGGATGGTAGACAGAAGGTAAGTGTGCTGTATTATATGTGCGGTGAATTGCAGCTCGGGATTAATGCTGGATTTCAAGAATGAATTAACCAAGCTGAGCCAGAGTCAGGGTCAGAGGTGAGACCCATGTTTCACAGTCAAATCTTCATTATCAAGAGCAATACAAGTCTCCAACGCTACACAATTAACGAAAGGTAAATGGGAACACCCGGGTGAAGTTGCCGCATTTCAAATGTTCATCGGGTTGAGGTCCATATCACCCTGGCCTTACAGACGCATCACAAACAAAAACAACAACAATAACAACAACAGCAATAACAACAGCAGCAACATAAATAAATATAAAGCAATCAGTACACGTGTTTGTATGATTGTTGTGTATCAGGCCCTTTTTATGCAAACAAAAATAAAGCAATGACTGAAGTTTAACATAGCGTTATTATGCAACGAAAATTCAACAAAATAAAGCAAAAACATACTTAATTTCTGTTCGACGTCCGTGGTGCCTGGACATAAGCGTCACACACACACACACACACACACACACACACACACACACACACACACACACACACACACGTTGGACAGCAGAGACGGAAATGAGTGCGTTGATTTGTGGGTGCTGATGGTGTGTAGGCCGAAGAAAGGAGTCGAGAAGGAGAGAAGGGTAGGCAAAACTAGAAGAGGGGCGGACAACAGAGGTGGGTAGAGATGGGGAGAAGGAAAGGGAGGGTAGGTACCGGGAAGTGATTAGGGGGGAAGGAGAGGAAGAAGGATAGTGTGAGGGTACAAGACATGAAAATAAAGTTAAGTGGAGGCAAGGGAGAGGAAGAGAGAGGGGATGGAGGTGAAGGGACAAGGAGAGTAGGGTGGGAGGGATGGTCTGGGACAGAATACCGGTATTTTATTACGTGCGTCACTTCCAAGGGCATGGTGAGGATTAAGTCTTTAGCTACGAAAAGATTCTCTCAAGAAAATCGTGAGGTATTAGCAGGCTTAAAATACAATATATATTTTTCCACACAGTATTGTCCATCAAGACGCAGTATTTCTGTGACTGTCTCGACACTTTATTGTGGGGAGTAGACTGTGACACCAGTCAAGCAGGGCGGCTGATGGAAAGCTGATGACAGGGAGACCTGGAGCTCCCGTTTCAACAACCTTCTGGACTAATTTCTGATCATCCTCTTTTGCTGAACTTTTTCGACGTTTCAGTAACACGGAGAGTAAGCCAACATGCTCTCCAATACAAATTCCTCGAACTGCCAACACTAGACTCATGTAGCCTACCTTACACACTACACATCCTATTCATAATATTACTAAAAATGGCTTCCTATCACCAAGCCTCAAAGTCCCCATGGTGGGAGAGGGGGCATCATTATCCGTCCCATTATCCGTCCCTTTCCAGGAGACGACCAACTAGGATACCTGGAACCACTCTCTAACTCACTTCATTTCTGCGGCATTTGTGGCCTTTTCTCTAAGTTTCTCTCTGTTGAGCACAACCTCTCCTCCTCTAAACCTCACCGTTTCTTCCTCACTGAGACTCAGCGGTCTGAGACAACTGATAGCAACCCCATTTTTGTATCATCTTACTTTTTCTATACACATTTCAAAGCCAAAGGGGGCTGTTGTGCATATGTATTCAACAAGATATCTTTCTCTTGTGTTCCTGAACTTGAATCTTCTGAATTCTCTATTCTCTGGCTTTGGTTTCCGTTTCGTTCTCTTCTGTGCTGTTTTCTTATCCCCTAATCCTACTTACTATGAACAATTCTACGATTATCTTATTTTTAAGATGGAAAAAATGCGGTCAATTTCTCCTTTTCCTGAAGTCTCCATTCTACGAGATTTCAATGTTCACCACCACCTTTGGCTCTCCTCTCCTTTCACTCATCCACCTGGTTGACAAGCCTACATCTTTTCTATCCTTAATGACCTAGAGCACCTTGTACAGCACCCTATCCATATCCCTGACCGCCTTGGAGAGAGTGCCAACATACTAAGCTTTACCTCTTCCTTATAGCTAATCCTTCTGTTTATGCTTTTAATCTCTCCTCTCCTTCTGGCTCCTCTGATCACATCCTTATCGCCTTAACCTGTCCTATAGCTCCAGTAAGGTTTGTGGACCCTTCCAAGAACTGATGATTGTGGCATTTTGCACCTGGTTATTGGAAGGCCCTCAGGCAGTACTACTTCAATTTTCCCTGGAATGATTATTGCTTCCATGTCCAAGAACCAACTGAGTGTGCCTTGCACGTTACAGAGGTTATTGTCTTGAGCATGGAAGCATGCATTCCTTCCTCATATCTTATGACTTATGCAGAAAAAAAAAAAAGGGATTTAATCTCGTTTATTCTAATTCTGTCCACAGTATGGAGAAGGCCTACAAGAGATACTGGAGGCAACCCATCCCTGAGACTCATCTCTAATATGTTTCTGCCGGGAATTGTGCTAAGTGTGTTCTTGTCTCTGCTAAAAATTACTTCATTCATATTAAATGCTCTCAACTCTCCAACTCAAGTTCTTCCAGCTCCTTCTGGCACTTTGCCAAAAACCTTTCTAACGACTATACCTCATCATCCTTCTCTCCTTTTTTCTACTCTGATAGCTCTGTAGCTATTTCTTCTACTGATAAAACAGAACTCTTCACTTAAACTTTCTCCTCCAGTACCACCTTAGATGATTCCGGTCCTGTTCCTCCATTACTTCCCCCCTCTCACTTCCTCATGACTGACATTTATATATCTTCAGTTGATGTCTTTTCTGCCATCACTGACCTCAGTACTACAGTAACAAGGCATGTGCGCCTTATGGGGTCCCTTCTGTTGTCCTCAAGAACTGTGCTTCTGTGCATACACTCTGTCTAGGTAAACTCTTCCACCTTTGTCTATCAACTTGTACCGTTCATTCTTCCCGAAAGTTTCCTGTCATTCAGCCTGTCCCAAAGCAGGGTGACCATTCCCAACCCTCTAAATATCACCCAATAGCTATAACATCTTGTGTCTCAAATCTTTTGGGGTCCATTCTGAACCAAAAAATTTAAGGCTTTCATATCACAACCTCCTTTTTAATCGTCAGTATGGGTCTCGCCAGGGTCGCTCCACTGGTGATCTCACTTACCTGTCAGATTCCCGGTCATCGTCCTTTCAGGACTTTGGCGAAAGCATTGAAATTGGACTTGTCATCTCAAAAGTTTTCGATCGAGTCTGGCATGTATCTTTTATTTCCAAACTGCCCTCTAACGGTTTTCTATTCTTCTATCCTTGCCTTCATCTCTTCCTTTCTGGTCGTTTTATACCTGCTGTTGTAGATTGCCACCGTTCTTCTAGACCTTTCAGTAGTGGTGTTCCTCAGGGCTGTGTCCTATCACCAACTCACCTCCTTTGATTCATCAGTGACTTTTTTTGTTGTATATCTAACCCTATCAACTCGTACGCTGATGAATCCACCCTTCACCTTTCCATTCGCTTCCCGCAGTGTCCATCTCAGCAGGTACTACATCAACAAGTAAGGGTTGAGGCTATGGCACACCTAATGTCTGACTTGTTTCATCTCTCTGATTTGGGTAAAAGTAATCTTGTTTTTTATCTATCAAAAACTCAGTTCTTACATCTTTCAACCCGATAATATCTTCCGCAGGAGTACCGTCTAATTTTTAACAATATCGAAGTCAATCCTACATCATCTTTAAACATACTTGTGGCCTCATTCTCTCGGGATCTATCTTGGAAAGATCATATTACCTCTCTCGATAACTCTGCTTCCCAGAGATTCTGTGTGTTAGGCTGACTCTGTGCTTTGTATACCCTTGCAAAGTTGTTGGCTTTATACACAGATTTATTCTCCCCTGTGTAGAGTCTCTCACGTGTGGGAAGGCTCCCCACATAAAGCTCTTCTCAACAAGGTGGAGTCTAAGGGATATCGTCTCATTATCTCCTCGTTTTACTTGCTTCTTTCAGCCTCAGTCTCTTCGCCGCACTGTTGCATCTTTATCTCTTTTCTATGTCTAATTCAATGTCAGTGCTCCTCTGAAATGTGTGCTTACATCCCTCCACCACTTCGACGGGTGCGTAGCAACAAACTCTCATTCCGTTTCTGTACAACTCTTTAATGTAAGAGTTGGTAGTTACTCCCACTGTTTCATGTATACAACAGGTCAGGTCTGGAACTGTCTCCCTCTGTCTGTATTTTCTACTGCCTATGATCTCCAGTCTTTCAAATGCAGTGTGTCCAGGCATCTTGAAATTATCGTATCTTGAATTTGACTCTCTGTTATCTTGTTTTTGTTTTTTTCTTGAAGGGAACAATTTGCCGGCTCCTGGCCTTTTGTTCCTTCTTCCTGAAAAAAAAAAAAAAAAAACATACACACACACTGAGTGACAAGCCAAATTTTCCTATAACCTGGAAAACGATTTACGACTTTGAGTGGTAACTGTGCAACCAGGTGGGCGCCTTGATGCCTAGTGGGTTAAGGCTCCCCACCCGGATGTGGCTCATAAAGGTTTCCATACGAGGGATGGTTGGGATTTTACTGCACACTAATGCCACTCCTGGATGAGTGAGGTTGGTCACCCTAGCCATAACGGTTTGAAATGAGCAAACAAGATTCGGGCGGTGACGCTGTAAAAAAAAAAAAAAAAAAAAAAAAACTAGATGGTAGTTTCTGCCTTTTGCAATGCAGTGAGTTAGTCTGAGCTAAATAAATTTGTCTTTCTTTAACTGGCATAAAATGCAAACTACATATATCAAATAATCCAATAATCATGCAGGTATCATGTTCTAGGCTAACACCAGACGATTTTGTTCATCTGGGCGAAATACAGATCGTTAGAGAATTATCAGCTGTGGAAATTACTCCATTGGCTGATGTAAACGTTCTTATTTCTTGTACTCACTCTAGTATCAGGTGACTTTGTTCACTAAAATAAAATCCTGGCACACAGAATTAACTCTCTCAAAAAGTTTGTCACATTTGGTATATTCTTGGTGACGCCGGATTATTTTATTCAACCTCAAAGAGACTTTTCAAACTGAAGGGGTTTCGATACACAGTTCAGAAATCAATTCAGTACGAGAAATCATTACTTAAGTGGAAATAATCGTCAACAATAACACCATTAAATAAGGTGTTCAGACAGCACAGACTCACCGAGTAACTTGCTCTCATCTCCACACAAATACAGGAGTCAAGTTGATCCACATCGAATAAACTGTTATGAACTAGTTTTGTACCCTGATCTTAGAGCTTAATCCATGATCTTATCCTTTGATTCATGCACCAAAAAGGAGTCTCTTCGTCGCAGACCCACACACAGTGTATGTTATAATTGTTATTATCATCATGCAGGAGACTCATGGGACATTTTCATAATATGTATGCATACATAGGAACTGACTCTATAATATTAGCTATGCCTTCGGTGTCGCAAATAAAAGAACAAAATATATAATGTTTACATCAGTGTTACTGTGACAAAAGGTTAAATAAGAATTACATTTTTTTTTTTTTACTACATACATACGTATGTAATGAAGCCTGAGACTCTTGCTTGTGTTTCTCAAACTGATTAGGGATTAAGCAGAGGCTACCTTTTAAAATATTGTTCATCATTTTCTTTTCCTCTGAGAATAAAAACAACAGCGAATGATCAATAAACAATAAGCGGATATTCTAAGAATGCAGTAAAATGTTTTACATTTTATATCCTCATTTTTTTCTACAATTGTTGTCACTCTTTTTTTACCTGATAGACAGGTATGAGAAGCTGGTATTCCAAAGCATTATTCCCTACCCAGAAAGAAATTACACACATTTCATTTCATACCCTAACAGGGAACTACAAAATTTGGTACTGTCAAGCTTTATTCCCTTACATTTAACAAGGAATGGGACATAACAAGGCATTAAACACAAGGCAGTATTCAGACAGTATTGTGAAATATTATTCCGTGGCCTGACAATGAGTTAAACACATCGGAAGCATTGTTATTAACCCTAACCAGGAACAAAGCACATCCGAAGCATTATTATATACCTTACAAACGCTTAAGCAGAAGCCTGTTCCTTCCCGCCAAGAAGTTCCTCTCTTTGAAGGTAAATAAAAAAAACAAAATATCGAGCACAATTCAGAGAACTATGTTTGGGTGAGGAGGCAAACAGAGTTGCTTCGCCCTTATGACGCATATTTTATAACTTTGTCAGACTGAAATACCTACCTGCCTTCGCAAATTCTTTCAGTATGATGGCGCTTTTTATACAGAAATTGTCTCGGCATCTCTAGAGGATTACATAAGAGAGATGCCTAATAGTCAGGTATTAATAAAGATTTTATCTAACTCGTCCACAACGTTAAATCTTAACCAAGTTAAGTACAACTGTTTGGGGGCACCAAGGTTGCCAGCTGTCATGCAGAATACGATTAAAGGGACTTCGGTTGAGTGAAAAGGCAGTCAGAGTCACTGCTTTCAAAATGAAATAATTCGCAAAAAATGAAGCGTGTAATACCTACCTGCCTTCGTCAAGTCTTTCTTTACGACGATGTTTTGTATAGTTTATTCTTGACGCCTACAGATGATTTTATGTAGCATAGGAGAGACCCCCCAGCAGTGAAGAGATTAGTGAGGGACGCAGCAAAATCTTCTTGTTCGAAAAGCCTATCAAATTTCAGTAGCATTATCTGAATATAACAAAGTATATATATAATATAAAAAAGTTAGTGTGCCTAAGGGTGTAAAGGGAACCATGTACTTTTAGTAAACATGCTAACAGAGTCGCTTTGCTGTGAGAATGAATTATTTAGCTAAGCTTTTAAAGCATGAAGTACCAACATGTCTTCGTTAACTCTTTTAAGATGGTGGCGTCTCCTTCATTTTACTCGTGCTGCCTCCAAATGATTTATTCAGCGTAGGAACTTTCATACTAGAAGTGTTAGCTATGACATTTATTCACCACTACGTCTGGCCTTAAACTGAGTAAAATGGTCTGGTAGTGACCTGTTCAAAATAAATGAAAAAATTCTTAATGGATCTTGTAACCACTAGACGATTTTACTCAGCAGTGAGCAGATGTCTCACGCAAACTAAATAAACCGTCTAGTGGCAGCTTTACTACAATGAGTAAAATAATATTCGAGTTTATATTTTCTACCTTTTGACCACTGTATTGATCTTAATACCTACTTTGTGCTGAGAGTAAATAAATACCTGCCTACTGCACATAATACTATATATCCTGTGAACTCACGAATCCAGTACAGCCAGTGTCAAATCCCTTAACAATATTGTTTCTATTGATGTAATACGTGAGTAATGAATCCACATTTTGGAACTTTTTCTTTAATAAACTAGTATGATGACTCTCTCTCTCTCTCTCTCTCTCTCTCTCTCTCCTGTAGCCGGGTGGTTCATTCCTCTCTCCCAAATTATTGTTCCTTCCAGTCCACTACATTCACATTCCCGTTCCCCTCTCTTATTCCTTTGCACCTCACTCGTTACTCCTCTCCCTCAGCTCTCCGGTCCGTATTCTTGGTGACAGGCTTCGTAGCATCTTTTTCTCAGCGATTTGCTTCGTGCTTTAAGTCCGTTTTTACCATCTTCTACCTGACTGAAGCGAATTAGTGTATATCGATTTTAGAAATACATAAGTATCAAAAGATAACACCAAGTGCAGTATTAATAACAAATCCTAAAGAAATAAGCTACAGTGTCTCCAGTCCAACCAGTAATGCGTCCCGCCGTCACCCGGTAATTTCCCCTCATATCCGTTCCTCATTCCTCATCATGTACTCCTCTTGTACTCTCCTTCCATCACAATTACCCTCGTAATTTTGCTTCACTGACATTTTACTTAGCACCTTTGAACCCTCGCTTCTCTCCTCACCTGTCCTTTCATCCCTCTTCCCGTCTATCCCCTCTCCCGCCTTTCATCCCACGCATCCGTGCTTTCACCCCTCATCCCCTCTATGCTTTTCCTCCATCAAAGTCAGTGTTGTTTTCTCCCCTTCACCATCCCCCGCACCTGCTGTATTTCATCAAAGCCTCCCCTTTTCTCTGGGCTTCCATTTGTTGCATTCAGGGACATTAGCCAGGGATGGTGGGACATGAAATCGGGCGCACATGGAGGACACCGCCCTTCCTCTTACGATCTCATAAATATCACAAATATGATATCGTAACTGAAAGTGGACCGGTTATTGTAGGAAACGTACTTTTTTATGTGCAATCATCGCCTAATAATCTCTTGTACTATCTCATACTGTATCTTGGTAGCAAAATCAATTAATTTGTGACAAATTCTTTGTAACGAGTGAATAATAGTGATAGTGTTAGAAATGGGGAGGCAATATATTCATAGTATCATCCTCCATCATTCACATAAACATGACCATCAGTATCACCAGCAAATCATTTTCTCCGACATCATTAACGCATGCCTACTTTATGATTAAGTTAAATGAGTGTGTGCTTAGTGTCCAGAAACAGAAAATAACACAAAATCCAGATACAATGGATCGTCATCATCATCATCATCATCATCAGCAGCAGCAGCAGCAGCAGCGGCGGCGGCGGCAAAGTCAGGAGCAATACCACCACCACAATCACCATCACTACCACATCATCCAAAATTATCGCTATCAACACCATCCTTACCATCACCCCACTGTAATATTTCATGTGCTGTGGAGGATGCGGGAAAAAATGGAAAGTAATAAAACTAGAAGAGCCTTCACAGGAGTACCCGCAGAAAATGGTCCACACCTCCATAAAGTCAGTATTTAAGCCTTCCTATGCATAGTTCGTTCCTGTTCTCTCTCTCTCTCTCTCTCTCTCCCTCTCTCTCTCTCTCTCTCTCTCTCTCTCTCTCTCTCTCTCTCTCTCTCTCTCTCTCTCTCTCTCTCTCTCTCTCATAAGCCTTCCCACTCCCACTAATATATGCACCTAACTTCACTCTTAATTTAGCCTCCCCCATCGTAAAAGCTTATTAACGCTCTGTCGCATTTCTGTCAGTGTGCTTATCTGATATTAGCAACTTTATATACGTAGTTGCGTGCTAAAAATTTGCATAAAGTAATGAAGGAGAGGGAAAACAGGAACTTATGATAAGGGGTAAAATAAAGGAAAGAAAATAGATAAGGGAGGGAATGGAAGGGAAGGGTGCGGTAGAGGAGGTGGCTCAAACGGTAGAAAGGTGGCCTGCAGTCCTACCGGATCCAGGTTCAAATCCCCGCTGGGGCAGGGAACAGTTTAAGGATTTGAATTTAATAAAAACAGACTTTACTGATCTACCAGAAGACCCGCCGACATGTCGTAAACACCCCCCCGCTAATACCAATACACCAGTCCTGTATGAGACAGCCCTAGCATGTATTCAATATGGACGGTGGGTGTTAGCGCCGAAAATGGTGACATGTAGTGGTGTATGGTATGTAGGAGGACTACTTGGCCTTGGGAGCAGGCTGTGAAGCCTATGCCCAGAGTCGGACACACACACACACACACACACACACAAATAAGTAAATAAATAAAAATATAAATAAATAATTAGGACAGGGTTGAGATGGGTTGGTTTGGTTTGGAATGGGTAAAGTACGAAACTTAGGGAAGGGTAGAGTAGGGTAGGATTGGGTTAGGTTGGGCTGGGTAAGGTAGAGTAGGGTTTTGTAATATATATATATATATATATATATATATATATATATATATATATATATACTGTATATATATATATATATATATATATATATATATATATATATATATATATATATATATATATATATATATATATATATATATATATATATTTTATGTGTCCGACTCTGGACATAGGCTTCACAGCCTGCTTCTAAGGCCCAGTAGTCCTCCTACATATAATACACCTCCACATGTCACCACTTCGGCGCTAACACCCACCGTCCATATTGAATACATGCTAGGGCTGTCTCATACAGGACTGGTGTAGTGGAGGTATTTTTACGACATGTCGGCGGGTCTTCTGGTAGATCAGTAAAGTCTGCTTTCATTAAATTCAAATCCTTAAACTGTTCCTTGCCCCAGCGGGCATTTGAATCTAGGTCCGGTAGGACTTCAGGCCACCTCTCTACCGACTGAGCTACCGCCTCAGTTAATTACTGTAGAGTTGGAGCTATTTGTCTTTCTTCATCGCTCACTCGCTTGTTTCAGTTACCCTCTTTCTCACCAGTTAGCATTGCTCTCTCTCTCTCTCTCTCTCTCTCTCTCTCTCTCTCTCTCTGGCATCTGCGGCCATAAAGACGATGCTAATCCGACCATCCGATATACAGGGTCACAAAGAAGAGAGTTGAAATGTGGAACTGTAAATATTTTGAAATCGTGTCGGGATACTGGGAGCTGCACACACACACACACACACACACACACACACACACACACAGAATACAACGATCTCCAATAATGAATGCCCATTTTATAACGAAGTAAGCAAATGACAGAACGTACAGCAGCCAAGGTTAGGGAGGAAAGATGCCAAGATTAATGATAAATGCTGCCAAGGTTAGCAACACAGGATGCCAAGGCTACGAAGGATTACGTGGTTAGGACCAAAATTTCCAAAGTTGCAAGCATTTGTTCTTTCCTATAACATTTTGGCAGCATTGGTCATGTGAACATAATCGGCTCTTATATTATGTGTCAATATTGCTACTGACATCATACCCTACTGTGTCTTACCCATTCAGTATAATTTCTTTCTTCTGCATATTTTTCCTGATACCTCTAGACCACTATAATCACATTAAAAATTATCTCTTTTACTGAAGGGCCGATGATGGCTATAACGAACATTTCCATTCGACTGTGTTCTATGTAATAATTAATTACATCTTGGGGCAATAACAATGCCCTGAAAATTACCCATCAGGTTGATTGACTTAAGTACCAGAGCTGCGTCTCAGTTTCCCATGAGTAATACAAGGGTCCATATCTGGTGAAGAAATGGTAAAGCCTCACGGGATAGGAACTGAGCTCAATGTCACTAACGAATCCAGATACCTGCATGTTTATTTATTGCCTGACATCCAGCTCTTAGTGTTGTTGTTGTTGTTGTTGTTGTTGCTGCTGTTATCGTTTCAGGCTCACCTGGAAGGTAAACGTAAGCCCTCCTCCAGCAGTCCACCATCTTCCTTTCCGGGAATACATGATACGTTGAGGGACTTTTGCATATCCAGTCAGTTATGTGGCACAGCTGGATGGGTACAACTACATGAAGGCGTCCCTCTCCAGCATCATCCCTGCTCTTACCCTGACAAAATATAAACCAGTTCCATGTCTGTTAAGCTAATTGATTTGTTCTACCCCTCCATTGTTGTTAAATCTCCATAACTGTGTAAATAACAACAATGAAAAGCTGAATTATGAAGAGCTGCAGAGTAAAAGAAACGTACCTCCTTCTATCCATAACATTCAGAAATTGTATATTTTATTTTTGCTACCTCAGACGATTTCATTTAGGAGAACAGATATTTTTGGAACTCGAATGGTAAGACAATTTTCATTACCTACAAGTGAGAATAGAACAGAAAAATGCGTTGTCGAATTTAACGAGGTACCAATGGAACGGATAGTGAAGAATATGACCAAAGTACCCAGGAGGAAAATATGGAAATTGAATAAAACAACCAGCTACGGGTACCTTCTACTGTGAGATGAGTAGAGCGGTGGCTGAGCATGGGCCGCAGATAGAAGTGTAAATGAGATGTATCCTTACAGTTATGACTAATAATTATCATGTGGTATATAAAATGTGAGTACCTCTCCAGCTATAACTAACAGTTACCATGTGGTATATAAACTGTAAATACACCTTCACTAATAACTAACAATTATCATGTGGCATATGAATATAACCTGTCTGCTGAAGAAGCTGCTTTTAAGGCATCACTTCATGTTTATAATAATTTAGCCAGAGAGGAGTAGTATTATGAAACTTTCGAATCCAAAAATATTGATATTTATTTGTGAACTACAAATAACAACGTAGATGTGGAAGTATTTACGCTGCGTGTGACAAAACAATAGAAAATCCATTCTATGGACACCACATCCTCCGAACTGCATTTCAGGTAATGACATGGTGTATGTGACAAATAACAGCTGGTCATCTTTAACCTCACTGAGGAGTTCGGATTAACCTATACTCCTTCTCTGTTTGATCAGGGTCTGATTTTCACTGAGTATGAAACAACATCAACATACATGTTGAGGCGACGAAGTGTTGTCCTGGTGAGGGATTACCACACAAGCAGACCACCCCCAGCACAAGTGTTCACACAGACACTACTACAGACACATCTCTAAGTGTGCTCTCAAGATGTAAGAATGACTACCCTAACAGACCACCGCCACCACCACGTGAGTTCAGTCAAGCACACCACAGCCACGTAACTCAGTGAAGCTTTAAGACGTAGAAGAGGTGATGGAAAGATAAAGAAGAAAGGAAAGGTGTCTCTCCATTCTCCTGCTCTCCTTCTTGCTTTCCATATCCGACATTTCCATCACCACCATCAGCGCAGCGCAACCATCATTACACTCTTTTAACATTAATTTGGTCTAAAATTACCATCTCTTCACTCAGCTGAACTGAACAAGAAATTAACATGAAAGTAAATCATAAGTTACGAACAAGTGCATCAGAAAAGATTTAGATCAGTAGCATCGTCTTTTTCTGCAAGTGAGCTATGAGAAATAAGCTTAAGAAGGTGAAAATCTAGCCCAGGGTAAAGTAAATGAAGGGTACTGCCACCACCAACACGAAGCCACAACGTCCCGCCACCATTACTGAGTACCCTCCAGGGTGATATCAATATTAATTTGAGAAAGGAATGCAAACACCAATATACATATTGGTCCCTTACAGACTGTTGATAAAACATACGCTTACATCTGAGTGCAATAATTGCTATTCCAGTATGATAACCATTGCACCATTCTGGATATTTATGCATACTTTCTCCATGATTATTCATCTAACTACTGTAAAATGAAAAGTCTCCTCTAAACTGAGTAAGACAATAATAATAATAATAATAATAATAATAATAATGATAATAATAATAATAATGTAATAATAATACGCCTTATAGATGAAAGACCAGAGAAACGTTAAAATATCATACACGAAAATCGTTAGAAATAATCCCTCAAGAACATTGTATTCAGTTCGAACATTTCTTTGATTTTAACATCTTTGGTGCCTCGCTTTTTCATCCTGTAAACACATAAAGTGTTGTCTGTCCTTACTGATACCTGAAGGAGATCTAAGTCGAAGTACTGTAAACAACAAGCACGGTTCCTTTGCGTGACTACCATATTATATGTGTAATCCACAGCACTGTTTTTATTTTTAAACACCCTCCCTAAGCCTTCCCCCCTCCCCCACCTCTCTCTCTCTCTCTCTCTCTCTCTCTCTCTCTCGCCCATCTTTGCAAATTATCAGGTTAGCTGTACTAAAATAAAAATTACATTTCCATAAGCAATATCAAGCAAGTAATGGTTAAAATGGCAGCCTAGAATAAACGCGTCCCTTCCCCCTCGGAGGTAAATACTGGCATTACAAAAGCAATATCCTAACTTCATGAGGTTCAGTTAAATGCTTCCAGGAAAATGAAATGCGCAGTCTTTCCCTCCAAACTTTTTTCATTTCAGGTGCCAAGACCAAGTCCTGTATATTCTGCTGCTTCTTTATTGTGTATTCTAAACTTCTAACGATGACAAAAATTTTAGCACTTTTAGTCTTGCTTCCATCAGATAATTATATTCAGCTTAGAAATGGCCTCACATCTTCTAACCTGATGTCGTTACGGCTACAAATAGAAGCAAGCGCGATTGGTAGTGCAACTGTCAAATGATCAGGAAAACACAACTAACCGAAAAGTCCGGCAGCACTTGGGACCTCCTTGGTTCAGGTGAGTTGACGATGTCTAGCACATCCTTGGCTTGTGTGCGAGATGAGTCCCACGGTACGACAACATAGGCTGGCGTGTGGTGCCGCCAGCCTGGCTATCCTATGGTGACTGGTTCCTCACTAACCCAGTAACTCATCAGCTCAGCAGCTCAATGACACTTTCGATTGTTGGCCAACCCCAGGGACAATCTGGTAACAAATTACTAGGTATGGCAATTATAAGCCAAATGTCATCAGTCTTCTCCTAGATCTATCAACAATGGTGTTCCTCAGGGCTCTGTCCTATCACCAACTCTCTTCCTTTTATTCATCAATGACCTTCTAAGCTGTATATCTAAACCTATCCACTCATACGCTGATGACTCCACCCTTCACCTTTCCATTCGGTTCCCGCAACGCCCATCTCAGCAGTTACTTCAACAAACTAGGGATGAGGCTATGGCACACCTAATGTCTGACTTGGCTCATATCTCTGACTGGGGTAAAAATAATATGGTTATGAGAAAGCAACCACCCCCCTGCTCCCGAGGGCTTTTGATCTGTGTAGGTAGATCGCCCTCTACCTACACAGATCAAAAGCCCTCGGGAGCAGGGGGGTGGTTGCTTTCTCAGGCAGAGGAACTCCTTGAGAGTGAAATGGCTGGGAAGCATGCCGGCACGTGACTGGCTACAGCATAGCTGGGTCTTTCAGGTGTGGGCAATCAGGCAAGTTAGCTGCCTACTGCGACTGCAACACAATGGCGAGGTGTTCAGAAAGTTAGCCAAAGAAACCTTGATGGACTCTGAAAGAACAATAATGGCCCCCAGTCCCGTGCAGCCCTTAAATGGGCAGGGGGTGCTAAGAATCTCACGGTTGCCTCAATTACAATCTAATTCCTTTGTTAATGCAAAAAATACAATTAAAATTGGTAACTGGAATGTGAGAACGCTAAATCATGACGGTAAAATCGATGAGTTAGTGAAGGTTTTTCAAAATTACGGACTTGATATTTGTGCTCTGACAGAAACTAGATTGACTGGAGTCGATAAGTTGGATTTGGAGGATGGTATACATTTATTGATATCTGGCCGACAGGACGGAATGCATTATCAGGGAGTAGGATTGTTGCTGGGTTGTAAGGCAAATAAGGCTTTATGTGAGTGGGATCCTATAGATGAGCGATTGTTATACGCACGGTTTAAATCAAATCATGGCAACATCAGTCTGTTTGTGTGTTATGCACCTACTAATGATGCACTCGATGAAAGGAAAGACACATTTTATGAAAAGTTACAAGAAGGAGTAGGAAGGGTACCTAGACATGATGTTTTGATCTGCGTTGGAGACTTTAATGCAGTAATGGGCTGTTCAAATGAGGGATTTGAGGCATGTATGGGTAAGATGGGAGTTGGTAGTAGGATGAGTGAAAACGGAGTGAGGTTTGGAAGCTTCTGTCTAGCAAATGACTTAGTCATTGGGGGCACACTCTTTCAGCATTGCAATATACACAAGACAACTTGGGTGTCGCCGTGTGGAAAATATAAAAATCAGATTGATCACATCGCTATCAGTAGGAGGCATAGAAGTTCTCTGCTAGATGTTCAGGTTAAACGGGGTGCGGATATTGGTAGAGACCATCAACTCAGCATTGCAAAAATAAGGTTTAAACTTAAAAATCAGAAGAAGGAAAAATCTGGTGTTGGTAGATACGATATTGTTAAGCTTAGAAGGGAAGGAGAAGAAAAGGAGGAATTCAGATTAGAATGCAGAAATAGGTTTTTGGTGTTGGAAACGTTGGAAGAGGGGGAGAGAAGTGTAGATGAGATGTGGGAGGATGTGAACAAAGTTTTGCATGAGACTGCTGAATGTACGATTGGAAGGAGACATAGATTCAGGAGAAAGAAATGGATATCAGAGGAAACGTGGGATATGATAAAAAAGAGAGGTGAGGCTAAATTGAGGAGTGAGATGCAATGCGTTGATGAACGAGAGATTGAATTAGCAAGAGCTACGTACTGGAGTTTGAATTCAGAAGTAAGAAGGTTAGCTAGGAGAGATAAAAGAAGATGTGTGGATGAAAAGGTTGCAGAGACTGAAATCTTAATAAACAAAAATGATGGACAGAGTCAAAGAATAGCATATGAATCGATTAGAGAACTGAGTGGTAATGCAGGTAAACGCAAGGAAATACCAGTTAGAGACAGGGAAGGAAATTTATTGACCAAAGATGGAGATATTAAAAACAGATGGAAAGAGCATTTTGAGACAGTTCTTAATAGACCAATACCACCAGAAGAGGATATACCGTCCGCTCAGGAAGATTTAAATATAGAAACAGGAGAGTTGAGGCTTGCAGAAGTGGAGAAAGCAGTAAAACAGTTAAAGAATAATAAGGCACCAGGGGAAGATGGTTTATTTCCGGAAATGTTTAAAGTGGTGGGTGATAGATTAATAATGATCTTGACCAAGCTATTCAATAAGATATGGGTGACGGGGTTACTACCATCAGTTTGGAAGAATGGTGTAATTGTTAAAGTTCCGAAGAAGGGAGACCTGAGTGAATGTGGTAATTGGAGGGGAATCTCTTTGTCACCGATAGCTTTGAAAATTTTCAGTAGAGTGTTGTTAAATAGGTTGGAGCCGGTGGTTGAGGGTATTCTGAGGGATGAACAGGCTGGTTTTAGAAAGGGACGTGGTTGCAATGATCAGATCTTTATAGTTAGGCATCTGATGCAGCAAGTTAATGAAATGAGAGTACCGTTAAGTCTTTGTTTTGTTGATTTTGAAAAGGCTTTTGATAGTGTTTCGAGAGGGACTATGGGGAAGATCATGAGACATTATGGAATACCAGAGGAGTTTGTGAGGGTCATTATGAACATGCATGAGGACACATTTTGTAAAGTGATGGTTGATGGTTGTCTGAGTGATTCGTTTGAAGTCAAGTCCGGAGTAATTCAAGGTGGTGTTCTATCGCCTTTACTATTTATATTGGTCATTGATTACATTATGAAACGCGTTGGAACAGAAACCGGTGCAGGTATACTTTGGGGAGAGAACAGGAAACTTTTGGATTTAGATTATGCAGATGATATAGTTTTGATTTGTGATGGGCCAGAAGAGATGCAGAGAGTGTTGGACTGTTTGGTGAGTGAAGGTCGCAAGGTGGGTTTGGTTATTAATTGTGGAAAAACTGAAATAATCAATATGAATATGGAAAATGCGCAGGAATGTGTAATTGGAGGTATGGTTGTAAAGCAAGTTGATAGGTTTAAATATTTAGGTACTTATTTAGCCAAGGATGGTTCTTTGAACTTTGAATTCGAGGAAAGGTTAAAGAAGGCTAATCAGGCAATGGGAATGCTTAAAAATATTTGGAATAATAACAATTTTTCTGTGCATACAAAAATCAAACTTTATAAGGTAATGGTTAGGAGTATCTTAATTTATGGACACGAGTCTTGGTACAGCACAGTGACTATGGAAAATAAATTTTTGGTGTTTGAAAATAAAGCACTTAGAAGAATATTAGGAGTTAAGTGGTGGGAAAGGATACCAAATAGTAGAATTAGAGAAATAACGGGAGTGCAGCCGATCGATGAATATGTTAGATTCTCACGATGGAAGTGGCTAGGACATGTGTATAGGAGACAGGGAATAGTACGAGGTACACCAGGGTGGGTGGCACTTGGTAGGAGAGGTAGAGGAAGGCCAAAAGAGACGTGGGTGAGGACAATGAGACAGGAAGCTGGAGATGAGTGTTGGGGAGATCTTGAGGAGTTAGCACAAGATAGGATGTGGTGGTGTGAGTTCATCGAGGCCCTATGCATCCCCGAGGGTGCCACAGGAAATGATTGATTGATTGATTGATTTTTAATGCATCTAAGACTCAGTTCATACACCTATCAACCCGACAAAATCTTCCACAGGTATACCCAGTAATGTTTAATAATATTCAGCTTAATCCTGCATCATCCTTGAACATGCTTGGGGTTTCATTTACTCGGGACTTATCTTAGAAAGATCATATTACATCTCTTGTAAAATCTGCTTCCAAGAGATTGGGTGTGCTAAGCCGACTCCGTTCTTTCTTTACCCCTGCACAATTGTTGACTCTATACAGGGATTTTATCCGCCCGTGTGTGGAGTACAACTCTCATGTGTGGGGAGGCTCCCCACATACAGCTCTTCTCAATAGGGTGGAGTCAAAGGCTTTTCGTCTCATTAACTCTCCTCCTCTTACTGACTCCCTTCAACCTCTGTCTCTTCGCCGCACTGTTGCATCATTATCTCTTTTCTATCGCTACTTTAATGGTCACTGCTCCTCTGAACTGTCTGCATGCATTCCTCCATCTCTACGACGGGCGCGTAGCACCGTCTAGCAGCAAACTCTCATCCCTTTTCTGTCCAACTCTCTAATGCAAGAGTTGACCGTTACTCCCAGTCTTTCATTTATGCAACAGGTCAACTCTGGAACTGTCTCCCTCTGTCTGTATTTCCTGCTGCCTATGATCTTCAGTCTTTCAAATGCAGTGTGTCCAGGCATCTCGTAATGATCGGATCTTGAATTTGGCTCTCTATTGTATTTTGTTTTTCTCTTGGAGGGAACTGTTATTGCAGGCTCATGGCCTTTGGTTCCTTCCTCCTCACATAAAAAAAATATTTAAAACATCCTAAGTAACCTTTCCCAAATTAATATATCCTACTTAATCTTGTTTAGTTTATTATTAAAAGTATTATAACCGTGATCATGTATATAATATTAATTGTTAATTAAGTATAAATATTAATCCGTATGATTGTTCATATCATCAAACTGTGAGAACGGTAGCAAACAAAGAATATATATGAAAAAGAATTAATAAAAAAAAAAGTAATGTCCCACTCAATGTTTATATTAAAACAACCAATATCAATGTGTGCAATAATAAGAGGAGAACTAGGTTAGTCCATTGGCTATAGTATCTACATATCTCAGTCTAGCAATTAATTTCATTCATGAATCTGTTACTGTTAAAGAACGAAAAAAGTCGATGAGGGCATTTTTCCATTTCCACTCAAATTTGTTTTTGTGTGTACCATTCAGCGTGAGGGATGGCGCCGACCATTGTCAAGGCTTGAATGCTGAGTGAATGGATGTGTGGCCGGCTTCATTGGCCACTTGGTTGATGGCTCGCCTACTTCTGTCCATTCCTGCTTCTGTGTCTGGATGATTCCCACCTCATGCATCAGTGCAGTGGTGCACAACTCAAAGTGGGTTGAGGACCAAACTCCTTCCTGGTGATGTGTCCGAGGGCCAAAAAAATAAAAGTCATATCTAAACACTTTAACAAGGAGCATGAACCGCAGACACAAACAGATATCATAATTCTGGAAAAGGGATGGAGAACATGGCGTTAGGATTACCATCTTTCAAAAATAAATAAATAAAAATATATTTCTTCCTTTTTTTTTAGATAACACAGAACATATCTAACTTACTTACAACTTACTGTCACAACAACTACATAAAAGTTGCGAATTTCTTAAAAAATCTAGATATTTGTTTAAATTTCTGGTCAGGCGGTAGGTGGTGGCAACCATCATCCACTCACTTGATGTAGTGCTGCCTATTTCTTCCTTAGCCTTTATCATTCTTTCCTGTTGCTTATTATTGCTTTTCTTTCCTTTACAGGTGGCTTTACATTGAGTGACAACCCAAATGGTTTCCTGTAAGCCAAGAAACCATTTACAACGCGGGGTGGTAACCATATAACCACACCATACGTGCTCCCTACGTGTCAACAAGTGGGTTGGTGGAGGGTTAGTGCTCCTCCCTCTAAAACAAATAACTCAGAGTCAAATGGCCACCACTTACGGGATTATGGTGTCTGGCAATAGATAGATAGAGAGTGTCGAGGACCACATATAATGTCTCCGCTGGACGGCAGCTGTGCACCACTGCATTAGTGGAACAGTGGACTGAGATGATGATGGCGATGATGAACATGATCATGGTATTTTTTTTTTTTTTCATAATAATCATGGCGGCGCAACTGCCAGGGTCATATGCCGCCGTATAACAAAGTAGTAAAAAGCAAAAAACAAAAAATAGAGGATAAGCCACACAATAAAAAAGGAGAAATTCTAAATATCCTTAAGAAATCCTGCCTCCTTCACAAAGGAGAGGGTTGCCCCTCCCAAGGCACAGGCATCCTTCCCAAGCACGGAGGAAAGATGATACACACCTCCATCCGTTTGGTGGTCAGAGAGGAACCGACGCCGCAAATCCTCAAGACTAGGACACTCCACCAACAGGTGCCGAACAGTCAAGGGAACCATACAGTCATCACAGAATGGAGGAGGAGCCCTCTCCATTAAAAAACCGTGAGAGAAACGGGTGTGGCCAATGCGGAGGCGGCACAAAGCAGTCTCCCATTGACGAGGGAAGCCCTGGTAACTGAATGAGCCCACCTTCTGGCAAATCGAGCGCAACTTATTGGCACCCACAGCATCCCAATGCTCCTGCCAACAGCACCAACTCTTGAAGGCAATAAAGGAGCGCATATCTGCAGCAGGCAGACGATATAGAGGGGACTGTGCAAGAGGGGGACGAGCCGCTGCCGCCTTGGCCAGCTGATCAGCTCGTTCATTCCCTGCCACTCCTACATGAGCTGGAACCCAACAGAAATCTACACGACGTCCACGACGCCCTAAAAGGAAAAGCCACTCTAAAATGGATAAAACCAAAGGATGAGAGGGATTAAAAGACTCCATTGCGGAAAGAGCACTTCGTGAGTCACTAAAAACAGTAAAAGCAGTGTGGGGGAGAGTGAAGAGAATCTGAAGGGCAAATAAAATAGCAGTCAACTCAGCCGTAAAAACAGAAGCAGTCACAGGGAGGCTCCCCCCTCGACAGAAGGTGGGAAACACCACACCAAAGCCCACACCCGCATCAGACTTAGATCCATCAGTATAAACTGGTATGGAGTCCCCATGAGAAGAGGCATGCTCTAAAAACAGAGAAAATAAAACCTGAGAAGGAAGGGAGGCCTTACTGGATGAGAAGAAACGACAAAATGTCACCCTGGGGAGAAGCCAGTAGCCCACCCTCGGGACACGGTGGGGAGTGATCGGCACAGAAGGAACAGAGAAGCTAGACATAATCGACTGCACCCTGAAACCAAAGGGCTTTGGAAAGGATGGCCGAGTGGCAAAAATAGGTGACCGAGAATCTTGAGAGACCTTGAGAAAGGGCACGGAGTCTGGGAGACGAGATAAGCGATACCAACATCTCATCAAAAGGGAAGAGCGGAGCAAGTCTAGAGGAAGGACACCAGCATCAGCCAACAAACTCGAAATCGGGGAAGATCGGAATGCCCCAGTGGCGAGACGAACACCAGCATGATGTATGGAATCAAAATACGAAGCCGGGCTTCTGAGGCAGAGGAATAAACTTCACATCCATAATGAAGTTTGGATAAAATCAGAGACTGATGCAAGAGGAGGAGGGTCTTGCGATCAGCTCCCCAGTATGTGTGCGCTAAAACTTTCAAGAGACCCAATGCTCTGAGACACTCAGCTTTTACGTACCTCAAGTGAGGGACCCAAGTCAACCGGCTGTCAAAAATCAGCCCTAAAAACCGGGTTTCCTTTAAACACGAAATACGACGCCCATCTAAAAAAAGGTTTGGGTCAGGGTGGACTCCACAAATGCGGCAAAAATGCATGGCAACGGTCTTCTTGAAGGAAAATCGAAAACCTCGTTCATCAGCCCATCTAGAGACATGGTTGAGAGCCATCTGCATCCTCCTTTCTGCCATTGACATCCGTGAGGCAGTGACAGAGATTGATAAATCGTCAACATAGAGAGAGCCACGAACACCATCAGGGAGCACAAAAATAACGCTGTTAATTGCCACTGCGAAAAGGGTAACACTTAGTATGCTCCCTTGTGGCACACCATCCTCAAGGGGACGTGCAGTAGACAGCTCACTCCCGACTCGGACCCGAATGAAACGATAAGATAAAAACTCCCGGATAAAAGTGGGGAGTTGCCCACGGAGACCAAACTCATAAAGAGATTGCAATATACCATGACGCCAGGAAGTGTCGTACGCCTTCTCCAAATCAAAGAACACTGTGATATGATGCTGGTTAGTTGCAAAAGCCTGGCAGATGGAAGATTCTAAAGAAAGGAGAGCATTTGTGTTGACCGCATCTTCCGAAACCCAAACTGGACTGGAGACAAGTAACCACCCTTCTCTAAGTACCACATGAGCCGACTATTCACCATCTTTTCGAGGACCTTACAAAGGCAAGATGTCAGCGAGATAGGGCGATAATTAGTGGCCTGCAAGTGATCCTTACCCGGCTTAGGGATGGGGAGAACCACAGCAACACCCCATGAGGCTGGAAACCCACCATTGTACCAAATTCTGTTATACAGTGACAACAGAAAATGAAGGGCTGCATCAGGCAAGTGGTGTAAGAAGGCATATGGGACATCATCCAAGCTTGGAGACGAGTCGCGACACTGCGACAACGCCGTCTGAAGTTCAGAAGCAGAAAAAGCAACATTATACGACTCCTCCGCAGTAGATGGAAAACTAATGCCCAAAGATTCCAGGTGCCGTCGGCGGCATGCCGACGGGGATGAGGTGTCCTTCCCAGAGACATTAGCAAAATGAGCTGCAAATATCTCGGCAACAGACGAAGAATGAGCCACCACCACACCTGCATGAGATAAAACAGGAGGAGAGGGAACAGGAAATTTCCCTGAAATCTTCCTCACCCGTTTCCACACTTTTGTGAGAGGAGTCTGTGAAGAAATTGAAGAAACAAATGATGCCCAAGACTTCCTCCTAGCCTCCTTCATAACCCGCCGGGCATGAGCTCGGGCTCTCCTATATGCCGCTAAGTAACCAGGGTCACCTCGGTGACGACGAATTCGGGAGAAAGCAGCACGTTTAGCCCGAACAGCAGAAGCACACTCATCAGTCCACCAGGGAACTGGACGGCAAGGAAAGTGACCAGCTGTTCTCGGAATACTCTGCAGTGCCGCCGAGTGTAGTAAGTCTGTGAAATACTCAACAGCAGCATCAGTGCTGACAAAATCCTCCACACATCGGTTCGGGGAACACAGCTCCTCAAAAACCGGCCAGACCGCCCTATCCAAGCGCCAGCGGGGAAGACGACGCCGAGGCGCACTCTGTGTCGATCTTAATAAAATAGGGAAGTGGTCACTGCCATGTAAGTCTGGTAACACAGCCCATGTAAAATTCAGGGCTACCCCTGCAGAGCACAGAGACAAATCAATAGAAGTAAAAATACCCGTTTGACTATGGAAGTAAGTAACTTCACCAGAATTTAAAATGTACAGGTCCACATCCTCCACAATGGAGGCTAACATAGTACCTCTAGCATCAGCTGTGGAGCCACCCCACAGGGGATGATGACTATTCATGTCAGCCAGCAAGAAATAGGGTGAGGGAAGTGCACGAATAAGATTTTCAAGATCAACCCTCTCAATAGTGGCACTAGGAGGGAGGTACAAAGAGCATACAGTATAACGACGGGGAAGGAAAATCTGGAGAGCAACAGCCTGCAGTGGAGTGTTAAGATTCACAGCAGTGAAAGGTATGTCACTGCGTACTAAAATAGCCACAACCCCACCATGACCCTGTCCAAGAAGAGGATCTGAATAAAAAACCTGGTAACCAGGTGGACTGGGAGGCGCAGCATCACCAACCATTGTCTCTTGTAGGCAAACACACACAGGTGAATACTCAGCCAGAAGCCAACGGAGTTCCTCCCAGTTGGCTCGTAAACCACGGCAGTTCCATTGAATAATATTAGCCATTAAAACTATTGAAATAAAAAGGGGCAGGGGAGAGGGACAAACAGAAAACCATAAAAAAAATACTAAAAATATTAAAATGGAGGAACTATATACACAAAAGAAAGGGTCACCTAGTGGAAACCACTGAGCGACCCTGGGAGACAATCTTCTTGGGAATGCGGATACGCCCACTAAGGGGCTTGCCACGGGCAGCAGCATGGCTAGAACGAGGGCCTGGGGTCTGCGAAGTGTTGGGAGACTTCACAGACACCCGTCGCTGCCCAGCAGGAGAGGAAGAGCTACTCCGAACCCTGCCCAGGGCCCCCAGTGAACCAAGAGGTCGAGCAGGAGGGATTGGGGTCCTGGCCTCCAAACGTGGAGGGGGCAGGACAGGATCCTCAGAGGTAACCGGAGGAGGAACATCCAATTCCCCGGAGGAAGAGGTGCCAGACTGACCTGACACCCCAGAAGCCCTCGAAGACCCAGAAGCAGGGTCAGAGGACTGTTGCACAGATGGACTAACTACAGAGGATGTGGACTCCACGACCGACACCTTGCTTGGAGGATCTTCAAGACTCAAAGACTCTGAGGAACCACGATGACGTTTAGCATATGAAGAATGTGCACCATGACTACTAGGGGATACCATAGATGTAGAGGTCGAGTCTTGAACTGTAGCGGCAACCGTCGCAAGTGCGGGAGATTGTTGCACTGGCATGGGATCAACAGATGAAGGCATAGGAGCTGACACAACAGGAGGAACTCGAGTCTGCTGCTGGACAGGACGATGAGGACGGCTATGACCGGACAAAACTGATGCATAAGACACTCCGTTACGGAAAACAAATGACATGGCTCTACTCCTGGCCTCAGAAAAGCTTATTTTATCACGATTACGGATGAGGAGGATCTCCTTCTCCAAGCAAAACCGGGCACAGTCTTTAGATGAAGCAGGATGTGCCTCGCCACAGTGCAAACAACAAACAGGTCCAGGACAGTCCTGTCCTGCATGAGTGGATTCTCCACAACTGACACACACCACTGGGAGGCCCTGTTGCAAACGACGACAGACTCGCCCAACATGCCCGTACATCTGACAGTGGTAGCAGCGTCGTGGGTTTGGTACAAAGGGTTTGACCCTATGGGACAACCAAGCCACCTTGATGGATGAAGGGAGAACATTACAGTCGAACGTCAGCAACAAGGATGGAGTTGGGGTAAGTACACCATCAACCTTCTTCCGAAACCTCTCCACTTTAACCACCCTGTGGACCTGGAGTTCTTCAAGGAGCTTCTCTTCACTGTATCGGAGTAAGTCTTTTGAGAAAACAACACCTCGACTCTGATTGAAAAAAGCATGAGGGACACAAGTAAATAGCGCATTCGGGTCATTACTCGTACACTGGGCAGCCAGCTGGGAACCCTCTTCAGGGGATGTAACCTCCACTAGGAGGCTACCATCCCCCTGAGGTGAAATCTTTGGCTCTCTCTGACAGATTGATACAATGCGCCGATGAACAGTAAAAATGTCCAGATTCCCAATAGGCTGACCATCCAAAGTACGAATGGTGTAGTACCTTGGGAAATCAACCCTCTCATAGACACCTGGCAGGACCTCACGGGCATGTCCACAAGATGTTGTTGTCTTCTTCTTTGTAGTGGCCACTGACCGGAAACCACTGGAACCAGGCAGGTATGGTTCCAAGGTGGCAATGTGGGCCTCACCAGCCAGAGGCACATGAGGCGCACAGGAAGGAGACTCTGCAGGATGGTCAGGGACGGAACCAGGGTCGTCAGCTGAAAAAATGTTAGAAGCCATGATCAAACATAACTACCTTCATTCCCCCACCCCTCCACCCACCATGGAGCCCAACAAGGGGAGGCCATATGCCAGGGAAAGCACCACTGGTGACCCCAGAGGTAGTGGGGAAGTATACGCAGGTAACCACCAAGGGACCCTGACAAGGGTGACTCCAGGACGATAGGAGCCACAGGTCCCCCAGTGCCCGCTTGACCCTAAAGCCACTAGGTGACTAGCCTGGATGGCTAGCCTGTGACCAGCCGATTGACCTGGTCGGGCCCAACCAGGCCACCCGTCTAGCCAGAATAAGGGACCAAAGAGGTGTATTGCTAGCTGCAGGGCGCACCGTGCAGCATCGCTCAACCACCAGGACTCCCGTCTCCCAGCATTACAGGACGCCACGCACGGCAAACACGTGGGGAGGCAACAGTCCCGCCCTAGATGACAGATGGGCAGGGACTGACATCACCAATAGGCCTCCTCTACCAGTGATGTAGGGGGTGCTTGGTCCGCAAGGCCGACAAATGCCAAACCCTACAAAGGTAGGCTTGCCTCCCAAGTAGGTGGCACTGCCAACCATGCTTCAAGCCCCACCACCACGTCAAGGTGACCCCCTACAGTGGGGTGATCATGGTAGATGCTGATGCTGCTGTTGTTATTGTTTTTCTTGATGATGATGATGATGATGATGATGATGATGATAATGATGATGATGATGAAACTTGAACAGTACTGCCCGCCTCTCCAGGCTCTTGGTTCAGTTGTGGCTAAAAATCTCTTTTGAACGGGATTGTAAAAGATCATTTTATAAACAGGCCTGAAAAACATTCTAATGACATGAAAATTCTCAGCTAAGTATGCATGTGAAAACTGTCCAAACACCAGATAATCATTTTAGTCAGTCCTAAGAAGGCCTGTCCCAGAGGCCTAGAGGTTATTAAGAGCCTGCAAAGGGCTCACCTCAGTTCGGTCTCTCAGTAACTGACAAGGACTGTTTTACAGACCGGCCTCTATACAGGTCCGCCAATTAAAGATGACGATCAAATTTGATGACGACGATGATGACGATGACGATATTATCGAAGATGATGATCATGAATATAATGAAGATGATGACGATGATGATGGCGATGATGATTAAAAGCCCAGCTCACAAGCAGTCGGCGAGTCAGTCAGTGGAGGAAGCGTAACGATAAGGATAACAGCAATATAGTCTTTCAGACTGTAACACCCGATTCTCAGATTACAAGACGTGTCTTTTATATTAAATAATAGATGGGGTATAGAAGACCCTGGTCAACAGTGTCCTGCCAGTGGTAGACAGAAGGTAAGTTTGTTGTGCTATGTGTGTGGTGAATTGCAGCTCGGGATTAATGCTGGATTTCGGGAGTGGATGGTAGACAGAAGGTAAGATGTGCTATGTTATGTGTGTGGTGGATTGCAGCTCGGGATTAATGCTGGATTTCAGGAGTGGATAAACCAAGCTGAGCCAGAGTCAGTGTCAGAGGTGAGACCCATGTTTCACAGTCAAATCTTCATTATCAAGAACAATACCAGCCACCAACGTTATACAATCAACGAAAGATCAATGGAAGCTCCCGGCTGAAGTTGCCGCATTCCAGATGTTCATCGGGTTCAGGTTGATATCACCCTGGCTTCACAACAACAACACCAACAAAAGCAACAGCAATAACAACAGCAACAGCAATAACAACAGCAACAGCAATATAAATACATATAAATCATTCAGTATACAATATGTCTTTCTATAACTGATGTGTATCAGGCACGTTTTCTGCAAATAAAATGAAAGCAAAGACTGAAAATTTGCATAGCGTTATTTTGCAACGGAATTTCAACAAAGTAAAGCCAAAACAGATAATTTCTTATCGAGATCCCTGGAACCTTGGCATAAGCATATCTCTCTCTCTCTCTCTCTCTCTCTCTCTCTCTTACACACACACACACACACACACACACACACACACACACAAGCTGGACGGCAGAGACACAAATAATCGCTTTGACTTGTGGATGTTGATGGTATGTACGCAGAGACGAGGGGTCGAGGAGGAGAGAAGGGGTGGGGGAAATGGGGAGAGGGTCGGATAACAGAGGTGGGTAAAGAGATGGGGAGAAGGGAAGAAGGGGGAGGTAAAGGACGGTGATAAAGGGGAAGGAGAAGAAGAAGGGTAGAGAGAGGGTACGAGAGAAGAGCACTGAAGAGGAGGCGAGGGAGACAGAGAGGGGAGGGAGGTGAAAGGACGAGAAGAGTAAGGATGGAGTGGGGCAGAATATGCTGAGGTTATTGCGTGTGTCATTTCCAAGGCCGTGGTGGTGATTTAGTCCTTAGCTAGGAAAGGATTCTCTAAAAAAAGATAGTGTAGTGCTATTAGGCTTAAAATGCAAAACTTGTTTCTCCAGACCACATTGTCCATCGAGATGAAGTATTTATTTTTTTTTTTTACGATCATTGCACACTGAGTGACAAGCCAAACTTTCTTACAATCTAGAAAACCATTTACGACTTTGGGTAGTAACTGTAACCAGATGAGCACAGTGACCCATAAAGGTTTCCAAACGAGGGATGGTTGGGATTTGTTGCTCACTCCTGGAGGAGTAAGGTTGATCCCCCTCGCCTTAATGGTTTGAGATGAACAGACTAGCTTCGGGCGGCGAAGTTGGTAATAAGAAAACTAGATGGTAGTTTCTGTCTTTTGCAATACAGTGGGTTGGTCTGCGTTAAAAAAAAAAAAAATCGTCTTGAGGTAGCTGGATAAAAATGCAAAACAACTTACATCATAAATTATGAAGCTGGTATCATATTCCAGCTCACACTAAACGATTTTGTTGTTTGGGAGAAATACAAATAGTCAGAGAATTGCCAAGTGTTGATGTGACTCCATCGGCTGATATAGGCGCTCCTGTATATTCCATGCAGGCTAATAATATCAGATGACTTTGTTCACTCAGGCAATGTCCTGGCACTGAACATTAACCCTTTCAGTAAGTTGAGGTCGCTTGTGGTATATTCTTGGTGACGCCGGATTATTTAATTCAACCTGAAGGAGACTTTCAACTGAAGGGGTTTAGATACACAGTTCAGAAATCAATTCAGAACGATAAATCCTTACCAAAGTGTAAATAATCATCTGCAGGTACGGTAACAAGAACAATACTAAATAGGGCATTCGGAAAGCACACAGACCCATCGAGTACCTTCCTCTCATCCTCATAAAAAAAACATGCCAAGCTGATCCAAATCAAATAAACCGTCTTGAACTACGTTTGTACCCTGACCGTACAGCTCAACCCATGACCTTATCCTTTGATGTATGCACCAAATGGGAATCAGTTCTTCGCAGACCCACACCAGTGTATGTTATAACTGTTATTCGAATCATAAAGGGTAGTCATGAAACATTTCGTTAACGTGTATACATACATTGAAACCGACTCGATAATTTTAGCTATGCCATCGCTGTCGCCAATAAAGGAACAAAATATACATTCATACATCTATTTGTGCTGAATCCTTAAGACTCTTGCTTTTATTAATGTGATTGATAAGGGACTAAGCAGAAGCTACATTTCAAAGTATTGTTCAGCATTTTGTTTTCCTCTGAGAATATAAACAACAGCGGATCATCAATTAAAAATTTTCAGAGAGCAAATATTCTAAGAATGAAGTATAATGCTTTACATTTCACATCCTCATTTTTTTTCTACGATTTTTGTCATTTTTTCCAAACCTAATAGACAAGTGTGAGAAGGTGGTATTCCGAAGCATTATTCCCTACCCATGAAGAAAGTTGACACACTTTATTCCTTATCCCAACAGGGAATTTTAAGAATGTGATATTTTCTAGCAATATTCTCTTACCTGAATGAAATATGACAAAGCATTAAACACAAGGCAGTATTCTAACAGTATTCAAAAATACTTTTCCGTGGCCTGAAAATGAACCAAACACTTAGAATGCATTAAACTTAGTATGGCCTTAAACATATCCAAAATACTATTCCTTACCCTGACGAGGAAATTAACACAAGATGGTAGTCCAAAGCACTATATCTTACCTTACAAGGACTTAAGCAGAAGTCTGTTCTTTCCCTCCAATCTCTGAAACTAAAATGAAAATCGTGCACAGCTCAGGGAAATGTGTTTGAGTGAGCAGGTAAACAGAGCTGCTTCGGATTGATAATGCATAAATTACCTAACTTTGCCACATTGAATTACCTACCTGCCTTCACAAATTCTTTCAGTATTTTTTTTTTTTTACCCTCCACCTAACAAAGTCAGAGGAAGGTGTTGTTATCACTGGGATCAATAGGCGTCCGTCCGTAGAGCTGTGCAGCAGGGAGGCTGGCTGGGCATAGAGATTTTGTTGCTGGGCCAGAACTCAGAAAGAATTCACTGTAGAGTCATGAAAATTCGTATAGTTATGTGTCTAATAGTGAACTGGTGCCTTTTGATAGGTTGAATGTTGTGTCTTAAGTATTCTTTCTTTTAATAATGAAAAGTGAAAAAATCAAAAGGTTTAAATGTGACCTGCGCAAGAATCTGAAGGGCCTAGGTTATCTGTTCTCAAGGTGTTCTTACGCCCACCTTTAAAAGAAAAGGTTGGGATGGGGGGGTGAGAGCCGTTATGTGCATCGTTAGATATGCAGGGAGGTGGGGGCTAGGTGTTTGGTCAGATAGAGCATTGCAACAGCGTAGCGTTGCCTGAGTTTTAATAGAGTATTCAATTATCGGTGTCTCTAGAGGATTACATGAGAGAGATGCCTAATAGTCAGGTATTAATAAAGACTATATGTAACCCGTCCACTACGACAAACCTTAACCAGGTTAAGTGAAATTATCTGAGGGAAGCAAGGTTGCCAGCAGTCATGCTGCAGTGGATTCAAGGAACTCTGGTTGAGTGAAAAGGCAACCGGAGTCACTGCTTTGAAAATTATTCACACACACGCACACACACAAAAGAAGCGTGAAGTACCTACCTGCCTTCGTCAACTCTTTCTCTACTACGTAGTCTTCGTATACTGTATTCTTGATGCCTCCAGACGAAATTATTACCATAAAAGAGACCCAAAGCAGTGAAAGGATTTGTGAGGGATGCAGCAAAACCCTCTTGTTCGAAAACCCTATCAAATATCAATAACATGATATGAATATAATAAAAGTATAATATAAAAAGTTACTGAACTGAATGGTGTTAAGGGAACCATGTGCTTTCCGTAAATATGTAAACCGAGTCGCTTTGTTGCGAGAGTGAATTACTACCCGTCCTCGCCCAGGAGGGACTCGGGGGCGGGTATTGTTTCACTCGCTTTGTCTGTTTGTTTGTTTGTCTGTCTGTCTGTCTGTCTGTCTGTTTGTCTGTCTGTCAGTCTGTTAACAACTTTATGCTAAAACTGCCGGTGCGATTTTGACTAAAATAACAGGAATGATGGGGTATGACTTTCTGATTGCCTGATTAAATTTTGGGCCAAATTGGGCCAAGGCTCAGGCTGTAGGGCCAAAAAATGTAAAAAAAAAAAAAAAAAAGTGGACGGGTAAAAATGGTTTTTGCGCCATAAATCCTTTCAAATTCGTTATATCGACATGAAACCAAAACCTAAAGGTGCATCTTTCATATCTGCATTTCATAACATGCTTCAGTACGTCAGGGTGGGTCACCCCTCAGTTAGCAGAGGGGGGGTCAGTGTCAGGTGAGTCGGGCCTAAAATTTCAAATGGGCATAAAATCGTCAATTTTCACCAGATTTACTCCAAATCTGACATGTGGAGTAGACTGTAGCACCAGTCGAACAGGGCAGTACTCCCGAGGTTGATGGCAAACTGGTGATAGGGAGAGCTGGAGCTCCCGTTTCACCAGCCCTCAGGACTTGATCCTGACCATCTCCCTTTTCTGAACATTTTCAGTGCATTCATTTACACAGAGAGTAGGCCAGCATGCTCTCATAATACCTCTACCTTCAACTGTCTACACCATACTACATGCGCATAACATATCACACCTTCTATTCACATCTTTAGTAATGGCCGCTGCAATCTTACTATCAAATGAGGTGGTACCTCGGATTGCCACCACCGGCAGGGTAGGGCTGGAGGCACAGGGTCCTCCCAGTCGCCATCAAGCGACTGTGCCGGCAGCGACTGTTGCTATTTCCGGGAATGCTCGTCGGCGAAGAGGTGATGGTGCGGCCTTATTCTTTACCAACATCCGCGGCCTTACCACAAATTTAAACTCGGTTCATTTTTTCCTTCTGTTCATATCCCCTTTGGCCCTTTTCCTCCCAGAACCACAAATCTCACCCTCTACCGATATATCTCCATTTTGTTTTCCCGGTTACCATCTCCTTACAAACTTTCGTAACAAGGGCGGCACCTGTTGTTATATCAAATCCCAATATGCAGTTGACACTATTTTAAACTTCACTTCATCCAATTTTGATTACTCATTATATAAATTAAATTGCCAAAACATTACCAAATATATTTGTGTAGTTTATCGTTCCCCAATGCTTCTTCGGAACCCAGTGTATTTGATTCCATATCCACTCAGTTGAGTAACCTTGACCTTGCCCTTGGCAATGAAATTACCATTTTGGGTGATTTTAACATACACAATGTTGAATGGTTATTGCATTCTGCCCGGACTGATGACACTGGTCTAGAATGCGAGCTGTTTGCGGAATCGTTTAATCTCACCCAGTTGGTAAAGCAACCAACCAGAATACCTGATAATCCTGACCATAATGCCCATCTCTTGGATTTATTCTTGACAAATAATCCAGATCAATACAGGATAGAGGTACTGTTACCACTTGGATCCTCTGACCACAATCTCATCAAAGCCTCATTAGTTAACCCTCCTACACCTCCCCATTCTGAATCTGTCAGGGTGACCCGATGGCACTTTGACAGGGCAGACTGGGATGGATTTAGAAATTATCTTGCTGATGTTCCATGGTAGTCTTTCTTCTCTAGTGATCCCAATTCTACCCAGTCCCACATTTGCGACTTAATACTAGCTGGTATGGATTTATTCATACCAAGTCAACAATTCACTAAAAGATAAAACTCTCCAAAATGGTTTGATGGCAATTGTGCCAGAGCAACAGCCCAAAAGTCATTAGCAAAAACTCTTACTTAAAATCAAAACCTTCTGAATCATTCTCCCAATTTAAAATTGCTAGAAATCATGCAAAAGCTGTATTAAATCTATCTAAATCAAACTTTCTTCAAAAGCAAGCATCAAAACTACTTAACAACCCTAATGACAATAGAATATGCTGGTCAACTCTTAATTCATTCAATAATAACTTTAACAAGTCATCTTCCATTCCCCCACTAAAATCTTCAGACGGCAATATTACAAATGACCCACGTGGGAAAGCAGATATCTTTGCTAGTACCTTTGCAAGAAACTCTACCATAGATGATACCAGCCAGAATGTCCCAGTACTGGAACTTGATTCTCCCGCAATTGCCCCACTTAAAATACAGACAAGATACGTAAAATCCATCCTAGACAATTTACCTACCAACAAAGCTCCAGGCCCAGATGGAATTCAGCCAATTGTTTTGAAAAAGTGTTCCCCTGAACTTGCCTCTGTCCTAGCTAAATTATTCAGACTATGCATACGTACATCTTTATTCCCAAATTCATGGAAAGAAGCCAATATCCACCCAGTTCCGAAGGCAGGAAGTTCGTCTGACCCCTCCAATTATAGACCAATAGCTGTCTCATCTTCTCTTGGTAAGGTATTTGAAACTTTAATTAATAAGCATATTGTTAAACATCTTGAATCCAACAACTTAATTAGTGATAGACAATACGGTTTTCGCCACGAAAGATCCACCATTGACATACTCAATCTCTTAACTCATACCATCCATCAATCAAATGATCTTTTTGGAGAAACTCATGCAGTAGCTCTTGATATCTCTAAAGCTTTCGACAGAGTATGGCACCGTTCCCTGCTGTCCAAACTCCCTTGCTATGGACTAACGTCTTTTGTTCCTTTGATTTCTTCTTATCTTAGTGACAGGAAAATAAGAGTAAAAGTAGATGATGTATATTCCAATTTCCACTCAATTAATGCCGGTGTGCCACAGGGATCAGTTCTGGCGCCAACCCTATTTCTGGTTCATATTAATGATCTCTTATCTGTCACTCACAATCCCATTCACTCATATGCAGATGACTCAACACTACATAGTTCATTCACACTCAGACATCCATTTACAAAGTCTAATATCTCTACCTCTCAACTCAGTACAGCCATCTCCATAAAGCAAGATCTATCTACAATCAGTGAATGGAGACAAAACAACCTTGTCTCTTTTAATGCTAGTAAAACTAAATACATACAGTTTACTAATAGACAGATATTGCCAGATTCGTACATTACCTTCAGTGCTACTAATATTCCCATCTCCAAAACTATTGAAATTCTTGGTGTCTCACTTAACAGTGCCCTCAGCTGGACCTCTCATGTCAGATCACTTGCTAAAACCGCCTCAAAGAAACTTGGGTTATTGTACAGAGTCCGCAACTTCTTCACCGATGAGCAGTTAGCTATAATTTATAAGAATCATGTGCTCTCTCAGCTTGAATATTGTTCACCCTTGTGGGATGGTTGTGGAGAGGTTGCATTAAGACAACTAGACAAAATTCAGAATAAAGCTGTTAGAATCATTAACAACCCTGCCATTACATATAAACTACCTCCCCTGCAAGTAAGAAGGAATGTTGCCTCCCTTGCATTATTTTACAGATATTTTTTTGGCAAATGCTCAGACGAAGTTGCGTCCATGGTGCCACCTCTCCATGCCTTCCCTCGTGCTACACGGGCATCTGGTAGCGCTCATGACTGGAATGTCACTCAACCATATTGCAGAACTTCTGCCTATCAGAATTCTTTCATTGCCCGAACTGCATCTCTCTGGAACTCGCTTCCCCAGAGTTGTTTTCCTCCAAATTTCAACCCACAACTGTTCAAGTCTAACTGTTACAGATCTTTTATGAACAGAGGACACCAGTAATCTGGTGTATGGATTATTTTTTTTTTTACCCATTTGTTTTTCCTTCCTCCGTTCTGTTATTTATAAAAAAAAAAAATGTGATATCTATGAATAGATTATCCTATTGTATTTATACGTCAGCACTAAAATGACTTCGGGGGTGGGGTTTGCTGTGCCTTGGCATCGCTTCTTGTTTAGGTAAGCCTTTGAATCGTGCAATACCTACCTGTCATCGTTAACTATTTAAAGATGTGGGCGTCTTCTTTGTTTTACTCGTACTGCCTCCAAACTATTTATCCAGCGTCGGGCAGACTTTCACTCTACAAGTGTTAGGTATAGCACTGATTCACTACTATGTTACCCTAAATGAGTAAAATCATCTGGTGCCGGCCTGTTCAGAATTTACAAATGAAGTGATTTCTAATGGTTCTTGTGACCACCAGATGATTTTATTCGGCAATGAGTAGATGTCTCATCCTAAATTAAATGAAATCCTCTTGTAGAAGTTAACTGATATGAAGAAAGACCGCATTTATTTTATATTTTCTATCTCCTGCCCACTGTATTTATTAAGGTGCCCACTTTGTGCTGAGAGCAAATGAATACCTGCCTACTACACACAGTACTATTATCCTGTGAACTCACGACTCAGTAGCGCCAGTCTACAATCCATTAACACTGCTGTCTCTAATGAAGTAATACGTGAGTAATGAAAAAACATTTTGGAACTTTATTAAAGACTTTAGTATGATGACTCCCTCTCTCTCTCTCTCTCTCTCTCTCTCTCTCTCTCTCTCTCTCTCTCTCTCTCTCTCTCTCTCACCTACAGCGGGGTGTTTCATTCCTCCCTTCAAAATTACTGTTCCTTCCAGTCCACTACGTTCACATTCCCGTTCCCATTCCTTTGCCCCTCACTCGTTATTCCTCTCCCTCTCAGCTCTCCGGTCCGTACTCTTGGTGACATAAGGCTTCGTGGCATCTTTTTCTCAGTAATTTGTTTTGTGCATTGCTTCCGTTTTCACCATCTTCTGCCTGATGAAGCGAATTAGTGTATATCGATTTTAGAAATATATATATAGGCTAAGTATCATAAAGTAACATCAAAAGCAATATTAAAATCAAATCCCTAAGAAATAAGCTACAGTGCTTCCAGCACAACAAAGAAAGCGTCCGGCCGTCACCCAGCAACTTCCCCTCACATCCATTCCTCATTCCTCATCTTGTACTCCTCATGTACTATCCTTCCATCACAATTACCCTCGTAATTTTGCTTCACTGACATTTTACTTAGCACCTTTAAATCTCCACGTCTCACCCCACCTGTCCTCTCATCCCTCTTCCCGCCTCTCCCCACTCTCTTCCATTCCACTCATCCTTGCTTTCACCACTCATCCCTCCTATGCCTTTCCTCCATCATATTCAGTTTTGTTTTCTCCCCTTCACCATCTCCTACATCTACTGTATTTCATCAGTGTCCTGTCTTTTCTCTCTGCTTCCATTTGTTGCATACAGGGACACAGCCAGGGATGGTGGGGCATGAAATGGGACGCACATGGGGCACGCCACCCTTCCCCTTAGGATCACATAAACATGACAAACATGATGTGGTAACTGAAAGCAGACTGTTACAACAGGAAACTTACTTTTTTATGTGGAATCACCTCCTAATAATCTCTTTTACTTTCTGATTTCTAAGTAGGAAATGCAATTAAACTGTGACTAAATTCTCTGTGACGAGTGAGTATAATACTGTAAATAGCGCTAGAATTGGGACGGCAGTATGTTCATTTTATCACCCATCATCATTCTTATAGTCATGAGCATCAGTATTACGAACACATCATTATCTCTGACATCATTAACACAAGGCCTCTTTATAATTAAGTTAACCGGGTGTGTAGTCTCCGGAAACAGAAAAAACACAAAAGGTCGTTACATTGTATCATCATCATCATCAGCAGCAGCAACAACAAAGTCAGAGGCAACACCATCACCACAATCATCATCACTACCACCTCAACCAAAAATACCACTATCGTTGCCATGCATACCATCACCCCACTGTAATATTTAATGTGCTATGGAGAATGCAGGAAAAAAAATGGAAAGTAATTAAACCTGAAGAGTTTTCACAGGTGTACCCACAGAAAATAGGCCACACCTCAATAAAGTCTGCATTTAAGCCTTCGTAGTTAGTTCCTGCTCTCTCTCTCTCTCTCTCTCTCTCTCTCTAATAAGCCTTCCCACTCACACTAGTATATGCACCAACTTCACTCTTAATTTAGCCTCCCCATCGTAAGAGCTTCTTAAGGCTCTCTCGCATTTTTGTCAGTGTGTTTATCAGACACTGGCAACTTTATATGCGTAGTTGCGTGCTAAAAAATTGCATAAAGTAATAAAGGAATGGGAAAACAGGAACTATAGATAAGAGGTAAAAAAAAGAAAATAGATAAGGGAGGGAATGGAAGGGAAGGGTGCGGTAGAGTAGGGCAGGGTTAAGATGGGCTGGGTTGGTTTGGACTGGTTAAGTAGGGTAGAATAGGGAGGAGAAGAGTAGAGTAAGGTTGGGTTAAGTTGGGTTGGACTGAGAAGGGTTGTGTGGGGGTAAGATAGGATAGGGTTTGGTTAGGTTGGGCTAGGTCGGGTTGTGTGGGGTAAGGTAAGGTAGGGTTGGGTTAAATTACGTCTGGGTTGGGTTGGGTGGGGTAAGGTAGGGAAGAGTTGGGTTGGGTTAAGTTGGTTTGGTTGGGGATGGGATGGGTGGGATAAGGAAGAGTTAGGTTTAGCTGGGTTGGGTAGGGATGGGTTGGGTGGGGTAAGGTAGCTTAGGGTTTAGTTGAGATGGATTGGGTGGAGTAAGTTAGGTTAGGGTTGGTTTAAGGTGGGATAGGTTGGGTTGGGTAAGGTAGAGTCAGGTTTGGTTAACTTGGGTTGGGTTGGGTGGGGTTGGGTAAGGTAGAAGTTGGGTTAAGTTGGGTTCGGTTGGGTAAGGTAGGGTAGGGTTTGGTTGAGTTGGGTTGGGACTGGATAGGTGTGGCAAGGTAGGGTAGGGTTGAGTTAAGTTGGGTTGAGTTGGTGGGTTGGGTGGGGTGATTAAGGCCGAGTTGGGGAGATTTGTCTTTTTTCATCTTTCACTCGCTTATTTTAGGTATCCTCATTCTCTCCATCTAGCATTACTCTCTCTCTCTCTCTCTCTCTCTCTCTCTCTCTGGAATGTGCGGCCATAAAGACGACCGTGCAGTAAAAGATTACACTAATCC
Organism: Coenobita brevimanus; assembly: GCF_032717465.1. Lineage (NCBI taxonomy): Eukaryota > Metazoa > Arthropoda > Malacostraca > Decapoda > Coenobitidae > Coenobita > Coenobita brevimanus. The sequence goes on along the minus strand of NC_137062.1, from coordinate 11,711,760 downwards.
GATCACTCGATACTGAGTCAGAAGAGAGTTGAAATGTGGAACTGCAAATATTCTGAAACAGAGTCGGGATACTGGGAACTGCACACACACACACACACACACACACACACACACACACAGAATACAAGGATTTGCAATAATAAATGCAAATTATAAAATGAATTATGCCAAGGTTAGAACCTAGAGCTGCCAAGTTTAGGGACGAATGATGCCATGATTAAGGATAAATGCTGCCAAGGTTGGGAACACAGGATGCCAAGGCTAACAAGGATTACGTGGTTAGGACCAAAGGATCCTAAGTTGTAAACATTTGTCCTTTCTTATATCATTTTGGCAACATTTGTCATGTGAGCATAATAGACTCTGATATTATGTCGTGTGAATATTACCATGACATCATACCCTACTGTGTGTCTTAATCCATTAAGTATGATGACTTACTTTTGCATATTATTGCTGTTACATCTAGGCGATTATAATCACATTATGAATTCATATGACTGTTTTAATGAAGACCCAATGAAGGCTAAATCGAACATGACTTCTGTCAATAAGAATACGAAATCAGCGGTCGGATAATGGCCTAAGCACCAGGCCTGCGTCTCAATTTTTCCATGAGCACTACAAAGGTTGTTTATCCTCCTCCTCCTCCTCCTCATCATCATCATCATCATCATCATCATCATCATCATCATCACAATCATCATCATCATCCGACTTTCCGTCTAGTAACTGGGTTGGGCAAGATTCAAACAGAAAGATAAAACACTAAAATGTGAGAAACTAAAATTTGTGACCATTGGAATGTGCCAAACATAGAGCCACTTTCTCATCCAGGGCATCGGAATTGTCATATAAAAGTTGCTGCAATAAACAAAATATCTGGTGAAGAAGAGGTAAGTCATAAAGGAGATATCTCTAAAGTAATACAGTTCTGAACCTGTTACACCAATGAGGTGACCTCCACCATCCATCAACCATCTTCCCACTTCTCTACTACTACTTTTCCACCCCTTCATTTCCCTTCCATCTCTCCACCACTACCATAATTCCATCTCCCACTTCATGACTATAGATTCTTTTGCATTAAGCCTCCGCTTTTATCTTCTCCTGTTTTCCATCCTTCCTCTGTCTCACCAACCTTTCACCACCACTTATACTAATTCTCCAACGCTCACCAACAACTTCTACCATTATTGTATCTTTACATGTTTCCATTCCACTTCCTCCTCACCATGTCCCTTGCTTCACAACTGTCATTTCCGCAAAAAATGTCCCACATCACTCCACCACTTTCTTCACTACTCTCAACCTTTTCACTACCAACAAGATCATCTCTCCACCTCTTCCTCTTCCACCTCTCCACCACACTCCACCCGGTCACCACTCCTATCTCCCACCCCCCATGCAAAGCCAATCCTTTACTAGGAACCCTAGGGAACCATTCACATGGCTTTATGTTCCATTTTAACTCACTGTGCATAACTGGATCAGTGCTCTCTCTCTCTCTCTCTCTCTCTCTCTCTCTCTCTCTCTCTCTCTCTCCGTACCTCGTGATGAATATCTAATAGACTATGTCTGTAACCCTGAAACGATGGAAAACTATTCCTAGATGAACAGAATCATCTTGTGTTAGCACGAATTTAATAGATAAGAGTCCTCCGGTCTTGAAATGGTTGATGGAGACTAACTCTTATGTGACAACAGGTGACTTCCAAGCTGTAACAAGAATCTAGCACATGTGGCTAATCACTTTCTAAAAGATTCACTGGAAACAGTTTGTACATAATCGAGGCTTGGCTTTTATAGTCAAAGGACGAAAGGCCAACTATGTGCACAACATAATCATCTGATGGTAGGAAAAATAAAGTACAAGGATCCGATTCCTTACACAGGAACTATTAAACACATTTTTTTGAATAACATAAAAGGGGAAGGAAAAACAAATGAAGAAAATAATCTATACACCAGATTACAGGTGTCCCCCATTCATAAAAGGTCTATAACAGTTGGACCATTCTGGGGAATCGAGTTCTAAAGAGATGCAGTTCGGGGAATAAAAGAATTCTGGTAGGTAGAAGTTCCGTATTATGGCAATGTGACAGTCCAGTCATGAGATCTACCATATGCCCGTGTAGAGCGATGGAAGGCGTGGAGAGGTGGCACAATGGATGCAAGTTCGTCTGTGCATTTGCCACAAAAGTACTTGTAAAATACTGCAAGGGGGCAACATTCCTTCTTACCTGAAGGGGAGATAGTATATTTGCAATAATTGGGTTATTAATAATTTTAACAGCTTTGTTCACAATTTTGTCTAGTTGTTTTAGTGCAACCTCTCCACATCCGTTCCACAAGGGTGAGCAATATACCAGTTGGGAGCGCACATGACTCGTAAATTATTGTTAACTGCTCGTCAGTGAAAAGTTACAGACTCTGTACAATAATCCTATTTTCTTTGAAGTGGCTTTAGCAAGTGATCTAACATGAAAGGCCCAGCTGAGGGCTCTGTTAAGTGAAACACAGATAATTTCAGTACTTTAGAGATAGGAATAATTGTAGAACTGAAGGTAATGAATCAGGCACTGTCTGTCTATTAGCAAATTGTATATACTTGGTTTTCCTGGCGTGAAAGGAGAATGTTTTTTTTGTCCCGATTCAGTAATCTTAGGTTAGTCTCGGCTTATGGAGATTGCTGTACTGAGTTGTAAGTAAGAGATGTTAAACGTTGCGAATGGGTGTTTAAGTGTGAATGAACTGTAAAGTGTTGAGTCATCTAAATATATGTAAATGGGATTATGGGTGAGAGATAAGAGACCATTAACATGGATTAGGAATATGGTTGAAGCCAGAGCTGATCTTTGTGGTAGGCGGACATTAACCGAATGGAAGTTTGATTATACATCATCTACGTTTGTTCTTATCTCTCTGTCACTGAGATATGTGGAAATCAGAGGAACATATGATGATAGGCCATAGCAAGGAGTTTGGACAGCAGGGAACGGTGCCAAACTCTGGCAAAAGCTTTAGACATACGAAAGGCTACTGCAAGAGTTTTCGATGCTGGTCAATTGACTGGTGGATGGTATGTATGAGTCAGGAAGCTAAGCATATCAGCAGCGGATGTTTCGTTGCACAAACCATACTGTCAGTCACTAATTTAGTGATAGAACCATTCATATGACATTGAAAGATAAAGCCCTTGGAAAATTTAGTAAGTGCCTAGGATACTTAAAGAGAGCGCGAGTACTGACTGCCTCTGGCGAAGAGCTAAGTCCACTGCGACAATGAGGATGCGGGACAAGAAGGAAGGGTCGTATGGCATAGAGACTGGAAGACTGGAAGATACTGGAAACCAAAGGAAGGCTTTGGAGGCTAGATATATCTGAAGAAAGATAGTGCCTATTAAACAGGTTGGAAGGCATATATTTTCAAAATGAATTTAAGAAGAGGGCATTGAATAATTGAGAGATTACAAGATACTGATATAGATATGTGAAACAGGGCAGTCTTGGTAAGACAGAAATACTGTGCCTAGTTATAAGATGGCTGCAGAATCTAATATAAGTTTGGAGTGATCGGGATTTTTTTGAAGTTTTGGTGGGTCTTGCTGAGGTGGATGAACCCCTTTAATAAGTTGCTGACATTTTCTCCTCTTAATGCTTGTTACCTCTAAGCTTTTCTTTTTCAGCTTAGGAAGGACGCCTCAGGCTGAATGGGTTAGATAAAGACTTTTAACGATATGCAAACTTTCAACTTCTCCCTCTACAAACCTGGGCTCGGTCCTGCATCTGTCGGTCAGCCAATCCACTGTTGTGTCACTTGATCACCATATCCCATGCAGGTATGGCAAAGGTGGATTTGTTGAAGTAAAATACTGTGATACATGAAGGTGAAGTCTGAATATTTCTGCCTGTGGGAGGGAACAGAGAATATCGAAGGCGTGAATAGTAAGAGAGTACAGTGTCATTTTTTGTTGGCTGCTCTGATGACAGCTGTACTGTTGTTTATTGCCTTTTCATATTTTTAGATTATCCCCACATCAGTATAAACAGTGGGGGATAGGACTATGATGATGATGATGATGATAACGACGATGACGATGATGTTCATTATGATGGAGACGACGACAATGACGATAACGATTATGATGAATGCTCGACCTGTTTAGCATGGGCAAACATGCCCAGTTTATCCTCCCTTCATATGTTCTTATTTTTATAAGCTAAATATGTTGTTGACTAAAGAGGGAAATCTGTTAAGAAAAAGTAAAACGAAAGGATGGCGTGGTAACTGAGAAAAGAATGTCAAGATAAACCAAGATAAACCTCACACGTCCTAACCCCGGACCGAATGGCTCACAGAATAGGCCTCTTCCACCCAACCACACTAGTTTGTAAAATTCTGGTGTCAGTGTAATACATGAACAGGATGGAATGGGATTAGTGATGAATGGTGGAGGAGGGAGAGAGAGATGGCAAGTGAAGAGATCGTGGAAGAAGAGGTGGAGGAATGTAAGAGAGTAGGAAGAGGAGGAGGAGGATGCGAAGAGAGGGGGAGAAGGGGTAAGAATGGGAGAGGGAGATGAAGGAGAGGGAATGGAACTGGTTGAGGGTTGGAGGAGTGGGATGAGATGCCAGGGTGTGAGGGAAGGAGGGACATGAGAGGGATGGGTAGAGGGAATAGGGTGTGGTGAGGGAGAAGGTGAAGGAGTTGGGTAAGTAATATGATGGTGATGGCGGAAAACTTAGGGAAAGTAAGGGGAAAGGAAAAATGAGAAGAGGATGGGAGACAGGCTGGGAGGATCGGGGCAGAGACAATGAAGTAGACAGATGGGGTAAGGGTGAAAGAGGAAAGGGAGAGTGACGGTGATGAAAATAAGGAGGGATGAGGAGAATGGGGGACGAGGAGAGCGAGGGGATGAGGAGAGTGGTGGGTGAAGAAGAGATGAGTGGTAGTGGGGGAGAGAGGAGGTGGGAAAGGAGACACTGAGGAGAACAGAAAAAGAACATGAGGGGGAGGATGGAAAAATGAGTGCAGAGAGATTTCGGGGGTGGGGAAGGGGGGGAGAGATAGCGAAGTGAACTGAAAGCTGTGCCTGGCTTAGCGATTCATACCGTCCAGTTCCATCAAGAGCTTATTGCCAATGCCTCGATAATCCCCAGACCAGGCACGCAGGGCACGGAAGGGCAGGACAGTGTAGGACAGGGCAAGAGGGAAAGAGAAAGAAGGAAAAGGGAAATGAGAGAGACAATGAGCAGAAAAATTGGAGGATATGATAAAAGTAAAGGTGGGGCGTTTTAGGGCAGAAGAGGAAAGAACAGTGAAGGGCGGTGAAGGACAGGGCAGTGCAGGGCAGCAGCATAACGGTGCAATGGTTGTCATGCTAAATGCAAAATGGAGAACATAAATGCAGATATTTATATCAAGAAAATAACAGGAAGCCAATATAAGGAGCCATCCTTTTAATATATTTTGTGACTTTTTCTTTCTTTTTTTTTGTTTACTCCGTAATAAATTATAGAGCAAATGCCAATTAAAGTGCCATGGGTACATATAAAGCTGATTTCCCAGTTTCTTAAGAATTACGGAACCTATTTTATCGTAAATATTAATATTTCTTATAACATTTTATGCATAACTATGGGCATAGACATGAAAATGCCTTCACTAAGACTCTGTTCACCTGCACACCACATACCTATATGTGACCATTGTTGCGCTAATACTCAACGCCCATGTTGAATACATGGTAGGACTTTCTCACTCTGAACTGGTGTGAAGGTAATAGTGTTTTATCATGACATTTCGTTGAGTATTTCTGGATAATCTGTTAGACTTTAATGAAATTCAAATAGTCGAACTTTTCCTGCCCGAACCTTGCCCGATCTTTCGCTTTATCCGTTTGAAATTTACACTTTGCTACTTATGTTCTTGCACAGTGTTTGCTCAAGCTGTGAGGCAGACATCAATATGCTGATCCATAGAGAACACAACTCAATTTTCGTGTGTTATGGTGACGGCACTGACAGCGTTACCAGCGTCCATCCCGCAGCAGTTTATGCTTTCCATGATCCCTGCCAAACTTTTCAGTGTATTTTAATATATTTTGTCTGAATCAGTTGGCTGTGACTAATTTCATTCGACAGATAAAACGGCATCACTCCTGAAAAATGGCAAACTGAGTCGCCCACTCATCACACAATAAAATGGAACCCAGTATAAGAACTGCTCTGCTTACTGATAAAATTCATCATGGTAAATTGAAATACAGTGCACATTGACTTGCGAATCACAGTAGTGCCATATTCAAACTCAACACACTATTCAGTATGCCATGCAAGAGGTAAATAATTATCATATTAAAGACTCGAACTATTTTATTGTCCGCAACGGTACATGTGTAGGGGCGTGAATTACCTCTCTATTCTGCAATGGCGTTAATAACTACTACCAAATCTGTTGGACCGAGAAGCATCACTGTTGCCAACACTCCGAGTCTCTCTCTCTCTCTCTCTCTCTCTCTCTCTCATTTTAAGCTTAGTCTTTTAATCGCTAGACGGTTTTACTGAACTCTGGGAAAATT
>NC_137062.1:11646716-11705077 GCF_032717465.1 Coenobita brevimanus | reverse complement strand
TAACCTTGGCGGTAGCACTTCCCTGGGCGGGGCTGCCTATCCCTGCTACACAGAATGACTGCCTAGTCACAGTCAGATTCCTCCAACAACTGAAATAACTCCAACATTATATCCATCTATCTCTATATCTATCTATATTCATATCGCATGGGGAAAGGTGGTTGTCTGTAAGGCAAATGGTAAAACTGTGTTCATTTTCATTTCGTGTGTTTCTTGTTTAATCTATTAATTATCTACCTATTGATTTTGGTTGAGATTGAAATACTGGCACTGGCAATGCTATAAGTCTGACAGATTTGAAATTTATACTAAAGGTCATATTCCATGTGGACTGGGAGGCTTCGCAGCACATCTTTGCACTTTTCATCTTGTTATTGGCTTGTATGCTAAACAAGTCTTTCTAGTATCGATGTAGTTTACATCAGTAGCATACATTATATCATCTAAGAATCCGGAGAATAAATTGATCTTAAATTAGGCTTTATATTTTTTCTTTATTCGTTAGGGGAAAAACATCTTTGCTGGCTTTTATCCTTGGATTCTTATTTCTTACCCTCTCCCCAGAAAGCACATACTGTACAGTATATCAGTACCCTGCCGAGTGCAGAGAGTGACGACTGACTTGGGACCTTCATTGCACCCCAGTGCCGGCCAATTTTCGACCAATAGTTTTTGCTAGATAGGTTAGGAATGATGAGAAAACATGGAGAACAACCAATAAAAGTACTCACAAAAGCCTAAAAGGTCGATTTTATGGTCGACTTTCTCTTGGCAGGCGGCTGAAATGTCCGGAGTAACGCCCATGGACTTCATTGGCCACCGCCTGACACCCAGGGAGTTGAGGCAGGAGATCTTCGTTTTTTTTTCGTGGATAAGTATCCCAGATGACCCAGGGACACTCAAGGAAGGTATACAGATGATGTGGGAACTGTCCCCAGGCATAATTATGTGCGTGGGCACTGTACGACATTTGAGTGAGTGAGTGGCATTTTCCCGAAAATGCTCGTTACGATTGGATTTCCCTGTTTTCACATAAGTGTTTCCCACACATATGTATCTTAAATTTGCATCTTTTTTCGCACAACGAATTATTCTTGCACACTGTACTCACTATGTGTGTATTTTCTCGGACACACAAGACACATTAGAGAAGTTATAAATGAAGTACTTACACTGCACTTATGAAACCACTTACACTAATGTATATGTACATAACAGTTACTTATGAAATAACTTACACTCATATGCATCTCTTTTTGCACATAACAAAGGATTTGAACGCTATGAAGAGGAGGAGGGTGTGATACTCCTCAAAGCATGGGAATAGGCACAACCCCACATCACACTCCACACATTGGTACCTGGTGTCCTTCCACTGCGTCCGTGACCATGCTGTGCTGTGTTGACAGACATGGCACCTGCGTTGGGGATTCTTTTACCTCCCTTTTGCTGTGACAGGTTTAGGGAAGTGGCGTTCAGTGAGGCGTAGTGGGTTATCACCGCCACGTGGATGTTGGCGAGACCCACGATCACGCCCGCAGGTGCCAATCCAGCTCCCTACACAGCTTTCTGATGAACCCCTAGAAGGTGTCGTTGGTTCCCGTTGTGCTGGCGTTGAGGAGGTGGGTGTTCAGTGCTGTTATATCCAGATGTTGGAAGAAAAGTTTATTATATCATTTCATCATGGGTCTGACACAGTTCACACCTGAAGTCATGGCATCAGACTGGTCCACTTGCCGCATGTTGATATTATAATAAGTTACCACCTCTGGTTTCCAAATATGAACCCATTTCTTGCTGCTGTAATCCATGGTTTTGATGAGGTGCGTCAGGGGGCAGTCAGTTGTCAATAGCAAGCTCACTTCTTGGCTGTGGTGCCAGGTGGTGGGGAGGATATTGTTTGCCTGCTAAAACACCACCTTCCTTTGCAGCTTCTGGCCGACCTGTACCACGTACCGCAGGGTTTTCTTTAGTTTCCTGCAGATACCTGTCTCCTGTTGGTACAAGTACTGAGAGAGGATCGAGTTTGTGTACCAGTTGTCCAGGTACAGGACGTGCCCACGGTGAGCGTACTTCTCCATCATCATCTTCACCACTGCCCCTGACAGTCTGACTGTTCTATCATCCAATATATCCATCTGTGCACCTGTGTACCCGACTATATCCTGCACATATCCAATCTTGCAGTCACACATGATGAAAATCTTGAACCAGAGGCAATGTCTCATGCTTGGGATACTCTGCCTGAAGGCGATGTTTCCCCTCCTTAACACAAGACTCTTGTCTATGACCAGGTCTCTGTCGGGAGAGAATGAGACAGAGAACCTCTCCCTCAGGTGATCAAACACCAGCCTACTGTAATCCTTCTCATCTTATCATTGTTGACAATGTTTCTAGGATCCTCATTGTCGAAAAAATGAAGGCAACTTAGTATATACTGGAACCTCTTCTGTTCCATAACTCTACCAAAGAAGGGCGTCGAATAAGGAGGTCAACAGTGCAGTACAACAAATGATTTTTCTTGATTAGTCCCATCAGGACAATGAACACCATGAAGAGATACAATTCGTCACTCGTTATGTCTGCATTGAAGAGTCGGCTGTGGGGTGTCCGTGTGGTTGTGCCACAGCAGAAGGTGGCATAATTGTTAGAGAAGAGAACGATTCTCAATATTAGCTCCGTCACAAAAAGAACAAATCTTGAAAAAATCGATTCTTCTTGAGGTGGGAGTCAGCTCTGGCACAGCACAGCCTACCATATCACTGCCTGTGAAGGGATGAATGATTGGAATGAAATTTCTCCCATCTTCCCACTCCCACGTGACTTTATCCCCTCCTTCAGTTTCTCCCTTGTCACCACTTGTGCCGCCTCCGTCGCCATTGTCAGGATGGGAAGAAATTCGGTAGTAGGTTGGAGAATAACGCTTGCCTCCTCACTTTCCCCATGACTCTCACTTTTCATCCCTCTGCCTTTTTCCTTCCTTTTTCCTCTACCTTTTGCTCCCTTCCTCATCATCTGAGACTGTGGGAAGGAAGCGCAGGGAATGTTCAGATGCGGTGGAGCTGCTGGGTTGGGGAGAGGCAGTGCGGCGTGGGGTAGGTGGCAGGTATCGTTGCGCACCATATGAATAAAACAAAGCAGTGCTTACCTTGTGCTTTTTACTATACAGTTCTTCCCCACTTGTCTGGGTTTTCCTGGACGATCCTACCCACGAATGCAGCCAATGTTCACCTGAGGGATCGGGCTCGTATTCCTCATCACTAGAGAACTCGTCCATGGAGTGAAGGCTGCCTTTTAGGTGGGAAGGGGTGATGGTAGTGGTGCAAGATGAGTTACAGCCATGCAGACAGCCATATTGCTTCCCTCTCTCAGGGATTCCAACTCTGATTCCAACTCAGGTTGGACGTAGTCCTCGATCAGCAACATCATGATCAATGGGAGAATCACTTACTCCATCATAGGGGATGTGCAGGAGCTCATCATTCTTTTGTTGGGCAAGACCATGATGCGCCATGGTGCTCACTCACGCACTCACATACCATTACTGAGTTGGCAGGGCCCTGCACGGGAGGAGGAAGTGGTGATGACTCATAGCATAGGTATGAGGCCTAGACAGGCGTGGAGGTATTCGTAGCAAAATATATCCTGCCAACTTAGAATTTTCGAATTTTGGCAAATATTTCAAATTGATAATATATATATATATATATATATATATATATATATATATATATATATATATATATATATATATATATATATATATGTACGCTGGCATTTTGTGCACATGCAGGGCCCAACGTATATATATGTTGCTGGCGCGGGGTGGGTTAAGAGTCTGGCTGGACTTCTAGTGGAGGATCTGTTGTGTCAAAAAGTTTTTTATTTTCTGTTGTAGTCTTCTTTAGCTGTACAGCACTCTGCACTTTGACCTCTCTAGTAACTCTTTCTTGTTCATAAATTCCCTCATTGTCCACATCTGCACATTCAAAATGGTATCGTGTTATCCCTACATGGAGTAGACTGTAGCACCAGTCGATCAGGGCAGTACTCCCAAGGTGGATGGAAAGCTGATGACAGGGAGAACTGGAGTTCTCGTTTCATCAGCCCTCGAGACTAGGTCCCAACCATCCCCCTTTGTAGAACTTTTTCAGTGTCTCAGTAACACAGAGAGTAGGCCAGCATGCTCTCCAATACAAGTTTCTCCAACTATCAACACCAAACTACATGCACAGTACACACCACACTTACTTTTCAAAATTTTAAAAAATGGCGTCGAAAAACATAGCCTCGGAGTCCCCATGGGGGAGGGGGGACCATAAATGCCCCCACCTTCAGCCCCTCTCCCGGTGACGACTCAAGGTGCCTGGAACCACTGTCTGACTCTCTTCTTCTTCATTTCTGCAACATTCGTGGCCTTTCCTCTAACTTTCGCTCCATAGAGCACCACCTCTCCTTCTCTAAACCTCACCTTCTTTTCCTAACTGAGACTCAGCTGTATGAGGCAACTGACAGCAAACCCTTTTCTGTATCCTCCTACTTTCTCTATACTCATTTCAAAGCCAAAGGTGGCTGTTGTGTATATATACGCAACAACTTATCTTGCTCTCGTGTTCCTGAACTCGATTCTTCTGAATTCTCTACACTCTGGCTTCGGCTTTCCTGTCATTCTCTGACTAAATATATCTGTGCTGTTTACTTATCTCCTAATTCTACTGACTATCAAAAATTCTTTGACTATCTTACTTCTACGATGGAACACATTCTGTCCATCTCTCCATTCTCTGATATCTCCATTCTAGGAGATTTCAGTGTTCACCACCACCTCTGGCTCTCCTCTCCTTTCATTGATCCACCTGGTGAACAAGCCTACACCTTTTCTATCCTTAATGACCTACAGCAGCTTGTTCAGCATCCTACCCGTATCCCTGACCGCCTTGGAGAGAGCTCCAACGTACTTGACCTGTTCCTTACAACTAATCCTTCTGCTTACACTGTTAATCTTTACTCTCCGTTGGGCTCCTCTGATCACAACCTTATCACCTTAACCTGTCCTATCGCTCCGGTGCGGCCTGCGGACCCTCCAAAAAAACGTGGTCTCTGGCACTTTAGAGCTGCGGACTGGGTGGCCCTCAGGCAGTACTTCTTTGATTTTCCCTGGAATGATTATTGCTTTCATGGCCGGGAGCCATCTGGATGTGCCTTGCACATTACGGAGGTTATTCTCTCTGGCATGGAAGCATACATTCCTTTCTCATATCCTTTGACTAACGCAAGAAAGCCTTGGTTTAATTATGCTTGTTCTAATGCTGTCTGCAACAAGGAGAGGGCCTATAAAAGGTACCGGAGCCAACCCACCCCTGAATCACGTCTTTTATACATTTCTGCCCGGAATCATGCTAAGTCTCTGTTCTTCACTCTGCTAAAAATAATTTCATCCATACAAAATGCTATCAACTCTCCAACTCGAACTCTTTCTGCTCCTTCTGGCACCTTGCCAAAAACCTTTCTAACAACTTTACCTCATCATCCTTCCCTCCTCTTTTGTACTCTGATGGCTCTGTAGCTATTTCTTCTACTGATAAAGCAGATCTCTTCGCTCAGACTTTCTCCTCCAATTCCACCTTAGACGATTCCGGTGCTCTTCCTCCATCACTTCCCCCCTCTGACTTACTCATGGCTAACATTAAAATTTCTTCAGCTGATGTATTTTCTACCATTGCTGGCCTCAGTACTAATAAGGCATATGGGCCTGATGGAGTTCCTCCTGTTGTTCTCAAGAACTGTGCTTCTGTACTTACACCCTGCCTAGGCAAACTCTTTCGCCTTTGTCTGTCACCTTGTACCTTTCTTTCTTTGCTGGAAGTTTGCTCTCATTCAGCCAGTCCCAAAGAAGGGTGACCATTCCCAACCCTCTAACTATCGCCCAATTGCTTTTAAATCCTGTATCTCAAAAGTTTTTGAATCTATTCTTAATAGAAAAATTTTAAAGCATCCTTCCTATCACAACCTTCTTTCTGATCGTCAGTATGGGTTCCGACAGGGACGCTCCACAGGCGATCTTCTCATCTACCTTTCAGACTCCTGGTCATCCTCCTTTCGGAACTTTGGCGAAAGCTTTGCCATTGCATTTGACATCTCAAAGGCTTTCGATCGAGTCTGGCATAAATCTTTAATTTCCAAACTGCCCTCTTACGGGTTCTATCCTTCTTTCTGTGCTTTCATCTCTAGGTTCCTTTCTGGTCGTTCTATAGCCGCTGTTGTAGACTGGTATCGTTCTTCTCCTAGATCTATTAACAATGGTGTTCCTCAGGGCTCTGTCCTATCACCAACTCTCTTCCTTTTATTCATCAATGACCTTCTAAGCTGTTCATCTAATCCTATCCACTCATACGCTGATGACTCTACCCTTCACCTTTCCATTCGATTCCCACAATGTCCATCTCAGCAGTTACTTCAACAGGCAAGGGATGAGGCTATGGCACACCTAATGTCTGACTTGGCTCTTATCTCTGACTGGGGTAAAAAAAAATCTGGTTGTTTTTAATGCATCAAAGACTCAGTTTTTGCACCTATCAACCCAACAAAATCTTCCACAGGTATACCCACTTATGTTTAATAATACTCAACTTAATCACTGCATCATCCTTGAACATGCTTGGGGTTTCATTTGCTCGGGACTTGTCTTGGAAAGATCATATTACATCTCTTGTAAAATCTGCTTCCAAGCGATTGGGTGTGCTAAGCCGACGCCGTTCCTTCTTTGCCCCTGCACAATTGTTGACTCTATACAGGGGTTTTATCCGCCCCTGTGTGGAGTACAACTCTCATGTGTGGGGAGGTTCCCCACATACAGCTCTTCTCAATCGGGTGGAGTCAAAGGCTTTTCGTCTCATTAACTCTCCCCCTCTTACTGACTCCCTTCAACCTCTGTCTCTTCGCCGCACTGCTGCATCTTTATCTCTTTTCTATCGCTACTTCAATGGTCACTGTTCCTCTGAACTGTCTGCATGCATTCCTCCACTTCTACGATGGGCTCGTAGCACCCGTCTAGCAGCGAACTCTCACCCCTTTTCTGTCCAGCTGTCTAATGCAAGAGTTAACCGTTACTCTCAGTTCTTCATATATGCAACATGTCAACTCTGGAACTGTCTCCCTCAATCTGTATTTCCTGCTTCCTATGATCTCCAGTCTTTCAAAAGCAGTGTGTCCAGGCATCTCGAAATGAATGGATCTTGAATTTGGCTCTCTCTTGTATCTTGTTTTTCTCTTGGAAGGAACAGTTTTGCGGGCTCATGGCGTTTGGTTCCTTCTCCCTCACATAAAAAAAAAAAAAAAAAAAACTTGCCAAGAATATTCCCTGGAGTTTATCTTTACACACACTCCTAACATTTATTACTTTCTTGAGACCCGTTACCGCCCCGGTGTGGCTCGGGCATGGGTATTGTATTCACTTGGTTTGTCTGTTTGTTTGTTGTGTGTTAACAACTTAATGCAAATACTACTGGTGCGATTTTGAATAAAGTTACAAGGATGATGGGGTATGACTGTCTCATCACCTGATTAAATTTTGGACAAAATTGGGTCAAGGGCCGGGCTGTAGGTCCAAAAAATATATTTTTACAAAATTTTTTTGGTATAACCCCTTTCAAATTCGCCTAATTTACATGATACCATAAACTAAAGGTGCATCTCTCAAATCCACGTCCTATAACATGCCTCATTACATCAGGGGGTCACCCCCCAGTTAACGGTACGGTGGTCAGTGTCAGGTGGGTCAAGCCTAAAATTTCAAATCGGTATAAAATCATCAGTTTTCACCAGATTTACTCCAAATTTGATATGTGACATCTGTAACTAGATATGCTATTGTGTTTATACGTCCGCGCTAAAATGAGTGTTGGAGAAGGATTTGGTGTGCCTTGGCATCATTTCTTGTTAATAAATTTCTTTAACGTACATATTTTGTGCTATAACACCATTCTCGTGGTTTCTTTTTGTGCAGTTTTCCTTGTAGTGCTGATCTTCACATTCTTGACAACTTTTCAATTTTTTCAGTGTGCATTCCTTTTCACATTTTGACAGTTTACATTGGCTCCCCTTTCATTCTTTTTTCACCAACAGCTTCTCTCTCCTATCCCAGCTTTGCACCATCATCAACACGCTACCAACGGAAGGCATACACAACATACAATGTTGTGTTAATTTTTCTGGCGTTACATTTTCCGTGTAGTGACCACAGACCACATCGTATCACACACACACATACACACACACACACACGAAGCGTCATAATACTTTTGAGGTAAAGATTTTCCTGGAACTGTTAGGTAAATAAAATTAAGGGGCAACTCCTGGCCGTGTATAATTCCAACCATACAATTCACTTTAGTCTGCCATTCGCCTATTCTCTTGCTTCAGTCTCATGTTACTCACTCTCCCCCCCTTCTTAACCCTTGTAAGGTAACCAGGGGTCTATTGGACCCCACACTATTTTTCTTAGTGTTTTCATATATTACTATTAGGTCTTGGAAATCTGGTTTTCCCTCTACCTTCCTGACTAGTAGACTAGATTAGGGAGGCGATGGGGTCAGTTCGGGATCTAGGTTATCTAACCTGTAATTTTTTTTTCCCATATATATATCTTCCATACCAAAAATTATTTAATATGACATGTACTTCTCTTTCTTCTTAAAGATACATTGGCCATTGGTCTACAGCAGGCACTGATAGACAACTGGTGGAACATATCAGTTTTGGTATGGCAGACACTAATTTAAGTTGGTATAAAATTTGTCAATGTTTTTCAGTTTAATTTTCCTTACAATATTTCGTCACTTGTGTTTTCATACATTTTGCACCAAATTGAAGGAAAAAGGGCTACAGACACTGTGTACAATTGATTATTTGAATAAAGGTGTTGTAAGTATTTCTGTCGAATTTCTAAAGATTGGGGTCTGGCAGACCCCGGGTTACCTGACATGTTACGGGAATTGTAGGGTTACCTTACAAGGGTTTGAATTACTGACAGCTCTACCTCGTTATCCCACTCCTCTATTTCTCAACCGTTCATGACTTCTATATTTTCTTCTTCCATTCCGCTATCGCATGACTACTCATCATCATCATTCTCCTCCTCCTCCTCCTCTCGGAAGGAGATGTGACCTGGGTGAAGAAGGATGGCCATATCTCAGGACTCCTCTCATTGCCCCCGCTGAGTATAGTCAGTTTGGGACCAGACAAAGAGAAGTAGGCAAAGAGAGATGAAGAAATGAGAGGCGATGTTGAGAAGGGGGACCAGGATGGAGGCTGGGGGAATAGGGACGAAAAAAGATGTTTATGATATTGATTATAATGATGACAATGATGATGATGATGATGAGAGAGAGAGAGACAGAGAGGGAGAGTGAGAGAGGACTAACTTGTAAAAAATGAGAGAGAGAGAGAGAGAGAGAGAGAGAGAGAGAGAGAGAGAGAGAGGACTAACTTGTAAAAAATGAGAAAGGGAGAGAGAGAGAGGACTAACTTGTAAAAAATGAGAGAGAGAGAGAGAGAGAGAGAGAGAGAGAGAGAGAGAGAGAGAGAGAGAGAGAGAGAGAGAGAGAGAACTAACTTGCAAAAAATAAGAGAAAGAGAGAGAGAGAGAGAGAGAGAGAGAGAGAGAGAGAGAGAGAGAGAGAGAGAGAGAGAGAGAGAGAGAGAGAGAGAGAGAGAGAGAGAGAGAGAGAGAGAGACAGACAGACAGACAGACAGAGAGAGAGAGAGAGACAGACAGACAGAGAGAGAGGAAGAAGAAGAAGAAGATGAAGAAGAAGAAGAAGAAGTAGAAGGTAAATAACACATATAGTTTTCTGTACATTCTCGGTTTCTCTTCCTCTCGGCCTTCTTCTCCACCGTTCTCCCTCACATCCCTTCTCTTGCACCCCGTCTCCGTTTGTCCTTCTTCCTGTCACCTGTTGTTGTCATCAGCGTTTCTCATACCCAACCCTCTTTCTTTACTGTTATCTCTTCATCGTTTGGCTTTCCCTCAAACGTTTCTCCCCTCACATGTTCTCCTCTGTCATCCTCTTCTTCCCTTTCCTTTTCTTGATTACCTTCTGTTTCCTGACTTTTCCTCACCTCTTTTCCTTTGTCATTTCTTCTTCTCTCTTTTCCTCTCTCTAATTCCCCAGTCTCTCATCTCGCTTCTCCCTGTCTTCTTCGCGCCACTGTCTTTCCTTTAGCCTCTCACTTTCCTTCCCCTCCTCCCTTCTCTTCTTCTCCCACTTTCCCACCTCTCTCCAGGCTTCTTTACACTGGCGCTCCCTTCTTGGTTTACATTTTCCCTCCTTTTCATTATTCTTACCTGTCAATTTCACCTTACCTTACTCCTGTCGCTTAATCTTCCACATTCCTTCATCTCTCAGGCCTTCCTATCTCACTCTTCTCCCCTCTCAAATTCCCTCCCTACCAGCCCTCTCCCTTCAATTCCTTCTTCGTCCCTCTTGCTACTATTCATAACCAAATTATCTTCCTAGCATTCCTATCTGGCATCCTTTCCTTGTGCATTCCTCTCATCCACACTGCCAACCATGTTTCTGTCTCACAGCACCACTAATCTCCCGTCGATGCTTCTGCTGTAAGCTAAATTATCCTCCCGTCTCGCTTTTCTTGTACTCTGTATTCATCTGACTCATCCTTGCAACTTTCCATCATTTCCATTCACAAAACATTCTTACAGTGATTTTTTTTTCTCTCTCTCTCTCTCTCTCTCTCCGGACATTTGGTAACTCTCCTACCATAATACCTTATGCCATTTGTTCTCTTTTATTCCCGATTTTACCAATTCACGCCTTCCATCTCCTTATACTCTCCTCATATATGTCATTCACTTCCTTACTGAATTCTCACTCGTTCCTCGTCTCCCTCTCCTCATTTCTCCTTTTCTCTATTTTCCCCACTTTCTACCCCTCTCGCCCTCCTACTCTCCCTCTGCCTCACTCCCACACTCCTGAACCAAATCTCGTAACAGTCCAAAAATCGAATCCCTCTTAATTGTATCGTTAACTGCCCCAAGCCTTCATTTTCCACCCTTCCTATACCACGTTTTTCAGCTCTGATTCACGTCTCTCTCTCTCTCTCTCTCTCTCTCTCTCTCTCTCTCTCCCACATTGCCGTTCTATTTCGCAAATTTTTTATTATATCTCACACAAGTCCACCAGTTTCATTTGATTCCTCCTTTCCTTACAGACTTAGTTACCACATCTTCCTTTCCCTGCCTTCACACTACTCTCATTTCTTATTTTTGTCGGTCTTGTTAATTCTTCCTTCTTACCATCCACTCCTTTCTCTACCTCTTCCCTCAGAAACCTCTTTTGCTTTTATAATTTTTTGTTTTTTACGTCAACACTAAAATGACTGCCGGGGAAGGGTTTGCTGTGCCTTGGCTTCGCTTCTTGTTTTTTCTTTACTGATCCCTGTTAGTGATCTATTTGTCATCATCTGCACCGTCGTCTTAGCCTAATTCTCATTAGCATACATATTCTGGTTGGATTCACTGATAAAACACAGGAAAACAGATCATTTCGACCTACCAGTGTCATAACGATGTTTAGCCTACAAAGACCCTAGTTTAGAAAGACTATGAAGACTATTTCTACCCCCTACAGTTGGAATACTATTTGGTAATGGGAATAAATCTGACTGAATAATGCACGAATAAAGTATTAGACAACCTCGAGTTGCAGAGTTTAATCTTCCTAACAGTGCCCTTCCCTCCACACACACACACACACACACACACACACACACACACACACACACACACACACACACACACACACACACACACACACACACACACACACACTGTGCTTGCATTACCCTGGTGATGACAGTGGTGGGGCTTGTGAGAAAAATGGTGGGTGTCTGGATGTGACATTTGAATGGGTTCAGGAGAAAAATGGAACAACGGTAATGGTGTGTGCTGAGAGAGACGCTTGGTTTGGAGATGGAATGCTGAGGCAGTAAACGATGAAGGGAGGAAAACAGAGGAATAGAGAAAACAACACAAGAGGTGTTTAGAGGGAAGAACAGATAGACTACCCGTAAGAAAAAACTGAGGAATTTATAAATGAAAATGGAATAAAAACATCATTGTTTAGAAGCAATGACTCAGATGCAGAAGAGCCCTTGTTAAACTGAAGAGAGAGAGAGAGAGAGAGAGAGAGAGAGAGAGATTACCCAAAACACACACACACACACACACACACACACACACACACACACACACACACACACACACACACACGCACACACGGTTTTGAACATCAAAGCATAAAGACAAATTTGATGAAGTTCATACCTCCGATAATTTGCCAACATTTATTCACGTTAGGAATTGGGTTCTCAGTACAAATAACATCCAGTATCGTTTTTACTCCACGATACCCCATAATATCTCCATGCGTCCTTCCGCTTATCATCTATTATTTCCCCAGGTATTGAATACTATCACCATTCAAGAATACCTTAGAATAGCGGCACATCTCATGGTTTCTTTTTCTTTATTACCTTCAACTGTCAATATTATCATCATTCCACAGTGCCTCATGTTACCGTCAAAAATTTTTCTGATGGTCTTCCACAAAATCATGTTAGGTCTCTTCCTCCACCTCCCGCTTAAGACATTAAGATTCCTGCGGGGCTGCAAATCTAGTTTTGGCTGCATATATTTTATCTCAGAGCCCTCCTGGAGGTTACTGGTGCTGTCTCACCATCTAGAATTTTCCGCATTCACCAAATAAAAAAAAAAAAAAGTGCATGGCGTATCAGTTATATGCACGCTTTTCAATAAGAAGTCATGATCATTCTTACAATTCAAAGAAAAAAAAAACTAAAGAGCAACAATTTTGAAATTATCATGAATTATGTGTTACCTGCTTTGAACTGTTGTGTAACATAGTTTTTTTTTTTTTTTTTTTCTTGTCTGCGAGCACTGGCCAGTAATTCTAGTTTTTGTCAGCCTTAAAGGAGTATATCCAGTTTCTTACCTTCTGAAGATATGCCAGAATTAGTTGAAGTGAGGTTCTGGAACTGGGGGAATAATGTTTGCCACTATCAATGTTCTACTCCATCATACTGCTGGGCGGTGATGGTGCAGACTTGGCACCGTGGACTGCTGCCTGAAAAGAGGCGAGATCACTCCAAGGATGAGGCAGGGAATATTTTGGGGATATTCTGCAAGGTTCAACGACATGACGTAAACATACCCCCGTTGGTGTAAACACAGAAATACCGAATGACAGAGCTCTTATATGCGAAGCAGTGGATGTAAGGGCAGGTTTGTACGGGTGACAAGTGTGTCACATACACACACACACACACACACACACACACACACACACACACACACACACACACACACACACACACGCAAATGCTGAGACGACACCAATCATTACGTGCTTCCATTATTTACCATAGTTTGTTTATCTGTTGGCATATAAACACCTATTATCTTATTTTCCTTTACCGCTGAGAGGCCATACTGCTAGGTTTTGCATGTGCTGAGTTACCGGTTACTGGCTCAAGGCAAGGTTTGGTTTGGGTATGGTGTGTGGTGGTGGTGTTGAGTTACAGGTTACTGAGGCAGGCAAGGTTTGGTTTGGTTATGGTGTGTGGTGATGATGTTGAGTTACAGGTTACTGAGGCAGGCAAGGTTTGGTTTGGTTATGGTGTGTGGTGCTGGTGTTGAGTTACAAGTTACTGAGGCAGGCAAGGTTTGGTTTGGTTATGGTGTGTGGTGGTGATGTTGAGTTACAGGTTACTGAGGCAGGCAAGGTTTGGTTTGGTTATGGTGTGTGGTGGTGGTGTTGAGTTACAGGTTACTGAGGCAGGCAAGGTTTGGTTTGGTTATGGTGTGTGGTGATGGTGTTGAATTACAGGTTACTCAGGCAAAGCAAGGTTTGTTTTGGTTATGGTGTGTGGTGGTAATGATGAAGATAAAACAGAATTACTTTGCTTAATGATGATGATGGTTATGGTGATGGTGGTGTGTTTGTTTTGTGGTGGATGCTGAGGTAATGAAGGTGTTATTTTGTGTGGTGGCGGGTGTTGTGAAAATGATTGTCTTAGGGGTTATGACATTATGGTGGTGATGTGACTGTGGGATTGTTAATATGGTGGTAACTTTACCGTGTTAATGGCCTTAATGGTGTGGTGGTGTTATGGTGGCATTAGGTTTACTGAATGTGTGTGTGTGTGTGTGTGTGTGTGTGTGTGTGTGTGTGTGTGTGTGTGTGTGTGTGTGTGTGAATTTTGTGGAGTTCCTGTGTGGTGCTACCGTCCTTAGTAATGTCTATTACGGCATTGGATTTATTGTGTGTGCTGTTTTTGTGCTAGTGGTGTTACTGTGTTATGGTGTTACCGTCAATGTTGATAACTGCTGTGGCGTATATAAGGTACAGAAGAAAAAAAGAGAGGGATATTAGGGTAAGAATAGTGGATATGTTAGGTGAACAGTAAGGTAGAGAGTTATAACACTGAGAGAGGTACCACTGTCGATATGAACTTGATGACAATAAAGCTGTGCTGACAGAGAAAGAGAGAGAGAGAGAGAGAGAGGGGGGGAGAGTGAGAGAGAGAGTTAATGATTATATTTCTTTTTCAGTCATCTATCTATCTATATCTCTATACCTAGACTGCTTCCCCCAAGGAAAGGGAGGCAGCCGAGACAGGACGACACACTCCCCATTCACTCATCCATTCAAACACATTCATTCGCATCTTAGCCCCAAAGGGAAGAACGGACAGATTCTCAACGCACCACACCGCACAAGGGTCAACTGCGCAATGCAATCAGTGACATCCGCAGCAGGGCCCGACAGCAGAGCAGCTTTACCCCTGCCACATCATAATAGACCCATCCCCTTACCCGCACCTGACCTGACTAGCTGATCAGACCAAATGCGGGAGAATAACCCCTCAGGGCTGCTTCATCACATATTCATTCACAATTTCTCTCCATTTATTTCTGTCACGCACAGCCACTCTTTCTTGCTCAACAGACATCTTTCTCTCACCCAGCGCTCTCTTCACACTGCCCATCCATCCTATTCGTGGTCTTCCTCTCAGCCTTACACCTCTCACATCAGATCTAGTTATCTTTTTCACAATCGCTCATTATCCATTCACTCCATACCCCCAAACAATCGCAACACCATCTGCTCAACTCTACCAGCCATCTCCCGAACAACTCCAGTTCTCCTTCGCACTTCATTATTTCGCACTCGATCCATACGCGTCACTCCACATATACTCCTCAGACACCTCATCTCCATTACATTTAAACTTTTCCTCTCTGCTACACCCATATTCCATGTTTCAGCCCCATATAACGCAGTCGGTACCACAACACCCTCATACAGCCTTCTCTTTACATCCATTCTAAGTGAACGACATCTAAACCCTTTTTTCATTCCTCCCAGCACCTTTCCTACTTCATTTATTCTAAACTTCACTTCTGCATCTATTCTTCCATCCATAGCAACATGTGACCCTAGATATTTAAAACACTCTACCTCCTCAAGCAACTCGCCATTCAAAACTATATTCATCCCCCTACCATCTACCAACCTCGTACACTTCATCACTTTACTCATATTCTCACTTACTTTCAATTTCCTCCTTTCACACACCCATCCAAACTCCTCTTCCAACTGCCTCAATCTCTCCTCTGAATCAGCCACCAGTGCAGTATCATCTGCAAACAGCAGCTGCTTCAGATTCCATTCTCCACCATCAACATTCACCAGACTCATACCTCCACCTAAAACTCTTGCATTCACCTCCCTTACAACACCATCCATGTAAATATTAAACAACCAAGGCGACATCACACATCCCTGTCGCAGCCCCACTCTCACGGTAAACCAATCACTCACAGCATATCCCACTCTTACACACGCTCTACTATTTACATAAAAACTTTTCACCCCTTTTAGTAACCTACCATCAAGCCCATACAGTCTTAAAACAGTCCACAAAGCCTCCCTGTCAATTCTATTATACGCTTTCTCTAAATCCATGAATGCCCAAAACACATCCTTGCCTTTCGCTAAATACTTTTCACACACTTGTCTCACAGCAAACACCTGATCCTCGCATGCTCTCCCTCTCCTAAAGCCACACTGCTCATCACCAATCACTCCCTCTGTACCCTCTCTAAATCTCATAATTAACACTCTACTATAAACCTTACCTATAACACTCAACAGACTTATATCCCTAAAGCTTGTACATTCATACTTATCACCCTTGCCTTTATACAACGGGACCACACAATCACTTGCCCAGTCAACTGGCACCATACCTTTCACAAAGCACACATTCAACAATCTTACTAACCAGTCAACAATAGTCACTCCACCACCCTTCAGGCATTCCACAGCACACCCATCCATACCTGCAGCTTTCCCTGTTTTCATCTCCTTTACTGCCTTCTGCACTTCCTCCTTCGTGATCAAAGAATCATTCAACTCTCCCAACACATTTATTCCTTGCATCCTTCCATCTGCCAGAATCCCAGCCACCCTTTCCTCCTCTACATTTAACAATCTTCCAAAATACTCTGCCCATCTCTTCCTTACTGCATCCATCTCAATTAACATCCTTCCATCCACTGCTTTTACTCGTTCTTCCTTCCCAGACTCTCCCATTCGCACCCTTTTCACCTCCTTCCAAAACATTTTCTTATTCTGTTGAAACTTCACTGTCAGCCGCCTACCCCACCTCTCATCTGCTGCCACTTTAGCATCACGCACAGCCCATCTCTCCCTATTCCTCTTTTCCTTATATCTTTCATATGACATCTCATCCTTCCTCTGCAGCCACACTTCATATGCACGTCTCTTCTCAGCCACAGCCATA
This sequence comes from Coenobita brevimanus, assembly GCF_032717465.1. Classification (NCBI taxonomy): domain Eukaryota; kingdom Metazoa; phylum Arthropoda; class Malacostraca; order Decapoda; family Coenobitidae; genus Coenobita; species Coenobita brevimanus. Next base: position 11,688,169 of record NC_137062.1, on the reverse strand, counting down.
CTTACTTCCTCGCACCACCATTCACTTCCTTTTCTTACACCACCACCCACACGTCTCACACCACACACCTCTTCTGCATGCCCCATCACAGCACTCTTAAACAACTGCCATTCCTCCTCCACACTGCCATTTTCCTGATCTTTCAGTGCGTTCCACTCATCTTTCAATTTCTCCTGATGCTCTATCTTTTTCTCTCTTTTATCCAACTCACTCACTTTCAAAACCTCCCTGCCACACCTAACTCTCCTAGCTCTCACCCATCTCTTACCTACTCTTAACTTTTCCTCCACCAGGTAGTGGTCAGACATACCTCCACCCTCCCCTCTTACATCCAACAATCTTCCTATTACATTCCTAGACACAAGCACATAGTCCATCAAAGCTCTATCAACAACCCTTCCACCCTCCTGTCCCACCCATGTATACTTATAGATATTTTTCTTCTCAAACAGTGTATTTCCAATCACCATCTCTCGCTCAACACACATCGCTATCATTCGTTCCCCATTTTCGTTTCTTCCAGGCACACCATGCATACCAACTACACCTTCAACTGCTACATTTCCCACTCTAGCATTCAGATCTCCCATCATTACCACATTCACATTCGCTCCAAAACTCTGCAGACACTCATCAACATCATTCCAGAAATACTCCCTCTCTTGTTCATCCCTTTCACTACCAGGCCCATATACACTCACAAACACCCACAACTCACGTTCAAATTTCACTTTCACCCACATCAGTCTCGATGACACCTCCTTCCATTCAATCACACACTGCAGTACTTCCGGACTCACTAACAAGGCCACACCTTCTCTTGCCCTTCCTCTATCAACACCTGACAATCTTCCATTCACACTTCCAAACATAGACTCACCCTTCCCTTTCATCTTCGTTTCACTTAAAGCTAACTCATCCAACTTTCTTCTCACAAACATTCTCCCCAATCTCCTCCCTTTTAGCCTCAATCGTACTACATCCACGCACATTCATAGACCCAATCTTCAGGGTATGGGGATAACTCAATCCCCCATCCCTTTCTCTGGCCTGTCTCTTTTTAGGAACTAAAAAACAGAGGAGGGGGTCCCTAGTCCCCTCACCCCGCCCCTTTTAGTCGCCTTTTACGACACGCAGGGAATACGGTGGCAGTATTCTTCCTAACACAAAGCAGTAGTACCACCCCATAGTGCGGCCAGATTGTTCATGTCATTGATAGGGGCTGTAACTTTCAGTCAGATATGTCCATCATAAGTTTCGCTCAGATGTATCTCTGATAACTTATTCAGGTATATCCATAACAGGTTTCAGCTAGATATATCCCTAATAACATTCATTCAGATATATCCCTAATAATAATCAATCAAATATATCCCTAATAACATTCAGTCAGATATATCCCTAATAACATTCAGTCAGATATAACCCTCACTAACAAAACGCGAGTAAGGCTATTCAGTGAGAGAAAACTCGGTCATATCTTTTTATTTTGCTATGTGTAGCTTCTTCTCCCCTTTAATTTAATGACTTCTTTGGGAAATGGTTGAATGCAATAAAATCACGACTGTGCCTTTTTTTTTTTTCCACCTCCAGTTTCATTCAGTTTACAGAGGTCTGTCATCGTGTGTGTCTTAACGTCTTATTCTATTGTAATTTTAGCTAGGTTACCACTCGTTGGTTGTGTATTCATGTCTCATGTAGTTTGTTTGTTTACTGGCTTTTTTAACCACTATGCATTATTTTCCTGCCGATCCAGCTGCTCATAACATTCACACATGGGTTCTTTAGAGAGCTCAGTGATTAACACAAATCTGGCCACAGTTTACGTTACTCGTGCTCTCACGCCCATTGCCTCCTGCTTGCATTTGGAGTTTCACACACTCGTTCAGTTCTGCATCAAGCAGTTCACACTGCTGCCAGACGGGACGACTGATTTTAAATGCACTACACTGTATTCAGAACTGAGTGCAGCACTGAAATATGTGGGTGATTCTTTGTGTTCCAGCATACTGGTGTGAGCTTTTGGTGAAGCAACCGACACTCAAAATTGTATCCCTACAAACTTCCGCTATCTATCTATCTATTGACAGACGCCTTAATCCCGTAAGGAGTGGCCACAAACAAATCGCCTCCATGTAGCCCTGTCCCCTGCCATTTCATTGCCTTGCTCACAACTCCCCCCCCCCACCTCTCTCTTATACCTCTCCTGCTCCACTCCATCACTCCATCTCATCCTTGTCCTCCCCCTCCCTCTCCCCCTCCACCTCACTCACATACACTCTCCTCGTCACTTTCTTACTCTCCATCCTCTTCACATGTCCAAACCACCTCAGTGTGTTTCTCCTAAAGCTTCCTATCGAATCCACATCCACACCACAACGCTCCTTCACTTCCTCATTTCTCAGTCTGTCTATCCATGTGACTCCATATGCTCCTCTTAAAAAACTCATTTCCACTGCTCTCACTCTTGACTTGTGTCCCTCCAGCAAGGCCCCAGCTTCACTTCCATACTTTAAAGTTGGTATCATAATACTGTCATGTAGTAGCTTTTTCACTTCCATGCTCGCTTCCCTGTTTCTTATCACTGCTTTTAGGGAACAAGCAACCTTTCTTCCCTGATGCACCCTTTCAAGCAATTCACCCTCTAAACTTCCATCCTTACTCATCACACTACCCAAGTACTTAAACACATTCACATTTAACATATCCTCCTCATCCAACCTCCATGTATATTCACTGACTTCATCTCTCTCGAAGACCATAACTTTACTCTTTCCTACATTCAGCTTTAGATTCTGTTTCTTACAGACTCTCCCAAACTCATCCACCAAGCCTTGCAGCTCCCTTTCGTCTTCACTTAACAACACAGTATCATGTGGAAACAACCTTTACATGGAGTTTCCAAACACAGAACTATTTATGGTATTGACTGTCTTTGTAAGCATGGGTACATTTTATATTTGTCTCAGTAACTGGCTAACTGTATGCTTAACTGTAACCATATTCATTTCAGCTAATGAGAGGGACCATAACTATATTTCTGCAAAGTTAAGTTTTACAGCTTTTATGGTTTTCTCTAAAACGTATTACAAAGAAAACACTGTGCAGATTTATATTCGGTACTTTCCACGAGGCATAATGACAAAATATTCAGCTAAAATTTTCAGCAAACTTTGTTATCTTGGGATTTTCAACCAAGCAGCTGTATCTCAGTTAGTTTATGAAATATTTCAATTTCAAATATGCAATTTCTGCACCAAAACTGAATATATGATTTTGAAAAATAGGTCAAGGTCATTTATCTTGGCAAAGTACTTGGGTTACCCTAGGGTACCTTCCTGTATAATATCATTAAGATTGTGAAAAAAAAGTGCGAAGAAAAATAATAATAACACTTGGCAAAATAATAAACTTCGCCATATATATAATATATGGCGAAACTTAATAATCATTTGGTTACTGTTCACTAAGTATTATAGCTCGGCGTTGTGATTGGGACGATATTTATGACGACGGCGACGGTGATGTTGGTGATGATGGCATGTTTTTAATATACATCGTTCAGATACAGTAGATTTAATTTTCTTTTATCAAACATGAGATATGGCTGTTGAGTCAAAAGTGCTTCGCTCACTGATAAGTTACGGGCAATCAGTGCTCCTGTCATTCTGTGCACTGTATATCGTTTGTAGTCTGAAGCCCATCAAAGCCTGTTATTACACTGAGTACCATAAGAGCTGTTCTTGTGTGTATGGCTGAACTGGTTGTTGTAAATTAATGTGTTTTTCTTTTGTTTAACTAATCATTTGTGACACTTTTGTCATGCAGTAACTGTGTTTTGCACTACAGTTAACTCTCTTTTATGCATTATGCTACATTATATTACACTTCACACTACTGCAGCATACTGTAATACATCTCACCACATTACACTGCACCATACCACACGACACCACAGTACACCGAACTGCATTACACCACACCACACTATGCCATACCACATAACACTCCACTAAACTGCACTGCACTGCACCGTGCTACACTGCACCACAGCACTCTACGCAACACCACACCACACTACAAGACATTACTAAACTACACTACGCTACACTACACTACACTACACTGCACTATACTACATTGCACAACGCTGCATTACACTGCACTACAACATATTACGCTACTCTGCACTACACTACACTGCACTACGCAACACTACCCTACGGTACGCAACACAACCCTACGGTACACTACACTACATTACACTCCACAGCACTACACGACGCTACACTACACAACACCACGCTAAATTACATTACACTCCATTACACTGCTGCACATTACACTACACTACACTGCACTATACAACTACACTACAAGAACACTACACTACACTACAAGATATTACACTCCACTATACAGCGTTACATTACAGTACACATCACTACACTACACTACACCGTTTCATACACCGCAATGCACTACACTACTCCAAGCTACGCTATATTACGCTTTATACACCACCTACACAGCATTCCAACACAAGCCAGTTATACGAGTATAAAAACTCCATTCATAGTCTTGCCATGAATGCTGTAAAGCACTACGTTAAATATTTCTCGCTTAATTGGTCAATAATGCAGCAAGCAAATACTTGTCATATGCATTCACCCTTAGGTATGATAGGTCTTTCCCACTCGAATAAAATCGCCTGACAATAGCAATGTTATAGCAGATGTCATTTTACTTAAGGGTTCATCATCATCATCATTATCATCGTGGAGACCGTTTTTTTTTTTTTTTTTCACATAAGGGTCTGGTACTGTAGGGTCTTGAAGTATGGGAAAGAAAAGCATGCTAGAGGAAGAGCCAGTCAATAGCCTGCCCAATGAGTATGGGCAACACACTCATTACTTACCATCCAAGTCCCTGAAATCCCATCTCCTGCTCACATATATAACCATTCACACATATGCACTTCATATTACTTATCAGAGTCACCAAAACGACTGTCAGGTTAAAAAGAGACGCCAAACCCTTGTTGGGCACTCCTCTGTTCAATGTTCCTCGTACAATCTATGCGTTGTCATTTTCATAGTCTAATCAACCTTCAGTTTGCTCTCCTGTTTGTACAAGCGGCAGTATATTGGATGATTTGATTTTCTTTTTTCTTTTTTTAAGGAAAGAAGAAAACCTAAGGCTTATTGCCCACAAGGTGTAAAGCACAAGGAGTTCCTTCTAAGAAAACAGAGCAAAGGACAGTGAAAACAATGGTCCATTCACATCGAAATGTCTGGACACATTAAGTTGAGAAGATTGCAAAACAGTGAGGAAGACAGTTCGAGGGCTAACATGTTGGATACACAAATCACTGAGGTGTGCGGTACGTAGGAGGACTACTGGGCCCTGAAAGCAGGCTGTGAAGCCTATGCCCAGAGTCAGTCACATTAAAAAAAAAAAAAAAAAAAAAACTCTTAAAATGGGACTGGGACAGAAAAGGGATGAAGCTGCTCCACCAAATGGGTGTTAAATGCTCGTTGTAATGGAGGAGGAATGCAAGCAGACGGCTTAAAAAAACAGTGGCCAAAGGAATAACGATATTAAAGAGATAAAAGAGTCAGCACTGCGGCAACAGAGTAAGATTGAGGGAGCCATTGAAAGGAGGGGAGTTGATGAGATGATAAGCCTCTGACTTCACCCTGTTTACATGAGCTGCATGCGCAGAGTTCCCCCACACGTGCCATCTGTGCTGGCTAGTATTACCCCTACACAAAACCAACAGCTATGCTGGGGTAAAGAAAGAAACCCAAGATAATTAAGAGAAGATGAAAGACTGAACTGTGTATTGTTTAGTACTTAAGGATACTCCTGTGGATGATTTTGGCGAGTCGAAAGATGATAGAACTGAGTTTTTAATGCAGTAAAAAAATAAGTTTCTTTTACCACTCAGAATTATGAATGATTGCTGAAGCAACTGCTGTGATGGATGCTGAGAGAATATGGTGGATATGCGAAAAATGGAATCGTCAGTGTGTGAGTGGACGGGGTTCTGTGAGCAGTTCAGAGGGTCATTGATGAGTAAAAGGAAGAGTTGGCAAAAGGACAAAAACTTGAGGAAGAGCACTGCTGATAGTATTAGAAGAGGAACAGTGACCATCTACAACAGAAGTTATAGAACGAACCGGGAGGAAGCATGGGAAGAAGGCAGAAACAGGTGGATGGAAACTGTCAGAGTGCACTTTCGAAATTAAGGATTTGTGCCAGACTAGGTCGAAAGTCTTTGAGATGTCAAGTGCGATGAAAAACGCATCACCAAAGTCCCGAGAGGAGGATGGCCAAGAGTCAGAAACGCAGGTGAGAAGATCGTCAGTGAAGCGTCCCTTGCAGAAACCATAACGGCAGTCAGAAAGAAGTTTATGTGAGGAAAGATGTTCCAAGACGTTCCTTTTAATGATAAATTCATTTACTATATAAAAAACAACATATTAAATCAGCTAAGCAATAGTTAGGGGGTTGAAAACGTTCTCTATTCTTTGAAACATGCTGAATGAGAGAAACCTCTCAGGAAAGAAGGGTACAAGATGACAGTGAAGGAGAAATGGTTTGCTTAGGCAAGGTTTCAGGACAAGAGCACAGTTCTTGAGAATAGAAGGAGGTATTAAATCGGGTGAAACTTGACGATTGTATGCCCATTTGAAATTTTAGGCCAGACCCATATGACATTGACCCCCCACCGCTAACTGGGGCGTGACCCCCTTAATGTAATGAGGCATTTTACAGGATGCAGATTTGAAAGATTCACCTTTAGGTTTTGGTTTCATGTCGATATGAACGAATTTGAAAGGAGTCATGGCGAAACAACTATTTTTACCCTTCCTGTTTATTTATTTATTTTTCATTTTGGGGGCCTACAGCCTGGGCCTTGGCCCAATTTGGCCCAAAACTTAACCAGGTGATCAAAAGGTCATAACCCATCATCCCTGTAATTTTAGTCAAAACCGCACTGGTAGTTTTCGCATAAAATTGTTAACAGACAGACAGACAAACAAACAAACAGACAGACACACCGAGAGAAAACAATACCCGTCCCCAAGCCCCTTCGGGGCGGGGACAGGTGAAAAGGGATACCCAACCCCTGGAGTCATTTCTGAACCGAATAAAATCCTTTGCAGACAGCAAAATGTGTAGTACAGAACACGCCATCATAGTAAAGGAGTTTATAGAAAGCGGAAAAAAAAAAAAAAAAAAAAAAAAAAACAGAAAGCATTCAGAGAGCGCATACCTCCGCCTGTGTCACTGCCATCAAAAAGGATCCGGTTCCGGATCCGTGGAGATAGTGTGTGGAATACATAGAATTCGGATCCGTCCCCAAATTTAATCAATTGTTTCTTGACCCATGGCACACTCTTCCACAAAATTTTACTGAAATTCATTGAGAACATTTGGAGATATTGCGCAGTATACATAGAATCCAGATCCGGATCCGGATCAGCTGGAAAATTTACTCAATTATTTCTTGACCCATGGCCCAACTATCCACAAAATTTCGTTGAAATTCATTGGGAACTTTTGGAGATATCGTGTGGACAAACAGTCAGACAAACAAACAAAAATAGTTGAGTACAAGACCTCCTCCAACTTCGTTGGCGAAGGTAATGAATATAATAGAGGCAAAAAGTTCAAGGAAGAGAGAGAGACTAAAGAAAATAAAGGGGGGGGGGAAGCATAACCTAAAGAAAACATTGTCGTATCGACGACGGGAAGCGAGCGTAAGATAATGAATCATTAACAAAAAAAATAAAAAGTATTAAATGGAAATGAGAAGCGGCATCAAGAAAGATAAAGTCCCTGGCGTCCCTTATTACATACCCCAAGATAATGTCACTCCAGAATAATTACCAGTCTTAACCTCGTTATTTTAAAGTAAATTCTGGCATTATCTCCCTGATATTAATATTCAGCAGAGATAATGACGCTGCTGTAATGGCTGGAGTATAAAAACTGTCCTTAATTACCGTGGCCATAAAGGAATTGCCAATATTTTTTTTCCCAACACACTAAATTATTTTCCACAAGGGTCCACTGGCGCTGACGCTGCCTGATTAACGCCTGCATACATTTTAAACAGGTATATTAATGTATTAAAAAAAAATTGAGACTGCCAAAAATGTTCCATCCAAAGAAACTTAAAAGTACACTAAGAGAGAGAGAGAGAGAGAGAGAGAGAGAGAGAGAGATCACTCAACACATCGATCCTAGCTTACTCACTACACCCCCACGTGTGTGATCAGCCAGTCTTTAGCTTGTCCTCCATGAACTCCACTGTGCATTGGTCCATCTTTTTTTTTTTTTTTTTATGTTCTTTGCACCCAAAGCCGTAAACCTTTTTCTGCTGCTGTTTTCTCCGGCCATATTCTTATGCTCCCTTTTAAACACTTTTCATTGTATTTCGCATCCGCTTTCGTACTTTTTCTTTCATTATTTGTCTATCTCCATTCATGGAATTTTTTTTTTCCAGGTTGTTTTAGTCTGTCTGATAGATTGATGTGGATAGTGGAAGCTGAGAGAGAGAGAGAGAGAGAGAGAGAGAGCTAAAGGGTCACTTTTCACCTTTACATCACCCCTAATGAACTGGAGGCCGGTGTGTGTTCGGTCAGGCCCTTTGGTATTTACGTCCGCCATAGAACTCACTGTGGACTGAACCCATTTTATTATTATTACTATTATTATTATTATTATTATTATTATTATTATTCCCACTTATTTCTGTAAGTTCTGTAGAATACTCATTGATAGGGTTAGGCATATGACAGAGGAGCTAGTTGGAGAAGAACAAGGGGGATTTAGGAAGGGAAAAGGGTGTGTAGATCAGATATTTGTTCTAAGATGTTTAGTGGAGAAGTATCTAGAGAAGGGAAGGAAAGTGTATGCTGCCTTCATGGACTTGGAGAAAGCTTATGACAGAATAGATAGGCAAGGTATGTGGAAGGTATTAAGAATATATGGAGTGGAGGGGAAATTGTTGAGTGCTGTGAAGAGTATGTACGAGGGAGCTAGGGCTACGGTGCGAGTGGATGGTGAGCTGAGTGAGTTCTTTGATCTCAATGTGGGACTGAAACAGGGGTGTGTGATGTCTCCATGGCTGTTTAATATATATATGGATGGGGTTGTAAAGGAGATGCAAGGTAGGGCAGTGGATATGGGGGTGGCCCTAATGAATGAGGGTGAGATTTGGAAGCTTCCGGTGTTGCTGTTTGCTGATGATACAGTATTGTTGAGTGAAGATGAATGGGAGTTGCAAGGTTTGGTGAATGAATTTGGGACAGTGTGTAGGAGGAGGAAGCTGAAAGTTAATGTAAACAAAAGTAAAGTTATGGTGTTTGAGAGGAATGAAGTCACAGAGTGTGCAGTGAGGTTGGATGGTGAGGATATGGAGAATGTGAGTGCATTCAAGTACTTGGGTAGTGTGATGAGTAAGGATGGAACTTTGGGGGATGAAGTACGTGAAAGGGTACAGCAGGGAAGAAAGGTTGTTGGTACACTGAAAGCAGTGATGAGAAATAGGGAGGTGAGTATGGAAGTTAAGAAGTCACTGCATGATGGTATTGTGATCCCTACCCTGACGTATGGAAGCGAGGCGTGGACCTTGCAAGAGGCGAACAAGTCAAGAGTGAGTGCAGTGGAAATGAGTTACTTGAGAGGAGCATGTGGAGTGACGTGGAGGGACAGGTTGACGAATGAAGAAGTGAAGGAACGTTGTGGGGTAGATGTGGATGTGGTTGAAAAGATTAGGAGAAATACACTGAGGTGGTTTGGACATGTGGAGAGAATGGAGAATGAAAGACTGACTAAGAGGGTGTATGTAGGTGAGGTGGAGGGAGGGAGAGGGAGGGGTAGACCGAGGATGAGGTGGAGGGATGGAGTTGAGAGGTATATGAGGGAAGGGAGGGTGAGTTGGGGGGAGGGGAGTCAAATGGTGGGTGACAGAGTGACTTGGAGGCGTTTTGTCTGCGGCCACCCTTTGCGGGATTAGGGCGTCGGGCTATAGATAGATAGATAGATAGATTTCTGTAAGTGTTTTCTGTGCAACCATTTTCCCCCCAATCACACCGGTGGCAATGCAGTGCTTGTCCCTCATGTCAGTGCCACTAACTGACTTCATCACTCACTCCTTGAATTACTGAATGTACTTGAAGAATGTGATCCAGGCTTTATGGGAGTGTGTTTAAGCGAATCTCTGCACAGTGTAGACCTCCATCTACGCAAGGTTCCAGACAGGATGAGACTTCCAAAGGAATCCCCCCCCCCCTCCCTCCCCAGGGAAAATGGCCTCATGTTGTTCTGGGCCAAAGCTGAAATTTACGCATATAACTTTTTTTTTTTCTTATGAACACGCAGTTTTGCAATAATAGACTTTTACTCAAGCCGGGTGTAAGACAGGGCTGCACCCACTGATGGTAAGCATCCACGGAGGAAGAGTGGGAGTGGGAGGACGATCTAGTCCAAGAGATGAGGCCCATTTATTTTTATGAAAGTACCAGATGTTTTGTTGCTTTTTTTTTTTTTTTTTTTTTTTTTAACAGGGTGTACCTTGGGTCATTGGAAATGGGTGGTCTTAAGTTTCAACAGTGGTGGGTGAGGACGGTATTAACACCTTTCCATCATTTTGCATCCTCCACTGATTCATCAAAATCATGGGGTACGACAAATGTTACAGCCCATATCTGACAAGATATTTTAAGCATATCAGTGAGCTATGCGTCGAAATACTTGTTACTGAGTTGTCTTTAAATGGTGTAGCACTCATACAAGTCGGGCCATTACTGAGGTCAGTAGAGGTCAAAAAGTCACATGACCTCAAATTCCACAGAAAATCAGATATCTCTGCTATTAAAACTATTGCATGGTCATGTATTGATAGGGAAACACAAACAAACATCCGCGACTGAAACTAGGGTCATGTAGGCAGTTTTTTAAAAGATTTAGCTCAATTTGATGATGTGCTGTAGTTGTGACAGCTTAATAAACTTAGGTGATTTTAAGGATATTGCACCTGATTTGTCAAATAAACCCAAGACATGTGGTTAACCACTCAGAAGTGGTGGAATGAAACTAATTCAATTGTGTGTTGTGTAAATTTGCAGTTTGAGGTTATATTCCTTTCTCCTTTGTGTTCCAGGTGAGAATCCAGAGGAAATTGCAAGATGTCAAACCTGACGTGCACTCTGAGAAGTAAGTGCCTGCAACAAAAAGCTACAACAGCAGGGTTTTTTCATCAGTATGCATTTTTTGTAATAAAGTGCGCAGAAAGATTAAAGGTAAAGCAGTCTCACTGGTCAGTTGTGAATTTGACAGTGCCCCCCAAAATGTCAAGGACGCAGGCATACCATTGTAACACACCCGAGGAATTTACTGCGATAGAAGCTGCTCGAATATTACGAAGTAGCATATATGAACTCATGAAGGATGTATCTGAACTTCCAACTCCATTAACCCTACATGACTTCCAGAATGGGCAAGCAAAGTCACCAGACATTTTGATTAAGTTCTTTGAGACTCTTCTGTCTGGTACTCAAGAAGCAAAAACACATTATGCAGCTGAAGAAATAAGCAGACGGACATCATCTCTATCAGAGGATGTTTTGTTTTGTGTGAGCAAGGGCAAAGTAAAACCTTCAAAACGCCAGTGTATGGGATTAGGAATGAAAAGCTTGACAAGGAGTCGGCGAGTCTTTGAAATATTAAACCGTTTTGGACACTCTATATGTTACCATACTGCAGAGGAAATTGAGACCGAACCTGCATCAAACATATCAGACAAAGATAGACTGACACTGGACATACTGCTGCAGCAGCCAGGTTTATCAACTGGCCTTGCTTGGGACAACTACGACGAACTGGCTGAAAAGTTATCAGGAAAAGACAGGCTTCATGATATGGTTGGTATCTGTTACCAAAACAAAATTTCAAATCCAGTCGTTGAAGAGGAACCTCTGTCATGTGCAAGTCTTTCCTTTAAAAAGGCACACCAAGCGGAAAAGGCAATATCAAGCTCCAGAGAGAACCATTGTGCCATACAAGCGCCGACCATCAATGACAGGATTTAGTTATGAGGTCAATATAGTAGATTCACCTACTCTCAGCCTTGAAAGGGCAAAGAAACTTAATCTAAACTGGATGTTATCTTGTCATGAGACACAGGCGACACCAATGTGGCGTGGGTGGAATTCCTTAGTGTGTAATGATGACTTGCCATAGCAGGTAGTTGGCTATGTGGAGAACACAACTCCCTCCTACACGACTAGATGTCGTGAGGGAAACTATTATAAGATCTCAGAAAGTTGCCCGTGAGTGTGGAGAATAACATGCCATTGTCAAAACTGTTTTGGTGATTGCAAAACCTACGTTGCAGATACAGGCTCAAGAATCCCCTGAGTTTGATAATGTATTTATATACTTTGGTACCTTCCACATTTTCATGGCATAGTTTGGTGCACTGGGGTACATTGTAGAATCTTCTGGGGCTGCTGAGATATTATGTTCTGCTGATGTGTTAGCCTCAGGCTCAGTGCGTGGATTCCTTGGAGGAAAACATTGTAACAGGTGCAAGCGTTTGCATCCCTTACTTGGCACAGCCATACAGATTATTCATTTTAAACAGTTTCTTGAACTACATGGTGCTATGTCCAGTGAGTGCATTGCTTTGTTGAAACACTTTGCTGCCAATCCTACCCCGGAATCCCTCTCAGTCCTCATGAATTCTGATGCAATTAAATCTCTATTGGAAAGATATGAGAAATTCTCTGACAACACACGTCAAGGAGACCATGGAGCAACAGCAAAGTTCTGGATCATCATGTTGATCTTGTTCATCTCTATCTACATTTACACAGGGCACGTAGAACAAATGATATAGACCTCTACATATATGCGCTTGGGTAAATGTGTCACATTTTCTTTGCTACTCACCGTCCAAACTATGCAAGATGGATGACAAAGAACCACCTGAACCTGATAAACATGGAGTACACACATGAGGGAATACGTCATTTGTTTGATGGAGGTGCTGTCTCTGTTCGCCATACATCAAATTCATTTTCCCGAAATGCTGTTGATCTGACATTAGAGCAAACAATTAACAGGGATGCTTCATCTAGTCGTGGGGGTATCGTAGCCTTCACGCAAAATGTTAGTGTGAGAAAGAGATGAACTGTAACTAGGTCAATTCGTGGCAGCATAGTTAGTGCCCTTTTGGATAAGTCAGGCCTTGTCATATATGAGGAGCCAGCCCAAGAATTAAAACCATTAAGAATAGATTTGATCAGCATAATGAAACAGATAGAAGATACGCTAAATCCCTTTACATTAGCTGATGACCAGCTCTATTGTCTAACAACGGGAAAGGCAGCATCACATGAGGTAAAGGTTGACCTGCTCCAGATTGCAGAAAAGGGAGCTCAATGGTACCAGGAGTTTGTGAGTGAGTGCAAAGATAATCCTGGAAGGTTTGAAAAGCCTATCAACGTCAAAAGGTTAAGAACTTTGGCAATGATCCAGTCAAAGTCAAAATCTCTACCAAAGACCAAAAGATGAAGGAGATGATGTGCACCAGAAATTTGTTTAGCCTGCTGCTGTATCTGGCTGCTTCAAACAATGTAGACTTAGCAAAATTCCTTACATACCCTCTGACGCTTGTGCCATTGTCACTATGTCATCTCGATGGGGCAATGAACAAGACAGCTAAATCCTCTCCTGCAAAGAAAATCGAGGCTAGGATAACTAATAAGAGAGAACCTACGAAAGTAGACGTGTATCTGATTGATACCATGTTCCTTGTACACACCCTTCCAAACCTCCCAGCAACAACGGTGGTACAGCTAAGACCATTCTCTTGCAATCCTGTTCTTTTGCTGAAGAAGTGCATCTTGTTTGCGACACATATAGAGAAGGACCATCAATCAAGAGATATGAACATGAGGAACGTGGAGATTCTCATACTGTACATATAATTACAGGATCACCTCAGCGAAGACCAGCTGATTTTCGTGGTGCCCTACAATCAAGTACATTAAAAACTGAGCAGTTGAATTTCCTTGGACGAGAATGGCTTTGTCCAGAATATGCACCTGTATTGAAGGGGCATGCAGTCTACTTAGGCACTGGCCGAAGCTATACAGCTAAACAAGAAGTACAGTGTAGCCAGGTTGATAAACTACACAGCAGTCATGAAGAGGCAGACACATGACTCCTTTTCCATGCGTAGTATGTCTCACAACGTGATCTTGAAGCATCTAAAGTGAAAGTTGTTCGGAGTGATGATACCGACGTCCTTGTGCTGCTCATCTATCATGCAGATCAGGTCAGTGCAAGTATATGGATGGATGCTGGGAAGAGCTCGGACAACACTCGGCGTTTCATAGACATCTCTGCCATTGCAGTAGATCTGACCCCAGGTATATGTGCTGCAATACCTAGTCTTGATGCATCTATTGGCTGTGATTATACAGCATCAATCATGCTGAAGGGTAAGTCAAGACCATTTGAAATAATGGTGAAAGACAGACGATTTGCTGCGGCATTAAGCAAACTGGGTACCTGCAGTTCTGTGGATGCAGATGTCACAGCTACAATGGAAGAGTTTGTTTGTGCTATTTACGGGATTCACAACATGTCTGATGTCAACCTCTCACTTTATCACCTTTTCAGGAAGCTCTATGCACCATCTAAGTCTGGCCAGCCTCTGGAGAAAATTAAATCGCCTGATCCGTGTTGTCTGCCTCCCTGCACAGCAGTGCTTCAGCAGAAACTAAAGCGTACGAAATTTGTGGCAATGCTCTGGAGGAATACAACACTCCCTAAACCAATTAGATTTGGGCCTGATGGGCATGGTTGGACAGTTAAAGATAACAAACTGCGAGTGGTTTGGTTTGAGGGGCCCTAAACTCCAGCAAGTATCAGTGTAGATGAGGACAGTGACAGTGAGGATGACGACATGCCAGAATATGATGCGTCTTCTGATGAAGAAGTTATTGATGAAGACTAAACCTAAAACCTTAAATAAACCCTCTTATCTCTAAAGGATATATTTTTTCTGTTTGATAGATAACCACAAGGCAATGTTTTGTACGGACAACATTTTATATGAGAGATGTAACTGAATTTGTAAATTTGCAAAATTGAATTAGATTTAGATCGTTGTCACAACCCTTTCATACCATACAATTGAAATAATTCTTATTTCAAAAACTGCCAATGCAACCCTAGCTTAAGTTACAAGTGTTTGTTAGTGTCTCCCTATCAATACATGACCATGCAAGAGCTTTAATTGCAGAGATATCTGATGTTCTGTGGAATTTGAGGTCATGTGACCTTTTGACCTCTACTGACCCAAGTAATGGTCCGATTTGTATGAGTGTTAAACCATTGAAAGACAACTCAATAACAAGTGTTTGGACGCATAGCTCACTGTTCTGCTTAAATTATCTTGTCAGCTATGGGCTTTAATATTTGTCGTATCTCATAATTTTGATGAATCGGTGGAGGTTGCAAAATGATGGAAAGGTGTTAATACCGTCCACACCCACCACTGTTGAAACTTAAGACCACCCATTTCCAGTGACCCAAGGTACACTTTTCAAAAAAAGCAACAATACATCTGGTACTTTCATAAAAATAAATGGGCCTCATCTTTTGGACTAATCCCCGGTGGTCCCAGACAAAGCCATTATGCACGGTCATAATTTTAAACTTAAGACCACAAAATATGACAGGTGGCAGACCTTCCTCAAGGCCAGGTTTTTGACAAAGTAGAGATCCATAAAGGTAGGGGCGAGCGGGAAGAGCAGCCCCAGTGGCCTCGGCTAAAATCGTTACGCACGGCGATAGTGTGTCATCTAAGAACGAGAAATATTGCATAATGGTAGACTTTCACTTGGGTCAGGATTTACGTTGTGTGAGACATCTGAGGGTCTGGGGTTCGCGTCCAGGGGTCCCAGCGAAAACCATTACTCACCACCATAGTTGTTAACCTTGGAACACGGAATATGGCAGAGATTAGATCTACACTAATTCTATCAGGATTTTATGTGCATAATGGATACATGGATCAGAGAGAGAGAGAGAGAGAGAGAGAGAGAGAGAGAGAGAGAGAGAGAGAAGTCAGTAAATCATGGCTGAGAAGAGAAGAGGTCGAAGTAATGGTTATCTGGAACAGTACATACACTGTCGCCGTAAGGTGTGGATCATGCCACCAGTATTCTGAGATAACATGATGGTCTTTTAAAGGCACAGCTGAAGCACAATCATTCCATCAGTGTGTTAATCCACCAAATCAAACATTTTATATCTATTTTATATCTATTCTCTTGAGTTTGTGCTTTCCCTTCTTGTGTTTCTGGATCCTACCAAAGCTCCATGCCTTAGCTAGTATTTATGGTTGTGACGAAGACGACGACGATTATGAAGTTTTGGACGCGTGAGCCACTTAGATTTTGCTGACCCACCAACCAGAGTGCATCAGCAACATATAAATGATTCACGTTCCACATAATACTCGCTAGTTTTTTTTATCACTTTGCCATGCTACAGCCCCAAGCCCTGGAAGTAATCGAGTAGCCGACACTTTAGAGGACTGTGGAGAAGTACCGATAAAATACTACGAAGCAGATAAAGCGTTTGAAAAATTAGAAACACAAGCCGAAGCAGAGATCACATCATAGCAAGCACGGTTTAAAGTCGGCAAAAACATTAAAAGTATGTCTTGTTAAGAGTACATACAAGCGCTACAAACGCTACATGAAGTATACACTCAGTTGTAGCATCGTTTCTATAATCAGTACACCATCACAGACATATGTAATATGACATCCTTTAATCTGTACCAGGGAATGACAGAAACGCAAAATTTATGTTTGGCCACCTTATGTGCTATTACACCTCTTCCCCCCCGAAAAAAAAAAAAAAAAAACTCATTTATTTTACTTCCCTCTTAATGAAACGCGGTTGTGTCCGATGGTCAAGCTGTTCATAGCAGTGTTATTAATTATATATATATTTTCTGTTTTTCTCTCATACTTTTAAAATTTTCCTCATTTCCTGCTCTATCTTCCTGCCTTCGTTCTCAACTGTTATTACAGCATCACAAACTACATGAGAGGTAAAAGGCAGGATGCAGTAAGATTATCATTATCATAGCTAATTTATTAGGCATCACCATCTTCATTACTACCACTACCAGTGCTGTCATCATCATGGTCCTCATCGCTCATCGGTATCTCATCGGTATCACTAGCACCATGTCACTAGCACCATAATAATAATACTAATCATCATCATGATCTGTAGCACCACAACAACAGGTCAGTCACCACACTCTTAGGGTATCACAATCTATAGAGGTGGTAGTAAGCAAACAAATAGTGTGCAGCGGCCTCGGACTCTGCTACAGTCATCACAAGTTCAAACTTTGCCTCAGACAGCTCCCCCCACCCTTTTATTTTTTTATTTTTTCATTTTTATTTATATAATGTGGTTTCATCTTTCTTTTTTCTGTAATGATTTGTTCAGTTGTTCTTTGGGTATTAGTATCGCTTCATTCTTATGTCGTACTATCTCCTCCATTTTTCCCGTTCGTTTCTTTCTCTTTCTCACTTTCCTTTTAATTGTTTCGTTCTCCATTTTCAACCATTCTCTCTCTCTCTCTCTCTCTCTCTCTCTCTCTCTCTCTCTCTCTCTCTCTCTCTCTCTCTCTCTCTCTCTCAAAGCATCGCCTAAAACAAAAACAGTTAATATATTCCTGGAATCTCTTTAGTACGCTGACAATTTTAAGTATTGAATCTGTCTGAAGATTTTATTTAATTTACGAAAACTTCACGAACTACAGCTGTTAGTATCAGTCAACTCCATCAGTACCATAACCATTCGTATATTCTTGATCCCGCCAGACATTTCTTATTTATATTCAGGAAGACCTAATGCTTAAAGATAATCTACTTTAATAATTTTCTGTGTTATGGCTAATTTTTCTTTTTCTTTATACTCTCGAGGGATTTTTTTTTTTTTTTTTTTTATAGACAGAAGAGGATTGTTTTTCATCGAGATAGTTGTCTTCGTTATCATCATCAACGTATGACAGAGTGTTCAAGGATATCTACCATTCTGCTAGATCTGAATGCAATCCTTTTCATCCTCAACTCATATTACTCTGCTAAAAGGTTTTACCCACAAGTTTTTCCAACCACTTGGCCTTTGGTAATTTATTATGGAAGGATATTATATCCTGTGTTTCCCAACACTGCAGTTTGTTGTGACACTTTATTTATTGTTATCGTGTAAGTCTAACCTCATACTTTATTTAATGTTATCGTGTAAGTCTAACCTCATACTTTATTTACTGTTATCGTGTAAGTCTAACCTCATACTTTATTTATTGTTATCGTGTAAGTCTAACCTCATACTTTATTTAATGTTATCGTGTAAGTCTAACCTCATGAATGGCAATCAACTGTCCAAATTTAAATGTAATGTGGCGCGAGGTGGTACTTACACTTGCGGGACATGGGCCACCATCTCCATAAAAGCGACTGTATTTTCAGCTGATGAAACTGGGCCGCGCACAAACCTTGAGTAGGAAGTAATGGTTTCTTTAAATTCGAAGAACCATAAATATGAGGAAAGAATGAGTAACCTTGGATACCTAATCAACGCTCTATTACTATTGCACAAGGTCATCAGTTAAGTTAAAATGGGGTTAGAGGTCTTCGTTGTGTAAGTCGTGATGAGTGGATGGTAGACAGAAGGTAAGTGTGCTGTGTTGTGTGTGTGGTGAATTGCAGCTCGGGATTAATGCTGGATCTCAGGAGTGGATGGTAGACAGAAGGTAAGATGTGCTGTGTTGTGTGTGTGGTGAATTGCAGCTCGGGATTAATGCTGGATTTCAAGAATGAATTAACCAAGCTGAGCCAGAGTCAGGGTCAGAGGTGAGACCCATGTTTCACAGTCATATCTTCATTATCAAGAGCAATACAAGTCTCCAACGCTACACAATCAACGAAAGGTAAATGGGAGCACCTGGGTGAAGTTGCCGCATTTCAAATGTTCATCGGGTTCAGGTCCATATCACCCTGGCCTTACAGCAGCATCACAAACAAAAACAACAACAATAACAACAACAGCAATAACAACAGCAGCAACATAAATAAATATAAAGCAATCAGTACACGTGTTTGTATGATTGTTGTGTATCAGGCCCTTTTTATGCAAATAAAAATAAAGCAATGGCTGAAGTTTTACATAGCCTTTTTAATCAACGAAAATTCAACAAAATAAAGCTAAAACATAGTTAATTTCTGTTCGACGTCCGTGGTGCCTGGACATAAGCGTCACACACACACACACACACACACACACACACACACACGTTGGACAGCAGAGACGGAATAGAGTGCGTTGATCTGTGGGTGCTGATGGTGTGTATGCCGAAGAGAGGAGTCGAGAAGGAGAGAAGGGTAGGCAAAATGAGAAGAGGGGCGGGCAACAGAGGTGGGTAGAGATGGGGAGAAGGAAAGGGAGGGTAGCTACCGGGAAGTGATTAAGGGGGAAGGAGAGGAATAAGGATAGTGTGAGGGTACAAGACATGAGATTAAGTGAAGTGGAGGCAAGGGAGAGGAAGAGAAAGGGGATGAAGGTGAAGGGACAACGAGAGTAGGGTGGGAGGGATGGTCTGGGACAGAATACCGGTATTTTATTACGTCCGTCTCTTCCAAGGGCATGGTGAGGATTAAGTCTTTAGCTACGAAAAGATTCTATCAAAAAATCGTGAGGTATTAGCAGGCATAAAATACAGTACATGTTTTTCCACACAGTATTGTCCATCAAGACACAGTATTTCTATGACTGTTTCGACACTATATTATGGGGAGTAGACTGTGACACCATTCGAGCAGGGCGGCGGATGGAAAGCTGATGACAGGGAGACCTGGAGCTCAAGTTTCAACACCTTCTGAACTAGTTGCTGATTATCCTCTTTTGCTGAACATTTTCGGCGTTTCAGTAACACGGAGAGTAAGCCAGCATGCTCTCCAATACAAGTTCCTCGAACTGCCAACACTAGACTACATGTACATTACACATCCAGACGAAGCACATCATTAACAGCCTCAAGCATTCATCTGCCTGTGGACCAGACAACATAAGCAACATTCACCTTAAACACCTAGGACCACAAGGCATACAAGCACTCACCAACATATCAAACTACAGCTACTCACACAACATAATACCCAACATCTGGAAGCATGGCAATATCATCACTATCCCTAAACTCAACAAAGACCCCACGTTACCCTCCTCACATCGCCCCATCACACTCCACTGCACCCCCTCTAAAGTCACTGAACAACTGGTACTACAGCTAATCACACTTCACATTCCCCTAGCCCAGTCACAACATGGCTTTAGGCTACTACACTCCACAAACACCCTTCTTACAGACCTTAAAGAGAGTTTTCGATGGCATGAATTCAGCTAAGCCACCACACAGAACACTCCTAATCACACTAAACATTAGCAAAGCTTTTGATGCCATCCCCCGCCACAACCTCACAAACAAAATACTCAACACAAACATGCACAATAACACAAAGAGATGGCTGACAAACTACTTAGCAGGCAGATGTGCACACGTAACATTTGCCGGTCAGTCCTCTAACATCAGAAACTTCACAAACGGCGTCCCCCAAGGATCTGTTTTGTCCCCTACACTCTTTAGCCTATACATGCACGACGTAACCACACCCCACACACCTCTGATACACATAGTTTCCTATGCAGATTATATAACACTTACATATACGCACCAAAACACAAACACAGCTGCACACATCATGCAACCTTACCTCAACACACTACACGAATGTTTCACCACAAACAGGCTCAAAATAGCCCCAGCCAAATCTACAGTGACCCTTCTCACAAACTGGACAGCAGAACACAGTCACATCCCACACCTCACCATAAACAACACTCCCCTACCACACACCCACACACACACACACACACACACACACACACACACACACACACACACACACACACACACACACACACACACACACACACACACACACACACACACACACACACACACGCACACACACAAAATCCTTGGTGTAACATACAGTACATCAATGTCATATAAACAATACATCACAAACATTAAAAATAAAATAACACCAAGACTCAGTGCTTTGAGATCACCTACCCATACAACATTCGGACACAACAAAGAAACCACCACCACAGTATACAAACAATACATACGTTCAGTGATGAATTATGCAAGCCCTGCCTGGCCTTCTAACCTCACCAAAACACACCGCAACACTTTACAGACCATACAGAACAAGGCCCAAAAAATAATCACAGGCTGCACAGCTACTACACCCACAGACCACCTACATCAAGAAACCAAAGTCCTCAAAGTCAAGGATCACCTAGACATGTGAGGCACCCAGTTTCTTGCTGCAGCCTCCACAAACCCACAACATCCACTACAGTACATGGCAGCACATCCACCCACACCAAGGAACATCAAAACAACACCCAGCACACGATACCATACACAAATACTGTTATCTCTCCCCCCTCGCCCACCTCAGACCAGCTTCCAGAAGCATATCCACACTCAGATCACCTGCCACTCCATTCAGTCACTTAAAGACAACACACAGCTGCATACACGGTCTCCTGACATCCACCAATCTGAATCCTATCTTCCTCGTGAGGACAGGGTCCACCTGGCCAGGCTGAGATGTGGGCACCATCCAGTCCTCTTAAGCTACCAGACGAGGCTGGATGACTCCGTCGCTGATGTCTGTCCAGGATGCAACACAGCACCCCATACTATTAAGCACATTATGGAAGGCTGCATTGCACACAATCACCTATGCCAAGAACACAACATACACTCTTTGAGAGCTCTGTGGGA
This sequence comes from Coenobita brevimanus, assembly GCF_032717465.1. Taxonomy (NCBI): domain Eukaryota; kingdom Metazoa; phylum Arthropoda; class Malacostraca; order Decapoda; family Coenobitidae; genus Coenobita; species Coenobita brevimanus. The sequence continues at coordinate 11,666,184 of NC_137062.1, read as the reverse complement.
AAGCCCGGTCTCGGCCATGGCCTTCCTAAGGGACTCGGGGCTGTTCGGCCAGACTGCCTAGGGAACAACTACTACTACTACTACATACTATTCAAAATTTTACTATAAATGGCTTCCTATCACCAAGCCTAAAAATCCCCTTGGCGGGGGAGGGGGCATCATTATCCGTCCCATTATCCGTCCCTTTCCAGGCGACGACCAACTAAGATACCTGGAACCTCTGTCTAACTCACTTCTTCATTTCTGCGGCATTTGTGGCCTTTTCTCTAAGTTTCTCTCTGTTGAGCACAACCTCTCCTCCTCTAAACCTCAACGTTTCTTCCTGACTGAGACTCAGCGGTCTGAGACAACTGATAGCAACACCTTTTCTGTATCATCTTACTTTTTCTATACACATTTCAAAGCCAAAGGTGGCTGTTGCGCATATGTATTCAACAAGATATCTTTCTCACGTTTCCTGCACTTGAATCTTCTGATTTCTCTATTCTCTGGCTTCGGCTTCCCTTTCGTTCTCTTCTGTGCTGCTTACTTATCCCCTAATCCTGCTCACTATGAATAATTCTACAGTTATCTTATTTCTAAGATGGAAAACATGTGGTCAATTTCTCCTTTTCCTGAAGTCTCCATTCTACGAGTTTTCAGTGTTCACCACCACCTTTGGCTCTCCTCTCCTTTCACTCATCCACCTGGTTGACAACCCTACATCTTTTCTATCCTTAATGACCTAGAGCAGCTTGTACAGCACCCTATCCATATCCCTGACTGCCTTGGAGGGATTTCCAACATACTAAGCTTGACCTCTTTCTTACAGCTAATCCTCCTGCTTACACTTTTAATCTTTCCTCTCCTTCTGGCTCCTCTGATCACATCCTTATCGCCTTAACCTGTCCTATAGCTCCAGTAAAGTTTGTGGACCCTTCCAAGAACTGATGCTTGTGGCATTTTGCAGCTGGTTATTGGGAGGCCCTCAGGCAGTACTGCTTCGATTTTCCCTGGAATGATTATTGCTTCTATGTCCAAGAACCAACTGAGTGTGCCTTGCACGTTACGGAGGGTATTATCTTGAGCATGGAAGCATGCATTCCTTCCTCATATCCTATGACTTATGTAAAAAAAAATAATAATAATAATAATCTCTATCTATCTATCTATCTATTGCCAGACGCCTCAGTCCCGTTCGGGGTGACCACAAACAAATCGCCCCCACGTCCTCCTGTCCCCCGCCATTTCACTGCCCTGCTCCCAACTCACACACCCCTCTCTCATATACCTCTCCACCCCATCCCTCCATCTCATCCTCGGCCTCCCCCTCCCTCTTCCCCCTTCCACCTCACTCACATATACTCTCTTCGTCAGTCTTTCACCCTCCATCCTCTCCACATGGCCAAACCACCTCAGTGTATTCCTCCTAGCGTTTCCTATCACATCCACATCCACACCACAACACTCCTTTATATCCTCATTCGTCAGTCTGTCTCTCCATGTGACTCCACAGGCTCCTCTTAAATAATTCATTTCACTGCTCTCACTCTTGACTTGTCCCCTTCCAATAACGTCCAAGCTTCACTTCCATACGTTAGACTTTTTATTACAATACTGTCATGTAGTAACTTTTTCACTTCCATGCTCACTTCCCTGTTTCTTATCACTGCTTTCAAAGAACCAGAAACATTTCTTCCCTGCTGTACTCTTTCAAGCACTTCACCCTCCAAACCTCCATCGTTACTCATCACACTACCCAAGTACTTAAACGTACTCACATTTTCCAATTCCTCACCACCCAACCTCTCTGCACATTCAGACTTCACCTCTCTCAAAGACCATCACTTTACTCTTCCCTACATTCACCTTTAGATTCCGTTTCTTACACACTCTCCCAAACTCATCCACCAAGCCTTGCAGCTCCCCTTCGTCTTCACTCAACAACACATTATCATCTGCAAATAACAGTACAGGGAGTTTCCAGACACTACCCTCTCTCACCAGGGCCACTCCAACATCGACTACCCTACCTCGTACCTCTTTTATTACCCCATCCATGTACAGATTGAACAACCATGGAGACATGACACATCCCTGTTTCAACCCAACCTTCAAAGAAAAAAATTCACTCAGTTCATCATCCACACGCACTGCAGCCTTAGCACCATCATACATACTCTTCACAGCATTCCATAACTTCTCATCTACTCCACATGTTCTTGATACTTTCCACAATGTCGATATTCTAATTCTGTCCACAATATGGAGAAGGCCTACAAGAGATACTGGAGGCAACCCATCCCTGAGACTCATCTCTAATATGTTTCTGCCGGGAATTGTGCTAAGGATGTTCTTGTCTCTGCTAAAAATTATTTCATTCATACTAAATGCTCTCAACTCTCCAACTCAAGTTCTTCCAGCTCCTTCTGGCACTTTGCCAAAAACCTTTCTAACAACTATACCTCATCATCCTTCCCTCCTCTTTTCTATGCTGATGGCTCTGTAGCTATTTCTTCTACTGATAAAACAGAACTCTTCACTTAAACTTTCTCCTCCAGTACCACCTTAGATGATTCCGATGCTGTTCCTCCATCACTTCCCCCCTCTCACTTCCTCATGGTTGATGTCATTTCTGCCATCACTGGCCTCAATACTACAGTAACAAGGCATGTGCGCCTTATGGGATCCCTTCTGTTGTCCTCAAGAACTGTGCTTCTGTGCATGCACTCTGTCTAGGTAAACTCTTTCACCTTTGTCTATCAACTTGTACCTTTCATTCTTCCTGAAAGTTTCCTGTCATTCAGCCTGTCCCAAAGCAGGGTGACCATTCCCAACCCTCTAAATATCACCTATCTTGTGTCTCAAAACTTTTGGAGTCCATTCTGAACAAAAAATTTAAGGCTTTCATATCACAACCTCCTTTTTAATCGTCAGTATGGGTCTCGCCAGGGTCGCTCCACTGGTGATCTTCTCACCTTCCTTTCAGATTCCTGGTCATCGTCCTTTCAGGACTTTGGCGAAAGCATTGAAATTGGACTTGTCATCTCAAAGGCTTTCGATCGAGTCTGGCATGTATCTTTTATTTCCAAACTGCCCTCTAACGGTTTTCTATTCTTCTATCCTTGCCTTCATCTCTTCCTTTCTGGTCGTTTTATACCTGTTATTGTAGATTACCACCGTTCTTCTAGACCTATCAATAGCGGTATTCTTCAGAGCTGTGTCCTAATACCAACTAACATCCTTTGATTCATCAGTCCCTTTTTTTGCTGCACATCTAACCGTATCAACTTGTACGCTGATAAATCCATCCTTCACCCTTCCATTTGCTTCCTGCAGTGTCCATCTCAGCAGGTACTACATCAACAAATAAGGGTTGAGGCTATGGCACACCTAATGTCTGACTTGTTTCATCTCTCTGATTTGGGTAAAAGTAATCTTGTTTTTAATCCAACAAAAACTCAGTTCTTACATCTTTCAATCCGATAATATCTTCCGCAGGAGTACCCTCTAATTTTTAACAATATTGAAGTCAATCCTGCATCATCTTTAAACATACTTGTGTCCTCATTCTCTCGGGATCTATCTTGGAAAGATCATATTACCTCTCTCGTTAAATCTGCTTTCCAGAGATTCTGTGTGCTAGGCTAACTCTGTGCTTTGTATACCCTTGCAAAGTTGTTGCATTTATACACAGATTTATTCGCCCCTGTGCAGAGTACAACTCTCAGGTGTTGGAAGGCTCCCCACATAAAGCTCTTTTCAACAAGGCGGAGTCTAACACATATCGTCTCATTATCTCTCCTCGTTTTACTTGCTCCCTTCAGCTTCTGTTTCTTTGCCACACTGCTGCATCTTTATCTCTTTTCTATCTCTAATTCAAGGTCAGTGCTCCTCTGGAATGTCTGCTTACATCTTGTCACGGAGGGATGTGAATTTATGATTTAAAAATTACTAGATATTACTTGAAAATAGAGAGAAGAGATTGACTTCTGAAAATCAAGTAGGAAGTTTTACTTTATGCCAGCTTACTTCGCCGATTCTCTAAGGACGAGAATTTATAAACTTTCTCAACAGTACACAGCAGAGACTAATTACTCATGAGTGCTGTTTGTTAGTACTGTTAGCCTCTTGAGAAAGTGACTCCACCCCTGACAATCAATAACTAATGCATTAATAATAATAGACGGGTTCTAGCCAGTGCTTAACTCCTGGCTGGCACAACGGATTTAAGTTTTATACAAAAGAACTGGCCTAAGTACCAGTTATGGATAATGTAGAGAATTTGTACAAACTAGGAGCGGCAACTAAAGTAAGCTTAATGTGGCGAAATAAAACACACTTCTAAGTACATTAAGCTCAAAGAAAAGAACTGTAACTTTATTGATTACAATAAAATAAATTTACATATTATGTCTCATAATGAATTCAAAAGGGGAATTCACGGTCACTAGGGGTCTCATGAATTCAAATAACAAAGAGAATACACTCACCTGCTCATTCAAAAGCTAATCAAACTTAAGCCTAGAAAAACGAACAGAAATACTGGTCAGTGGAGGGGAGCCGAACGAAAATCTGGGCACCTGTGTGATGAATACCAAACGCTGCTATTCGCTAAGCCCGCTTTGCCAATTCACTGTCTAGGTGGAGATTTAGGAATTCGCTGTACAACAGAGGCGCTGCTCTATGCTGGACACAAATGGTCCTATCCTCGAGGCGACTCAAAGCTGACTGACTTCAAACTGGGAAAAGGGGCAAGAGATGGCTGTGTTCGCCAGAAGTAGGCGTGGCCTAACTTCAACGGTCAACGGAAAGAGGGCGAACGATATATTCTCACAATAAATCACTCAGTGAATGGACTAATGTCGTGCATAAGAGTGATGGTCACTAATGATACAGTGACAAATGTTTTGAAAACCTTTCCGATCGAAGTGAATACGAGGACGGTTGAACTGAGTGATGCGCAGTGGGAGTTCCACTAGAGTTCGTGGTTTTCTCACCAAAGTACAATGTCACGAACTTACATAAACACACTCCCGTGAATTCGTGACATTATGCCCCATCAAAATGAAATGTTTCTTCACAAAAATTTTATGATATACATACATACAAATCCTAACTCAGGCACGCAAGATTCACACTGTGGTGTGTGTACTATCCTGCTACAGGAGAAAATCACAGTCGCCCATGAGCTTAAAAACCTCATATTTACGTTAATAGAAGCAAGCTTGAGGAAAAATCTCCGTGACGATGGTGAAAAATCCTGTACTAAGGTCAAACTGAGCAAAAATTCGCTACATTTACATTAGCAAATAATTGTTATGAAGCATGGCGTATGTAATGCACGATGCAGTTGTGACAGTTGTAGTGTAACTGTGCCTACGTGTAAAATGATATGATACAAATTAATAGTAAATGGAGACGATGAGGCAGAAGAGAAGTGGTGGCAGCATGCGGCAGAGACGATCACCTGATCTGCATGACAAAACTGTTACACTCACCAGCTGTACCTGCAAAATCAATCTAGGTAGATCATCAAAATTGTCAGTGTGACAAACAACTTTTATTAAATTACAATTTCTCTCTCTGCCTAGTAGTCAGTACATATGCTACAAAAACTACTCCCTAGCCGAAAATTTTCAGTGACAGCCAAAGCTTTGTACATTCAAGGTCGCCATTATTTTCTTATCAAAGACATTATTAACCAGGAAACGTAGTCCCAGGAATCTCAAAGGACCCTGATAGTTTACTGGTTAAACCTACATTATTATTAACCAGGAAACGTGGTCCCAGGACAGAATCTCAAAGACCCATATAGTTTACTGGTTAACCCCTAAACCAGGGGCTTGTTTTGCTTTGACTTGCTTGTTCCGCGGGCATATTCGCGCTCCGACAGACTCTCTAAAAATATTTGCCAAAAATCAGTTATTAGTCCTAGAATAATAAATTAAATATGCTTATGGCACGTACCTTCAGCTTTCTCCTGGGATGTTTGTTGAGCCTTCGTCGAGTACCGTAGGACTTGTGGAGACCTCTGAAGTTGGGTAACGAAGTTTCCACCTTACACTTCCCGACAACCCGTAATATGATTACCACAGCCTGATTCACTAGAAACATTATTCTATGATTTTCAAATAGTTGGGAATCCATACTCCAAAAAAAAAAAAACACTATGAAAGCAATGAAAATTACGAGCACGCATGACCTTCCCACTTCCGATCGTTCGCCGCTGGTGTTCTGTCATTTATTATTCATAAAAACCTCACAGTTTATATTTCTATTACTATATAACACTTATATATATCTACAGTCTTTATCCATAAATTTCCTTCAGTAATAGTAGTTTATTGTCACTAGGCATTCAATTTCTTTCAGTAAAATATGTAGCATTCACTTTCTCGTCCTGTAAACTAGCGTTGTGAATCTGTCACTTTCACCTTCACTTTCATAACACATAGTATTCATACATGCTAGAGTGAAACTTTCACTTTCATTACTCCTAGTATGTATACTCGTATTCTTATATTACTACTCATTTACATTTCTATTTACATTCTCTATTTTATTGACATTATTTATATTTCTATTTTATTTACACTGTGTTAGGCACTGTCACTTGCAGTAACTTATAAAACTATTTTCCACTGTTCACTTATATTTACATTCATTGCTTTCACTTGCTTTTTACACATTATTTACATTTCCATTTGCACTGTTTTACTCACCAGAAAAATCGTAGTCACTCTCTATCATTTTCATTGACAAATTAGCCAGTTCACGTTCCACTTATCCCTTTACCTCTTTCCACACAAGGTTTAGTAGCGGTAGAGGTCACAGGGCCCTTTGCATGGGGCTAAAATGGGGCGGAATTTGACAGGCGCGAATCCGACGTGCTTTCACCTTGAAAGACGACAGTAAACTGAATACAGTGTGTGGTGGCCTGCCTAGGGGAAGTGCAGTGCTGCCAATCTCAGCCTGGTGACAGCTGCTAATATGTACACTATGATATGATTGGCAGGAAGTCTAGACAATACATAATAAATTCGGTAGTTCCAGGTGAATGTAAATATCACTTTGGCTTCTCCCTTCCCTCCTTATATATATATTTTTATTACGAGAACAGATTATACGGCATATTTCAAGGGGAAATAAACAGCAAAAATTAGCGAACGAGTGCATGTGAGGTGTTGTCAGGTGATAATTAGCTAATTACAGGTGTATGGCACTATCACTTACCTTATTTCTTTTTTGTATATATTATTTGGTATAAGAATAGGGCATAGGGCTTATTTCAATGGATGAAATCAGCGGAAAATTCCAGGGAAGATTTACTTAGGGTAGCATGGCTGGGCAGGTGAGAGGAGAGGGTAATGGAGGGGAGGTAGGGAGGGGAGTCAAGAATGGGGAGAAATGGCTAAATTGTCAACAATGGATGGGAATACAGATGAGATTAGGAGTGCTGACTAGTGTTGGACATTGGCAGTACTGATAGATGATATAAGCCACCACTTCAAAGCCCAGGCGAATTCGAAATAACACAGACTCACAAAAGTGACGCCCCGCGGTATGATCCCTTGCTCCCAAGCGTCACGAAAGTGACGCCCCGCGGTTAAGGGGTTAAACCTACATTATTATTAACCAGGAAATGTGGTCCCAGGGCAGAATCTCAAAGGACCCTTATAGTTTACTGGTTAAACCTAACTCTACACTTACAATTAATATTGGCAAGCTGAGAATCCCTATGCAATCTCAGGCAGGTCACATTTTAACACCCACCATGGGTGTGAACACTCATGTGAATACTGTGCTTTCTCTGGGAATCCTCAGAGAGGCCCACAGCTCGAGACACCACAAGGTAATTCAAACACAGCCTTGGATTGTCCTTACACGGGTCTCGAACTTCCCCCTTAACCTAGGTCCACATATATAACCAGGTCCTGGATGTACTGTGTCCTGTGGGACCAATGGTGAGACGTCAGGTCTTACTGGTACAGTCGTCAGCATAAATTCACTGCAAGCCTACTCGTGTGATGTGAGTCCTTTCGTCTGGCAACAGTGTAGGGGAACTAGTTGCCACATAGACTTGCACGCACTTTAAAGACGTGTTTATAAGACGTGGTATTAGAGACTGCCTAGAGTATGATATTCTGTATACAGTATTTGATTACTATAAAAAGGTGCAAGAGCTGAAAGAAGAATGTTATGAAACGACATATGAGTATAATACTCTGATATTCCTCATTATAACAGTGTCTAAACTCTCCTCTTCTCTCTCTCTCCCCCTTACTCCTTCTGATATCCCCCTCACCCCTCCCTCTCCCTCCTACCCCCATCCATGTTCATGGCTCTTCACTTTCTCCTCTCCCCATGCTCTCTACTTTCATTCATTTATCCACGGCACTAACTCGATTGGTGCATCAGAATTATCTCTTGACTTTTTACTAAACCCAGCCTGCCCTATTCCTATTTGCTCGCAGTACTACGAACTATATCCAAGTTACATTATCATTATTCCTTCCTGTTCGAGTCCCATCCTCTCCCTCCCCGTCTCCTTCCCACTTCTATTTCAGTTGTCTTTCTTTTCTCCACCTTTGGTCACTGCCAACAGCCTGGAGATACAGGAACATTGAGGTCTCGCTCTTGTGATGTATTCCTTACTGGTGTTTGTTCGAATGAGCCTGGCAGTCGGTGGCTATTATTTCAGTAGGTGGAATTAACCAAACCTTTGTTCCCATCCCTCCTACATGTCTATCTCTCTTTTCAGGGAAAATGTTCCCATTCTCCACTGTTCACTGATTCATGAAGAAGTATCAGAACCATAATGTTTCGAACTGCTGCATCATGTTTGAGGAAGAGAGTGGGAGAAAAAGACTGGTGCATGGCAAGAAACTCTTGAATGTCAAGGAGCAAAAAGGTTACAGGAATAGACAAGAAACAGAGATGAGTGTGATTCATTACGTAGATTACAGCCATGGATAATATAAGGTAGACAGGGCAGTGGAGATGAAGGACAGTAGAGGGGGAGAGAGTGAGGTGAGGTGAGAGGTAGGCTCGGGAGGGTCATTGAGAGGGGTACGGGGGAGAGAGCGGGAGTTTCATCATTCCATAACATTCATCTGTCGTCTTCTGCACATTTTTATGCTAATCAGATGTAAAGAATATTGCATTCTGGACGATTTATAGTACTAATTCTTACAAACATGTCTCTAAAGTGTACACAAGCCTGTGTGGCAACTAGTTTGAATACACTGTTGCCAGACAAAAAGACCACATCACGCGAGCAGGCTTGCAGCGAATTTGTGCTGACGACTCTACACTATTAACTGGGAACCAGGCTGGTCCTTGGATTGCATAAATCTCTGAGGACGCCTGTCTTACGGAACCCAGCATACAACAGTTGCCCGTGTTAGTCATCAGTTAGCAAGCAAGACATCAGGTTTGCACCTGCATTGTCACTTCCCTTGATGTATCTCACAACAAAGTTAAACTGCTGCAAATACAGTGTCCAGCATGTCAATCTTGCATTAGCCGTCTCAGTCGTGCTGAGACTAGTGAGTGGCATATGATCGGTTTCCAGAGTGAATGGCGCTCCATATAAATAATAGTAATATTTCTTAACACCATCAACCACGGCCAAGAGTTCCTTCTTAACAGTACTGTAATTCCCCTCGGCGGGTTTTAGCTTACGGCTGTGGCATGTCACTGGGATAATTCCACCTTCCGATTCTTCCATTAATACGGCACCTACTGCATCTTGTGAAGCATCAGTGTGCAGTATGAAAGGTTTCTTGGAATCAAGCAACTGCAAAATGGGCTCCTTACACAGCATATTCTTAAGGGTGGCAAAAGATCTCTCTTGCGCTTCTCCCCATTCTGTGGTGTTTGGAGCATGTTTCCGAAGCACCTTGTACAATGGTTGGACAATGAGAGCAAAGTTGGGGATAAAACTCCTATAATACCCCACTAGGCCAAGGAATGCCCTAACTTGTTTCTTGGTCACGGGTCTTGGGACTTCCCTAAAGTTTCTGATCTTGTCGCCCTGACTCCTGCAGCGGTTGTTGCTAACAATATGTCTGAGGAACTCCACCTCACTGTGCACAATTTTACACTTGCTAGGCTTCACAGTCATGTTGAAACTCTGGAGTTTACTGAAGACAATTTCCAAGAGTCTGAGGTACTCCTCCAACATGGCAGAATGAACGAGGACATAGTCAACGAACATTTCTACTCCTACAATACCATGGAGCACTTGTTTCTTGGCACAACTGAATACTGCTGGGGAATTGGTAAGTCCAGATGGGAGGACTTTATACTAATACAACCCCCTAGGAGTAGCAAAGGCAGAGAACTGACAGCGCTTGGGGTGAAGGGGTTTCTGAAAGAATCCCTTCACCAAATCAAGCTTTGTGAAATATCGTGACCCTGCCAGCATGGAGAAGATGGCAATGTGGTCATCCACTGGCTCAGCATCCACTTTGGTGATTGCATTTAGCCTCCTATAGTCACCACAAATCCTGACTCCACCATCCTTCTTGGGAACTATTACCATTGGACTACAGTAAGGAGATGAGGACTTTTCAATAATACCCGCAGTCTCCATGTCAGCAATTTCGTTGTCTACTGCGTCCAGTAGTCGCATGGGAATCGGATATGGCTTAACCCTTATGGGAGTGTCGCTGGTCAACTCAAGTTTGTGACAATCAACCTTTGCGAGTCTAGGTTGGTCAGAGAAGACATCAGCATACTGACAGAGCAGTGACCTTATAGCATTCTGGTCACCTAATGCTAAGTCAGTGTTAAGTAACACATCTCCGACAGTCTCCACCTGATGGGACTGAACGGTTAAGGACTCGTCATCATGGTCATCAGCTGGGATCACCGCAGCAGCCCCGTTTTCTTCCAGTGGCTGGTTATTGTCATCAGCTACTTGTGGACCAGTCTCCTTGGGGTTTGACTCATGATAAGCCTTCAGCAAGTTAACGTGGAACCTTTTACGAAGATCCCCATCTGAATTATGTAGCTGAGGTCTGAAATGCATTCTACTACATCATATAGACCCTTCCACTGTGCCAACAACTTGTTCTGGGCAGTGGGGAGTAACACCAAGCACTTATCGCCTGGACTGAACTTCCGAAGCTTTGCCTTCTTATCATAATAAGCTTTCTGAACTTTGCACGCCTTGATTAATTCTTACTTAGCTAGCTTGCATGTTGACTGGAGGCAGTTAGCTAAGTCAAGGACGTAGGTGTAGGTGGTCTTGACTTCAGGGTCGGGTTCTTCATCGTCCCATAACTCGCAATGGATATGAAGTGGTCCACGGACTGACCTTCCATACACCAGTTCAAAAGGTGAGAACCTCAAAGAATGCTGTGGGGCTTCTCGGTAAGCAAATAGAAGAGGAGCAATGAACCGCGGCAATTCCTTTGGCTGTTTGGCGGCCATGCACTTTAACATTTTGAGAATCCCATTGAACCTCTCACACAACCCATTCCACATGGGATGATAGAGCATAGTTCGCAAGCCTTGGATGGACAACAACCTGAATGCTTTGTTCATTACTGAAGAGGTGAACTGTGAACCCCGGTCTCTTAAGACCTCCTTGGGGATACCTAGATGACAGAACACTTCAATCAATGCCTCAGCAACAGTGATGGCCTCTATATTCTTAAGGGCCATGGCTTCAGGCCACCGTATGCTGAAATCAATGATAGTGAGGATATACTTTGATCCATGACTTGCCCTAGGAGAGATTGGCCCAACAATGTCAACTGCTACTCTCTCAAACGGTTCAGAGATTATAGGCACTGGTTTCAATGGCACAGGATGGACACGTCCCCAGTCAGTGGTATGCTGACACACATCACAGGAACACACAAGCCTAGTTATTTCCTGTCCCATTCCTGGCCAGAAAAAGTCAGCATGGATGCAGTCAGAGGTTTTCTTTTGGTCCATGTGGCCTCCCATCACTGAACAATTACCTAATTCGAACATTGCTCAGTGATACTTCGTGGAAAAGATGAACTGCAGTCGAACCTCGCACTGGGGTGTTTGTGACTCACGGTACAGCCGTCCTGGCTTACAAAGGAACCTGGCTTGACCTTCCCGTGGATACTTAATCACATTACCCTCCAGCTTCTTACACACTGAGGCAAGTGTCGGGTTGGACTGTTGTTCTTGGACAACATCTTGACTACGAATCAGATCTTGGGGCGTTGCGACAGTCAATGGGGTGACACGATTTGGAGCCTTGGCTATGGCTTGTGTTACTGCAATAGCCAAAGTCTGAATAGCGACATCTATGGCGCAGCTATTATTGACGCCTAATAGCCAAAGTCTGAGTAGCAACATCTATGGTGCAACTATTATTGACACCTGGTATGTTGCCAATTATGAGGTCAAACAAAGGTTCTGGCATGACAACAGGAGCTGTCAAGCCAGTGTAGAAAGCAGATGCCACCTGAATACATGCCTCAGGTAACAATCTCGCTGATCCATCAATAAGTCTGACTTGGATCTGCTTACCTGTGTACTCACCAGGCCGAACTAAACTCTGCTTGATGGAGCAACCTAAGGAACCATTATCTCTCAGAACATTTATGGAAACACCTCCCACAAACCCTGGCTGAATAAAAAAGGCAGTGTTACTGGTGGAAGGGTTTGACGAGGTAGCAGCAAGTCATTGATGAGACTGTGGAACGAATGATGCAGCAAATGTGGCGCCCTGAGAACTAGATGCCTGAAGGGTCGTGCTCATCATCTGAGGAGTTGGAGCATTGACCACCTATGATGGAGAGTTCACTGTCGCTGGGGGACTAGCGAACTGTGGAGAAGTACCTGTACTGGTGGGGTTGGCACCATTGTGCACTTGTTGTGGAATGAAGGCTGCATTTGCATCCTGCCTCCAATACACCAAAGTCGATTGTCCTGACTGAGGGTTACGTGGTTTGTCCTTGCTCTGCTGCTGCTTGAAATACCGGTACTGCTGCTGGTTAGGGTTATGCTTGTCATAACGCTTCCACTCAGGTTTCTGGGTATTTTGCCCCTGGTCCTTCTTCTGCGGTTTATTTGGACCTTGGCCATTATTCTGAGAATGGCCTTGATGCTGGGGTTCAGTCTGAGACGGTTTCCCAGATTTGTCAGCTTTCCTGTTCCAGGTGTGTTGCTTACGAGTTTGATACCCGTACGAAGTGAAGAATGCATTAGCCTTCTCCACCATGTGACTGGCATCCCTTACCTGGCAGATCTTAAGCTGAGCCATAAGCTCAGCAGGCCATGACTTTTCTAGCTGTGTGCACAGCATAAAGTCAATTATCCCCTCTCACATGGGAGGGGTTTCATCTTTCTCCATCCACTCATCTAAGTAAGCAGTAAGTCGATCTTGCAGACGCGCCCTCATAAACTGACTCCTGGCGTCGTCAACTGTGAGACCGTACACTTTGATGAGTGCAGCCTTTATCATCTCATACGTGAGATTGTCTCCACGAATTCTGTGGAGAATATGGAGGGCAGGGCCCTCAAACAAGCTAAGAAACTGGAGATGCTTAGCTGCCTAATCCAGCTGGTACAGGTGTGCCATGTCTTCAAAATGAGCTATGAATGGCTCGATTCACTCGCCTTCCTTGTACAAAGGAAGCTTGAGGCACGGAGTTGCCAGAACATGTGCAGGGAGAGCACTCGTGGAGCTTGGGTTAGCTGCACCAGATGTGTCTGAAGCCAAGGAGTCTTGCTTGAGCTTCAGCATCTCAAGTTCATGTTTCTCACATGCCTCGCGTTCGGCATGTTCATGTTCTCATTCTCTCTCTCGCTGTTCTCGCTCGTATTCACATTCTCTCTCACGTTGTTCTCGCTTGTGTTCACGTTCTCTCTAGCGTTGTTCTCGCTCGTATTCACGTTCTCTATTGCATTGTTCTCATTGCTCTTGCTCATGTTCACATTCTCTCTCGCGTTCCTCACGCTGAATTCTACGCTCTTCACGGGCATCATTCTCATGCTGCTGCTCGTAACTAAACTGTGAGAGCACATATTCCTTAATTGTTGGGGATTGGTAAGCCCCATATCTTTGGCTTCCTGTACATATATATTAGTAGTCATGATGCTGAGTCAATTAAGGCTGAGTGGACTAAAGGCTGATCACTGACTGCTGATCTGCAGCAAAATGCTATTAATCAAAAGTAAAGAATATAGGCACAGTTGATGATGACCAGTTTTATCTAGTTAACCCGTCACGTCCCGAGGTTTTCCGCACCTCCGACATCCCCCAGTCTCGAGGTATTTTCGAATTTTTTTTTTTTTGGCTAAAACCTTTGCTTTTGGTGAGAAACATCGAAAATTCATAGAGAAATCGCTCACCTGAGGTTTAAAATACCCAATCCAAGTAGGAGTTCCTCCTTACCTGACTGGGTTTTCTAACATGCTGGCACCAAAGAAAACGAGTTTTATGGGAGGGTAACTATTTTATCCACTCATAAACGGTATTTATTTATTTACTTGGTACGAATGTATATGTAGTACGAGAGTATATTGGTTTTCAAGCAGTAATAAAGGCATTATAAGCATTGTTTCACTCACTAACTAATCACCATACCTGACCTTTTTTTTGCCACATTACCTGATCATTATTTCTGGCTGTTTGTTCTTCTAATGCTATGTATACATTGTCCTCCACATTGTCATCGATTGGGGAATCACTCTGGCCCTGAATATCTTTACTAGCCAGGTCACTGGTAACAGGTCCTTTGCCAAGACAATGGCGTGAGGGGGGGAGGGGGGAGGTTATGCGGTGTAAGGCATTGTCCCTGCTTGACATCTTGTAGAGGAATAGAGGAAGGTGTCCCGTGTATACATACAAAAATCACGCGTGAAAATTGAAAATTGTGCAAATTAGGGACCTTGCAATTGCACGACGTACTGGTACATTGCCGGGACTGGCAAATGCAAATCGTTGCAACGTACCCATACGTCGACAGGATGGGGCGGGTTAAACTGATAAAGAAAATAAGAAGGGAAAAAAATGCAGCTGACTGAAAAAACTATTACGTAAAATTAACAGAGATGAATCAATAACTGCCAATAAGATAGTGCCTAAACTCTTTAATGATAACAAATACCTAGGTGTGATAGAGTGAGTAATATTTCGTTAGTAACTTCAGAGCTAGGAGTTAATATCCTGGCAAGGGCACCAGATGTCATGGGGGGAAGTGAATTTATGATTTAAAAATTACTAGATATTACTTGAAAATAGAGACAAGGGAATGACTTGTGAAAATCAAGTAGGAAGTTTTACTTTATGCCAGCTTACTTCGCCGATTCTCTAAGGACGAGAATTTATAAACTTTCTCAACAGTACACAGCAGAGACTAATTACTCACGAGTACTGTTTCTTAGTACTGTTAGCCTCTTGAGAAAGTGACTCCACCCCTGACAATCAATAACTAATCCCATTAATAATAGACAGGTTCTTGCCAGTGTTTAACTCCTGGCTGGCACAACGGATTTAAGTTTTATATAAAAGAACTGGGCCTAAGTACCAGTTATGGATAATGTAAAGAATTTGTACAAACTAGGAACGGCAACTAAAGTAAGCTTAATGTGGCGAAATAAAACACACTTCTAAGTACATTAAGGTCAAAGAAAAGAACTGTAAATTTATTGATTACAATAAAATAAATTTATGTTATATATCTCAAAATGAATTCAAAAGGGGAATTCACGGTCACTAGGGGACTCATGAATTCAAATAACAAAGAGAATACACTCACTTGCTCATTCAAAAGCTAATCAAACTTAAGCCTAGAAAAACAAACAGAAATACTGGTCAGTGGAGGGGAGCCGAACGAAAATCTGGGCACCTGTGTGATAAATACCAAACGCTGCTATTCGCTAAGCCTGCTTTGCCAATTCACTGTCTAGGTGGAGATTTAGGAATTCGCTGTACAACAGAGGCGCTGCTCTACACTGGACACAAACGGTCCTATCCTCGAGGCGACTCAAAGCTGACTGACTTCAAACTGGGAAAGGGGGCAAGAGATGTCCATGTTCGCCGGAAGTAGGCGTGGCCTAACTTCAACGGTCAACGGAAAGAGGCCGAACTATATATGCTCACAATAAATCACTCAGTGAAAGCACTAATGTCATGCATAAGAGTGGCCACTTATGATATAGTGACAAATATTTTGAAAACCATCCCGATCGAAGTGAATACCAGGATGGTTGAACTGAGTGATGCGCAGTGGGAGTTCCACTAGAGTTCGTGGTTTTCTCGCCAAAGTACAATGTCACGAATTTATATAAATACACTCGCGCGAATTCGTGACACATCCCTCCACCACTTCAACGGGCGCGTAGGAACAACCTCTCATCCCGTTTCTGTACAAGTCTTTAATGCAGGAGTTGTTTCGTTACTCCCACTGTTTCATGTATACAACAAGTCAGGTCTGGAACTGTCTCCCTCTGTCTGTATTTTCTACTGCCTATGATCTCCAGTCTTTCAAATGCAGTTTCTCCAGGCATCTTGAAATTATCGGGTCTTGAATTTGGCTCTCTGTTATCTTGTTTTTGTTTTTTTCTTGCAGGGAACAATTTGCCGGTCCTGGCCTTTTGTTCCTTCTTCTTGAAAAAAAAAAAAAAACATACACACACATACTGAGTGACAAGCCAAATTTTCCTATAACCTATAAAACCATTTACGACTTTGAGTGGTAACTGTGCAACCAGGTGGGCGCCTTGATGCCTAGTGGGTTAAGGTTCCCCACCCGGATGTGGCTCATAAAGGTTTCCATGCGAGGGATGGTTGGGATTTTACTGCACACATAATGCCACTCCGGGATGAGTGAGGTTGGTCACCCTCGCCTTAACGGTTTGAAATGAGCAGACAAGCTTCGGGCGGCAACGCTGTTAATTAAAAAAAAAAAAAAAAATAGATGGTAGTTTCTGCCTTTTCCAGTTCAGTGAGTTAGTCTGAGCTAAAGAAATTTGTTTTTCTTTAGCTGGCATAAAATGCAAACTACAGTACATATATCAAATAATCCAATGATCATGCAGTTATCATGTTCTAGGCTAACACCAGACGATTTTGTTCATCTTGGCGAAATACAGATCGTTAGAGAATTATCAGCTGTGGAAATTACACCATTGGCTGATGTAAACGTTCTTATTTACTGTACTCACTCTAGTATCAGGTGACTTTGTTCACTGAAATAAAATCCTGGCACTCAAAATTAACTCTCTCAAAAAGTTTGTCACATATGGTTTATTCTTGGTGACGCCGGATTATTTTATTCAACCTCAAAGTGACTTCAAACTGAAGGGGTTTCGATACACAGTTCAGAAATCAATTCAGTACGAGAAATCATTACTTAAGTGGAAATAATCGTCAACAAGAACAATATTAAATAAGGTGCTCAGACAGCACAGACTCACCGAGTAACTTGCTCTCATCCCCACACAAAATACAGGAGTCAAGTTGATCCACATCGAATAAACCGTTATGAACTAGTTTTGTACCCTGATCTTAGAGCTTAATCCATGATCTTATCCTTTGATTCATGCACCAAAAGGGAGTCTCTTCTTCGCAGGCGCACACACAGTGTATGTTATAATTGTTATTATCATCATGCAGGATACTCATGGGACATTTTCATAATATGTATGCATACATAGGAACTGACTCGATAATATTAGCTATGCCTTCGGTGTCGCAAATAAAAGAACAGAATATATAATGTTTTCATCAGTGTTACTGTGACAAAAGGTTAAATAAGAAATACATTTTTTTTTTACTACATACATACGTATGTGATGAAGCCTGAGACTCTTGCTTGTGTTTCTCAAACTGATTAGGGATTAAGCAGAGGCTACTTTTTAAAATATTGATCACTATTTTCTTTTCCTCTGAGAACAAAAACGACAGCGAATGATCAATAAACAATAAGCAGATATTCTAAGAATGGAGTAAAATGTTTTACATTATATCCTCATTTTTTTTTTACAATTGTTGTCACTCTTGTTTTACCTGATAGACAAGTATGAGAAGCTGGTACTCCAAAGCATTATTCCCTACCCAGAAAGAAATTACACACATTTCATTTCATACCTAACAGAGAACTACAAAATTTGGTAGTCAAGCTTTATTCCCTTACATTTAACAAGGAATGGAACATAACAAGGCATTAAACACAAGGCAGTATTCAGACAGTATGGTGAAATATTATTCCGTGGCCTGACAATGAACTAAACACATCGGAAGCATTGCAATTAACCCTAACCAGGAACAAAGCACATCCGAAGCATTTTTATATACCTTACAAACGCTTAAGCAGAAGCCTGTTCCTTCCCTCCACGAAGTTTCTCTCTCTGGAAGTAAAAAAAAAAAAAAAAATCGAGCACAATTCAGAGAACTATGTTTGGGTGAGGAGGTAAACAGAGCTGCTTCGCCCTTATAATGCATTTTTTAGAACTTTGTCAGACTGACAAATTCTTTCAGTATGATGGCCCTTTTTATACAGAAATTATGTCTCGGTATCTCTAGAGGATTACAAAGAGAGATGCCTAATAGTCAGGTATTAATAAAGATTTTATCTAACTCGTCCACAACGTTAAATCTTAACCAAGTTAAGTACAACTGTTTGGGGGCACCAAGGTTGCCAGCTGTCACGCTGAATAGGATTAAAGGAACTTCGGTTGAGCGAAAAGGCAGTCAGAGTCACTGCTTTGAAAATGAAATTATTCGCAAAAATGAAGCGTGTAATACCTACCTGCCTTCGTCAACTCATACTTTACGACCACGTTTTTGTATAGTTTATTCTTGACACCTACAGATGATTTTATATAGCATAGGAGAGACCCCCCAGCAGTGAAGAGATTAGTGAGGGACGCAGCAAAACCTTGTTCGAGAGGCCAATCAAATTTCAATAACATTATCTGAATTTAACAAAGTATATATTTAATATAAAAGGTGGGGGTGCTCACCATCAACTCACTCAATGTAGTGCTGCTCTCGGGTGTCTGCCCTTTCCTCTCCATCCTTCTTTCCTTCCATTCTCTTCTGTCTTTCCTTCATTCTTTCCTTGTCCTTCTGCCTACGGGAAACTTTACACTCCCTCTTCTGTCTTTCTTTCCTTCATTCTTTCCACTTCCCTCAGCTTGTGGGTGACTCTACACTGAGTGACAGGCCAAATGGTTTCCTGTGCACCAGGAAATCATTTACTACGCTGGGTGGTAACCATATAACCAAATTTTGGCGCCTGGTGGTTTAGTGGGTAATTACTGCGCTCCAATCGGATTGAGCCAGTGAAGGTTTATATCCAAGGGGTAGTTGGGGTTGATTGTCATGTAATGCCACTCAGGGATGAGTGAGGCTGGTCACTCTCATCTTAAATGTCTGGACCAACTGCCTAGCCCCGGGCTCCTACGCTCCTTATGGTGCAATGTAGGATTGGTTGATGGATGGACGGATGGATAAAAAAGTCAGTGTGCTGAAGGGTGTAAAGGG
>NC_137062.1:11611716-11641716 GCF_032717465.1 Coenobita brevimanus | reverse complement strand
GCCATCCGTGTTGGCCCTGGTTGCATCTTTATCACATTGGCAGCCCTGCGGGGTGGCACATACCATTCAGTTTCACCATTTTTTGACCTCCATATTTCTTCATTTCCTGGTTGCCGATGGGATGTCTGATTGGCTGGTCCTGTGGCTAGTCCTGCGGTGGGCTGCTGATGGGCTGGTCCTCTGGTTGGCTGCTGACGAGCTGGTCCTGTGGCCGGCTGCTGAGGGGGGCCTGAGGCTGGCTGCTGAAGGGCTCGTTTTGGAGCTGGCTCAAGGTCAATTTCATCCTCTTCTTCAAACTCATTGTCAGACTCTGAATTGACAGAAATGTGATCTTCAAATTCTGAAAAATCTTCCTCTTCTTTTATCGTCCCAAGCTTCTCTCCCTTCGAAAATCATCTCTATGGCCTTCTGGGCAGAGACCCTTTTCGCCATCTTGAGCGACTGCGATGCAGAACCACACAGGCAAAACTATTTATTTGTTGTATTCTGCCTCTAATCTGCAGGTGGGAGAGAGTGTGAGAAAACATAGAATGATTCCCGCAAGACAAAGGGTAAAATGTGCGGGAATGTGGGAGCAGACAGGTTTTGGTGCTTGAAATGTAACAATGTTGCAACCTTGCGCGTGAATAGTAGGGGCAGCAAAAGAAACACACACATGCACACATATGTGCAAACACACACACACACACACACACACACACACACACACACACACACTAACTGCAGGCCATGTAGGAGGGGGACAGAGTGAAGGGACGCAGCACCTCTACACTTTTGTTACCCTTGGGTCCATTGGACCCAAACACCACATGTGTAATATAAATGTGTAGGGGGGTGTACAGTGTGAAGTCATTGATAATGTGTTATTCTGTATGTTCTTCTCGGAAAACGAACTAAGGCCAAGGAGTCTGAGGTTGAAATAATAATAAATAGCATCATTTTTCTTTTGGGAAACATTGGAAACGGGTCCCGCAGACCCCGAACACCGCACAAGGGTTAAGTACCAGAGCTGCGTCTCAGTTTCCCATGAGTAATACAAAGGTCTATATCTGGTGAAGAAATGGTAAAGCCTCACGGGATAGGAACTAAGCTCAATGTCACTAACGAATCCAGATACCTACATGTTTAATTGTTGCCTGACATCCAGCTCTTAGTGTTCTTGTTGTTGTTGTTGCTGTTTTCGTTTCAGGCTCACCTGGAAGGTAAACGTAAGCCCTCCTCCTGCAGTCCACCATCTTCCTTTCCGGGAATACATGATACGTTGAGGGACTTTTGTAGAGCCAGTCAGTTAAGTGGCACAGCTGGATGGATACAACTACATGAAGGCGTCCCTCTCCAGCATCATCCCTGCTCTTACCCTGACAAAATATAAACCGGTTCCATGTCTGTTGAGCTAATTGATTTGTTCTACCCCTCCATTGTTGTTAAATCTCCATAACTGTGTAAATAACAACAATGAAAAGCTGAATTATGAAGAGCTGCAGTAAAAGAAACGTACCTCCTCCTTCCGATAACATTCAGAAATTGTTTATTTTAATTTTGCTACCTCAGACGATTTCATTTAGGTGAACAGATGTTTTTGGAACTCGATGGTAAGACATAACTTTCATTACCTACAAGTGAGAATAGAACAGAAAAATGTGTTGTCGAATTTAACGAGGTACCAATGGAACGGACAGTGAAGAATATGACCAAAGTATCCAGGAGGAAAATATGGAAGTTGAATAAAACAACCAGCTACGTGTACCTTCTATAGTGAGATGAGTAGGGCGGTGGCTGAGCATGGGCTGCAGACGGAAGTGTAAATGAGAAGTATCCTTACAGTTATGACTAATAATTATCATGTGGTATATAAAATGTGAGTACCTCTCCAGCTATAACTAACAGTTACCATGTGGTATATAAACTGTAAGTACACCTTCATTTATAACTAACAATTATCATGTGGTATATGAGTATAACCTGTCTGGTGAAGAAGCTGCTTTTAAGGCATCACTTCATGTTTATAATAATTAAGCCAGAGAGGAGTAGTATTATGAAACTTTCGAATCCAAAATTTTGATATTTATTTGTGAACTACAAATAACAACGTGGATGTGGAAGTATTTATGATGAGTGTGACAAAACAATAGAAAATCCATTCTATGGACACCACATCCTCCGAACTGCATTTCAGGTAATGACATGGTGAATGTGACAAATAACAGCTGGTCATCTTTAACCTCACTCAGGAGTTCGGATTAACCTATACTCCTTCTCTGTTTGATCAGGGTCTGATTTTCACTGAGTATGAAACAACATCAACATACATGTTGAGGCGACGAGGTGTTGTCCTGGTGAGGGATTACCACACAAACAGACCACCACCAGCACAAGTGTTCACACAGACACTACTACAGACACATCTCTAAGTGTGATCTCAAGATGTAAGAGTGACTACCCTAACAGACCACCGCCACCACCACGTGAGTTCAGTCAAGCACACCACAGCCACGTGACTCAGTGAAGCTTTAAGACGTAGAAGAGGTGATGGAAAGATGAAGGAGAAAGGAGTCTTTCCATTTCCCTGCTCTCCTTCTTGCTTCCCATATCCGACATTTCCATCACCACCATCAGCGCAGTGCAACCATCATTACACTCTTTGAACATTAATTTGGTCTAAAATTACCATCTCTTCACTCAGCTGAACTGAACAAGAAATTAACATGAAAGTAAGTCATAAGTTACGAACAAGTGCATCAGAAAAGATTTAGACCAGTAGCATCGTCTTTTTCTGCAAGTGAGCTATGAGAAATAAGCTTAAGAAGGTGAAAATCTAGCCAGGGTAAACTAAATGAAGGGTAGTGCCATCACCAACACGATGCCACAACGTCCCGGCACCATTATTGTACTGAGTGCCATCCAGGGTGATATCAATATTAATTTGAGAAAGGAATGCAAACACCAATATACATATTGGTCCTTTAGAGATTGTTGATAAATCATACGCTTACATCAGAGTGCAATAATTGCTATTCCAATATGATAACCATTGCACCATTCTGGATATTTATGCATACTTTCTCCAGGATGATTCATCTAACTACTGTAAAGAGAAAAGTCTCTTCTAAACTGAGTAAGACAGGGAGAATAAATAATAATAATAATAATAATAATAATAATAATGTAATAATAATACGCTTTGTACATGAAGGAACAGAGGAAAGTTAAAATATCATTCACGAAAATCGTTAGAAATAATCCCTCAAGAACATGGTATTCAGTTCGAACATTTCTTTGATTTTAAAATCTTTGGTGCCTCGCTTTTTCATCCTGTAAACACATAAAGTGTTGTCTGTCCTTACTGATACCTGAAGGAGATCCAAGTCGAAGTACTGTAAACAACAAGCACGGTTCTTTTGCGTGACTACCATATTATATGATTAATCCACAGCACTGTTTTTATTTTTAAACACCCTCCCTAAGCCTTCCCCTCTCCCCCACCTCTCTCTCTCTCTCTCTCTCTCTCTCTCTCTCTCTCTCTCTCTCTCTCTCGCCCATCTTTGCAAATTATCAGGTTAGCTGTACTAAAATAAAAATTACATTTCCATAAGCAATATCAAACAAGTAATGGTTAAAACGGCAGCCTAGAATAAACGCGTCCCTTCCCCCTCGGAGGTAAATACTGGCATTACAAAAGCAATTTCCTAACTTCATGAGGTTCAGGTAAATGCTTCCAGGAAAATGAAATGCGCAGTCTTTCCCTCCAAACTTTTTTCATTTCAGGTGCCAAGACCAAGTCCTGTATATTCTGCTGCTTCTTTATTGTATATCCTAAACTTATAACGAAGACAAAAATTTTAGCACTTTTATTCTTCCATCAGATAATTATATTCAGCTTAGAAATGGCCTCACATCTAGGCAGGTGTCGTTACGGCTGCAAATAGAAGCAAGAGCGATTGGTAGTGCAACTGCCAAATGATTAGGAAAACACAACTAAATGAAAAGTCCAGCAGCACTAGGGAACTCCTTGGCTCATGCGTGTTGATGATGTCTGGCACATCCTTGGCTTGTGCGCGAGATGAGTCCCACGGTACAACAGCACAGGCTGGCGTGTGGTGCCGCCAGCCCGGCTGTCCTGTGCTAACTGGTTCCTCACTATCCCAGTAACTCATCAACTCAGTAACACTTTCGTTTGTAGGCCAACCCCAGGGACGATCTGGTAACAAATTACTAGGTATGGTAATTATAAGCCAAATGTCATCAGTTATATTTAAAAAATCCTAAGTAACCTTTCCTAAATTAATACATCCTACTTAATCTTGTTTAGTTTATAATTAAAAGTATTATAACCATGATCATATATATATTAATAATTGTTAATTAAGTATAAATATTAATCCATATGATTGTTCATATCCTCAAACCGTGAGAACGGTAGCAAACAAAGAATTTATATGAGAAACAACTAATATAAAAAAAACTAATGTCCCACACTATGTTTATATTAAAACAACCAAAATCAATGTGCGCAATAATAAGAGGAGAACTAGGTTAGTCCATTAGCAATAGTATCAACATATCTCAATCTAGCATTTAATTTAATTAATAAATCTGTTACTGTTAATGTACAAAAAAAGTCGATGAGGGCATTTTTTCATTTCCACTCAAATTTGTTTTTGTGTGTACATTCAGCGTGAGGGTTGGCGCCGAACATTGTCAAGGCCTGAATGCTGAGTGAATGGATGTGTGGCCGGCTTCACTGGCCACTTGGCTGATGGCTCACCAACTTCTGCCCATTCCTGTTGCTGTGTCTGGATGATTCCCACCTCATGCATTAGTGCAGTGGTGCACAACTCAAAGTGGGTTGAGGGCCAAACTCCTTCCTGGTGATGTGTCCGAGGGCCAAAAAAAAAAAAAAAAAAAAAAAAAAAAGCCATATCTAAACACTTTAACAAGGAGCATGAACCACAGACACAAACAGATATCATAATTCTGGAAAAGGGATGGAGAACAAGGCGTTAGGATTACCATCTTTCAAAAATAAATAAATAAAAATACATTTCTTCCTTTTCTTTAGATAACACAGAACGTATCTAACTTACTTACAACTTACTGTCACAAGAACTAAATAAAAGTTGCGAATTTCTTAAAAAATCTAGATATTTGTTTAAATTCCTGGTCAGGTGGTAGGTGGTGGCAACCATCATCCACTCACTTGATGTAGTGTTGCCTATTTCTTCCTTAGCCTTTATCATTCTTTCCTGTTGCTTATTATTGCTTTTCTTTCCTTTACATGTGGCTTTACATTGAGTGACAACCCAAATGGTTTCCTGTAAGCCAAGAAACCATTTACAACGCGGGGTGGTAACCATATAACCACACCATACGTGCTCCCTACGTGTCAACAAGTGGGTTGGTGGAGGGTTAATGCCTCTCCCTCTAAAACAAATAACTCAGAGTCAAATGGCCACCACTTACGGGATTATGGTGTCTGGCAATAGATAGATAGAGAGTGTCGAGGACCACATATAATGTCTTCGCTGGACGGCAGTTGTGCACCACTGCATTAGTGGAACAGTGGACTGGGATGATGATGGCGATGATGAACATGATCATGGTAGGTGCTGCTGATGCTGTTGTTATTGTTTTTCTTGATGATGATGATGATGATGATGATGATGATGATGATGATGATGATGATGATGATAATGATGATGATGATGAAACTTGAACAGTACTGCCCGCCTCTCCAGGCTCTTGGTTCAGTTGTGGCTAAAAAACTCTTTTGAACAGGATTGTATAAGATCATTTTATAAAGAGGCCTGAAAAACATTCTAATGACATGAAAATTCTCAACTAAGTATTCATGTGAAAACTGTCCACACACCTGATAATCATTTTAGTCAGTCCTAAGAAGGCCTGTCCCAGAGGCCTAGAGGATCTTAAGAGCCTGCAAAGGGCTCACCTCAGTTCGGTCTCCCAGTAACTGACAAGGACTGTTTTATAGACAGGCCTCTTTACAGATCCGCCAATTAAAGATGACGATCAAATTTGATGATGATGACGATGATGACGATGGCGATATTATCGAAGATGATGATCATGAACATAATGAAGATGATGACGGTGATGATGGCGATGATGATTAAAAGTCCAGCTCACAAGCAGTCGGCGAGTCAGTCAGTGGAGGAAGCGTAACGATAAGGATAACAGCAATATAGTCCTTCAGACTGTAACACCCGATTCTCAGATTACAAGACGTGTCTTTTATATTAAATACTAGATGGGGTATAGAAGACCCTGGCCAACAGTGTCCTGGCAGTGGTAGACAGAAGGTAAGTTTGTTGTGTTATGTGTGTAGTGAATTGCAGCTCGGGATTAATGCTGGATTTCAGGAGTGGATGGTAGACAGAAGGTAAGATGTGTTGTGTTATGTGTGTGGTGGATTGCAGCTCGGGATTAATGCTGGATTTCAGGAGTGGATTAACCAAGCTGAGCCAGAGTCAGGGTCAGAGGTGAGACCCATGTTTCACAGTCAAATCTTCATTATTAAGAACAGTACCAGCCACCAACGTTATATAATCAACGAAAGATCAATGGAAGCTCCCGGCTGAAGTTGCCGCATTCCAGATGTTCATCGGGTTCAGGTCCATATCACCCTGGCTTCACAACAACACCACCAACAAAAGCAACAGCAATAACAACAACAGCAACAACAATAAAAATACATATAAAGCGATCAGTATACAATATGTCTTCTATAACTGATGTGTATCAGGCACATTTTCTGCAAATAAAATGAAAGCAAAGGCTGAGAATTTGCATAGCGTTATTTTGCAACGGAATTTCAACAAAGTAAAGCCAAAACAGATAATTTCTTACCGAGATCCCTGGAACCTTGGCATAAGCGTCTCTCTCTCTCTCTCTCTCTCTCTCTCTCTTACACACACACACACACACATACACACACAAGCTGGACGGCAGAGACACAAATAATCGCTTTGACTTGTGGATGTTGATGGTATGTATGCAGAGGCGAGGGGTCGAGGAGGAGAGAAGGGGTGGGGGAAATGGGGAGAGGGTCGGATAACTGAGGTGGGTAAAGAGATGGGGAGAAGGGAAGAAGGGGAAGGTAAAGGACGGTGATGAGAAGGAAGGAGAAGAAGAAGGGTTGAGCGAGGGTACGAGAGAAGAGCACTGAAGAGGAGGCGAGAGAGATAGAGAGGGGACGGAAGTGAAAGGACGAGAAGAGTAAGGATGGAGTGGGGCAGAATATGCTGAGGTTATTGCGTGTGTCATTTCCAAGGCCGTGGTGGTGATTTAGTCCTTAGCTAGGAAAGGATTCTCTAAAAAAATATCGTGTAGTGCTAGTAGGCTTAAAATGCAAAACTTATTTCTCCAGACCACATTGTCCATCGAGATGAAGTATTTTTTTTTTTTTTTACGATCATTGCACACTGAGTGACAATCCAAACTTTCTTACAATCTAGAAAACCATTTACGACTTTGGGTGGTAACTGTAACCAGATGAGCACAGTGACGTCTAATGGATGTGACCCATAAAGGTTTCCAAACGAGGGATGGTTGGGATTTGTTGCTCACTCCTGGAGGAGTAAGGTTGATCCCCCTCGCCTTAATGGTTTGGGATGAACAGACTGGCTTTGGGCGGCGAAGTTGGTAATAAGAAAACTAGATGGTACTTTCTGTCTTTTGCAATACAGTGGGTTGGTCTGAGCTAAAAAAAAAAAAAATCGTCTTGAGGTAGCTGGATGAAAATGCAAACAACTTACATCATAAATTATGAAGCTGGTATCATATTCCAGCTCACACTAAACGATTTTGTTGTTTGGGAGAAATACAAATAGTCAGAGAAATGCCAGGTGTTGATGTGACTCCATCGGCTGATATAGGCGCTCCTGTATATTCCATGCAGGCTAATATCAGATGACTTTGTTCACACAGGCAAAGTCCTGGCACTCAACATTAACCTTTCAGTAAGTTGAGGTCACTTGTGGTATATTCTTGGTGACGCCGGATTATTTTATTCAACCTGAAGGAGACTTTCAACTGAAGGGGTTTAGATACACAGTTCAGAAATCAATTCAGTACGATAAATCCTTACCAAAGTGTAAATAATCATCTGCAGGTACGGTAACAAGAACAATACTTAATAGGGCATTCGGAAAGCACACAGACCCATCGAGTACCTTCCTCTCATCCCCATAAAAAATACATGCCAAGCTGATCCAAATCAAATAAACCGTCTTGAACTACGTTTGTACCCTGACCTTACAGCTCAACCCATGACCTTATCCTTTGATGTATGCACCAAATGGGAATCAGTTCTTCGCAGACCCACACCAGTGTATGTTATAATTGTTATTCGAATCATAAAGGGTAGTCATGAAACATTTCGTTAACGTGTATACATATATTGACACCAACTCGATAATATTAGTTATGTCATCGCTGTCGCCAATAAAGGAACAAAATATACATTGTTTACATCAGTGTTACAGTGAGATTAACAAATTATATATATATATATATATATATATATATATATATATATATATATATATATATATATATATATATATATATTTTATAAATAACAGAACGGAGGAAGGAAAAACAAATGGGTAAAAAAAAAATAATCCATACACCAGATTACTGGTGTCCTCTGTTCATAAAATATCTGTAACAGTTAGACTTGAACAGTTGTGAGTTGAAATTTGGAGGAAAACAACTCTGGGGAAGCGAGTTCCAGAGAGATGCAGTTCGGGGAATGAAAGAATTCTGATAGGCAGAAGTTCTGCAATATGGCTGAGTGATATTCCAGTCATGAGCGCTACCAGATGCCCGTGTAGCACGAGAACAGGCATTGAGAGGTGGCATCATGGACGGAACTTCGTCTGAGCATTTGCCAAAAAAATATCTGTAAAATAATGCAAGGGAGGCAACATTTCTTCTTACTTGCAGGGGAGGTAGTTTATATGTAATGGCAGTGTTGTTAATGATTCTAACAGCTTTATTCTGAATTTTGTCTAGTTGTCTTAATGCAACCTCTCCACAACCATCCCACAAGGGTGAGCAATATTCAAGCTGAGAGCGCACATGACTTATAAATTATAGCTATATATATATATATATATATATATATATATATATATATATATATATATATATATATATATATATATATATATATATATATATATATATATATATATATATATATATATATATATGTATATATATATAACTACATATATAGCTACATATATATAGCTACATTCATACATCTATTTGTGCTGAATCCTTAAAACTCTTGCTTTTATTAATGTAATTGATAAGGGACTAGGCAGAAGCTACATTTCAAAGTATTGTTCAGCATTTTGTTTTCCTCTGAGAATATAAACAACAGCGGGTCATCAATTAAAAATTCTCAGTTAGCAGATACTCTAAGAATGAAGTATAATGCTTTACATTTCACATCCTCATTTTTTTTTCTACGATTTTTGTCATTTTTTCCAAACCTAATAGACAAGTGTGAGAAGGTGGTATTCCGAAGCATTATTCCCCACCCAGGAAGAAAGTTGACACATTTTATTCCTTATCCCAACAGGGAATTTTAAGAATGTGGTATTTTCTAGCAATATTCCCTTACCTGAATGAAATATGACAAGGCATTAAACACAAGGCAGTATTCTGACAGTATTCAAAAATACTTTTCCGTGGCCTGAAAATGAACCAAACACTTAGAATGCATTGTTACTAAACCTAGTATTGCCTTAAACACATCCAAAATACTATTCCTTACCCTGACGAGGAAATAAACACAAGATGGTAGTCCAAAGCATTATATCTTACCTTACAAGGATTTAAGCAGAAGTCTGTTCTTTCCCTCCAATCTCTGAAAGTAAAATGAAAATCGTGCACAGCTCAGGGAAATGTGTTTGAGTGAGCAGGTAAACAGAGCTGCTTCGCACTGATAATGCATAAATTACCTAACTTTGCCACATTGAATTACCTACCTGCCTTCGCAAATTCTTTCAGTATTTTTTTTTTTTTACCCTCCACCTAACAAAGTCAGAGGAAGGTGTTGTTATCACTGGGATCAATGGGTGTCCGTCCGTAGAGTTGTGCAGCAGGGAGGCTGGCTGGGCATAGAGATTTTGTTGCTGGGCCAGAACTCAGAAAGAATTCACTGTAGAGTCATGAAAATTCGTATAGTTATGTGTCTAATAGTGAAATGGTGCCTTTTGATAGGTTGAATGTTGTGTCTTAAATTCTTACTTTTAATAGTGAAAAGTGAAAAAATCAAAAGGTTTAAATGTGACCTGCGTAAGAATCTGAAGGGCCTAGGTTATCTGTCCTCAAGGTGTTCTTACGCCCACCTTTAAAAGAAAAGGTTGGGATGGGGGATGAGAGCCGTTATGCGCATGGTTAGATATGCAGGGAGGTGGGGGCTAGGTGTTTGGTCAGACAGAGCATTGCAACAGCGTAGCGTTGTCTAAGTTTTAATAGAGTATTAAATTATCGGTGTCTCTAGAGGATTACATGAGAGAGATGACTAATAGTCAGGTATTAATAAAGACTATATGTAACCCGTCCACTACGACAAAACTTAACCAAGTTAAGT
Source organism: Coenobita brevimanus (assembly GCF_032717465.1). Classification (NCBI taxonomy): domain Eukaryota; kingdom Metazoa; phylum Arthropoda; class Malacostraca; order Decapoda; family Coenobitidae; genus Coenobita; species Coenobita brevimanus. The sequence continues at coordinate 11,631,089 of NC_137062.1, read as the reverse complement.
GAAATTATCTGGGGGAAGCAAGGTTGCCAGCAGTCATGCTGAAATGGATACAAGGAACTCTGGTTGAGTGAAAAGGCAACCGGAGTCACTGCTTTGAAAATTATTCACACACACACACACACACACACACACACACACACACACACACACACACACACACACACACACACACACACAAAGAAGCGTGAAGTACCTACGTGCCTTCGCCAACTCTTTCTCTACTACGTAGTCTTTGTATACTGAATTCTTGATGCCTCCAAGTGAAATTATTACCATAAAAGAGACCCAAAGCAATGAAAGGATTTGTGAAGGATGCAGCAAAACCCTCTTGTTCGAACACCCTATCAAATATGAATAACATGATATGAATATAATAAAAGTATAATATAAAAAGTTACTGTACTGAATGGTGTTAAGGGAACCATGTGCTTTCAGTAAATATGTAAACAGAGTCGCTTTGCTGCGAGTGAATTACTACCCGTCCTCGACCCGGAGGGGCTCGGGGACGGGTATTGTTTCACTCGGTTTGTTTGTTTGTTTGTTTGTTTGTCTGTCTGTCTGTCTATCTGTCTGTTAACAACTTTATGCTAAAACTGCCAGTGCGATTTTGACTAAAATAACAGGAATGATGGGCTATGACTTTCTGATTGCCTGATTAAATTTTGGGCCAAATTGGGCCAAGGCTCAGGCTGTAGGGCCAAAAAATGTAAAAAAAAAAAAAAAAAAAGTGGACGGGTAAAAATGGTTTTTGCGCCATAAATCCTTTCAAATTCGTTATATCGACATGAAACCAAAACCTAAAGGTGCATCTTTCAAATCTGCATTTCATAACATGCTTCACTATATCAGGGGGGTCACCCCTCAGTTAGCAGAAGGGGGGGTCAATGTCAGGTGAGTTGGGCCTAAAATTTCAAATAGGCATAAAATCGTCAATTTTCACCCGATTTACTCCAAATCTGACATGTGACATCTATGACTAGATTATCCTATTGTATTTATACGTCAGCACTAAAATGACTTCTGGGGTGGGGTTTGCTGTGCCTTGGCATCGCTTCTTGTTTAGCTAAGCCTTTGAAGCGTGAAATACCTACCTGTCATCGTTAACTATTTAAAGATATGGGCGTCTTCTTTGTTTTACTCGTGCTGCCTCCAAACGATTTATCCAGCGTCGGGCAGACTTTCACTCTACAAGTGTTAGGTATAGCGCTGATTCACTACTATGTTACCCTAAATGAGTAAAATCATCTGGTGGCGGCCTGTTCAAAATTTACAAATGAAGTGATTTCTAATGGTTCTTTATGACCACCAGACAATTTTATTCGGCAATGAGTAGATGTCTCATCCTAGATCAAATAAAATCCTCTTGTAGAAGTTAACTGATATGAAGAAAGACCATATTTATTTTATATTTTCTATCTCCTGCCCACTGTATTTATTAAGGTGCCCACTTTGTGCTGAAAGCAAATGAATACCTGCCTACTACACACAGTACTATTATCCTGTGAACTCACGACTCAGTAGCGCCAGTCTACAATCCATTAACACTGCTGTCTCTAATAAAGTAATACGTGAGTAATGAAAAAACATTTTGGAACTTTATTAAAGAATTTAGTATGATGACTCTCTCTCTCTCTCTCTCTCTCTCTCTCTCTCCTACAGCGGGGTGTTTCATTCCCCCATTCAAAATTACTGTTCCTTCCAGTCCATTACGTTCACATTCCCGTTCCCATTCCTTTGCCCCTCACTCGTTATTCCTCTCCCTCTCAGCTCTCCGGTCCGTACTCATGGTGACATAGGCTTCGTGGCATCTTTTTATCAGTAATTTGTTTTGCGCATTGCCTCCGTTTTCACCATCTTCTGCCTGATGATGCGAATTAGTGTATATCGATTTTAGAAATATATATATACTGTAGGCTAAGTATCATAAAGTAACATCAAAAGCAATATTAAAATCAAATCCCTAAGAAATAAGCTACAGTGCTTCCAGCACAACAAAGAAAGCGTCCGGCCGCCACCCAGTAATTTCCCCTCACATCCATTCCTCATTTCTCATCATGTACTCCTCATGTAATATCCTTCCATCACAATTACCCTCGTAATTTTGCTTCACTGTCATTTTACTTAGCTCCTTTAAATCTCCACGTCTCACCCCACTTGTCCTTTCATCCCTCTTCCCGCCTCTCCCCACTCCCTTCCATTCCACTCATCCTTGCTTTCACCACTCATCCCTCCTATGCCTTTCCTCCATCATAATCAGTTTTGTTTTCTCCCCTTCGCCATCTCCTGCATCTACTGTATTTCATCAGTGTCCCGTCTTTTCTTTCTGCTTCCATTTGTTGCATTCGGGGACACAGCCAGGGATGGGGCGCACATCCCCTTACGATCTCATAAACATGACAAACATGATATCGTAACTTAAAGTGGACTTTTACAACAGGAAACTTACTTTTTTATGTGCAATCACCTCCTAATAATATCTTTTACTATCTGATATCTTAGTAGGAAATGCAATTAAACTGTGACTAAATTCTCTGTGACGAGTGAGTATAATAAATAGCGCTAGAAATGGGACGGCAGTATGTTCATTTTATCACCCATCATCATTCTTATAGTCATGAGCATCAGTATTACGAACACATCATTATCTCTGACATCATTAACACAAGCCCTCTTTATAATTAAGTTAACTGGGTGTGTAGTCTCCGGAAACAGAAAAAACACAAAAGGTCGTTACATTGCATCATCATCAGCAGCAGCAGCAACAACAAAGTCAGAGGCAACACCATCACCACAATCACCATCACTACCACCTCAACCAAAAATACCACTATAGCCATGCATACCATCACCCCACTGTAATATTTGATGTGCTATGGAGGATGCAGGAAAAAAAATGGAAAGTAATAAAACCTGAAGAGCTGTCACAGGTGTACCGACAGAAAATAGGCCACACCTCAATAAAGTCTGCATTTAAGCCTTCGTAGTTAGCTCCTGCTCTCTCTCTCTCTCTCTCTCTCTCTCTCTCTCTCTCTCTCTCTCTCTCCCTGTCTCTGTCTCTGTCTCTCTCTCATAAGCCTTCCCACTCACACTAGTATATGCACCAACTTCACTCCTAATTTAGCCTCCCCCATCGTAAGAGCTTCTTAAGGCTCTCTCGCATTTTTGTCAGTGTGCTTATCAGACACTGGGAACTTTATATGCGTAGTTGCGTGCTAAAAAATTGCATAAAGTAATAAAGGAATGGAAAAACAGGAACTAAAGATAAGAGATAAAAAAAAGAAAATAGATAAGGGAGGGAATGGAAGGGAAGGGTGCGGTAGAGTAGGGCAGGGTTGAGATGGGCTGGGTTGGTTTGGACTGGTTAAGTAGGATATAATAGGGAGGAGAAGAGTAGGATAAGGTTGGGTTAAGCTGGGTTGGGCTGAGAAGGGTTGTGTGGGGGTAAGGTAGGATAGGGTTTGGTTAGGTTGAGTTAGGTTGGATTGTGCGGGGTAAGGTAAGGTAGGGTTGGGTTAAATTACGTCTGGGTTGGGTTGGGTGGGGTAAGGTAAGGAAGAGTTCTATCTATCTATATACCTAGGCCGCTTCCCCCAAGGAAAGGGAGGTAGCCGAGACAGGACGACACACTCCCCATTTACTCATCCATTCAAACACATTCATTCGCATCTTAGCCCCAAAGGGGACAACGGACAGATCCTCACCGCACCACACCTCACAAGGGTCAATTGCGCAATGCAATCAGTGACATCCGCAGCAGGGTCCGACAGCAGAGATGGTTTACCCCTGCCACATCATAACAGACCCATCCCCTTACCCGCACCTGACCTGACTAGCTGATCAGACCATATGCGGGAGAATATCTCCTCAGGGCTGCGTCATCACTTATTCATTCACAATTTCTCTCCATTTATTTGTCACGCACAGCCACTCTTCTTTGCTCAACAGACATCCCTCTCACATCCAGCGCTCTCTTCACACTGTCCATCCATCCTATTCGTGGTCTTCCTCTCAGCCTTACACCTCTCACATCAGATCTAGTTATCTTTTTCACCAATCGCTCATTATCCATTCTCTCCATATGCCCAAACCATCGCAACACCCTCTGCTCAACTCTTCCAGCCATCTCCCGAACAACTCCAGTTCTCCTTCGCACTTCATCATTTCGCACTCGATCCATATGCGTCACTCCACACATACTCCTCAGACACCTCATCTCCATTACATTCAAACTTTTCCTCTCTGCTACACCTATATTCCATGTTTCAGACCCATATAACGCAGTCGGTACCACAACACCCTCATACAACCTTCTCTTTACATCCATTCTAAGCGAACGACATCTAAACACTTTTTTCATTCCTCCCAGCACCTTTCCTACTTCATTTATTCTAAACTTCACTTCTGCATCTATTCTTCCATCCACAGCAACATGTGACCCTAGATATTTAAAACAATCTACCTCCTCAAGCAACTCGCCATTCAAAGCTATATTCATCCCCCTACCATCTACCACCCTTGTACACTTCATCACTTTACTCTTATTCTCATTTACTTTCAATTTCCTCCTTTCACACACCCTTCCAAATTCCTCTACCAACTGTCTCAATCTCTCCTCTGAATCAGCCACCAGTGCAGTATCATCTGCAAACAGCAGCTGCTTCAGATTCCACTCACCACCATCAACATTCACCAGACTCAGACCTCCACCTAAAATTCTTGCATTCACCTCCCCTACAACACCAACCATATAAATATTAAACAACCAAGGCGACATCACACATCCCTGTCGCAGCCCAACTCTCACAGGAAACCAGTCACTCACAGCATTTCTCACTCTTACACACGCTCTACTATTTACATAAAAACTTTTCACCCCTTTTAGTAACCTACCATCAAGTCCATACAATCTTAAAACAGTCCACAAAGCCTCCCTATCAATTCTATCATACGCTTTCTCTAAATCCATGAATGCCCAAAACACATCCTTGCCTTTTGCTAAATACTTTTCACACACTTGTCTCACAGCAAACCCTGATCCATGCATCCCCTCCCTCTCCTAAAGCCACACTGCTCTTCACCAATCACTCCTTCTGTATATACCCTCTCTAACTCTCATAATTAACACTCTACCATAAACCTTACCTACAACACTCAGCAGACTTATACCCCTAAAGCTAGTACATTCATACTTATCACCCTTGCCCTTATACAACGGGACCACACAAGCACTTGCCCAGTCAATTGGCACTATACCTTTCACAAAGCACACATTCAACAATCTTACTAACCAGTCAACAATAGTCACTCCACCACCTTTCAGGGATTCCACAGCACACCCATCCATACCTGCAGCTTTCCCTGTTTTCATCTCCTTTACTGCCTTCTCCACTTCCTCCTTCGTGATCAAAGAATCATTCAACTCTCCCAACACATTTATTCCTTGCACCCTTCCATACGCCACGATCTCAGCCACCCTTTCCTCCTCTACATTTAACAATCTTTCAAAATACTCTGCTCATCTCTTCCTTACTGCATCCATCTCAATTAACATCCTTCCATCCTCTGCTTTTACTCGTTCTTCCTTCCCAGACTCTCCCTTTCGCACCCTTTTCACCTCCTTCCAAAACATTTTCTTATTTTGTTGAAAATTCTCTGTAAGCTGCCTACCCCACCTCTCATCTGCTGCCACTTTAGCATCACGCACAGCCATTCTCGCCCTATTCCTCTTTTCCTTATACCTTTCATAAGACATCTCATCCTTCCTCTGCAGCCACACTTCATATGCACGTCTCTTCTCAGCCACAGCCATACTAACTTTCTCGCACCACCATTCACTTCCTTTTCTTACACCACTACCCACACGTCTCACACCACACACCTCTTCTGCATACCCCACCACAGCACTCTTAAACAACTGCCATTCCTCCTCCACACTGCCATTTTCCATATCTTTCACTGCGTTCCACTCATCTTTCAATTTCTCCTGATACTCTATCTTTTTCACTCTTTTATCCAACTCACTCACTTTCAAAACCTCCCTGCCACACCTAACTCTCCTAGCTCTCACCCATCTCTTACCTACTCTTAACTTTCCCTCCACCAGGTAGTGGTCAGACATACCTCCACCCTCCCCTCTCAGAACTCTCACATCTAACAATCTTCCTATTACATTCCTAGACACAACCACATAGTCCATCAAAGCTCTATCAACAACACTTCCACCCTCCTGTCTCACCCATGTATACTTATAAATATCTTTCTTCTCAAACAGCGTATTTCCAATCACCATCTCTCGCTCAACACACATCGCTATCATTCGTTCCCCATTTTCATTTCTTCCAGGCATACCATGCATACCAACTACACCTTCAACTGCTACATTTCCCACTCTAGCATTCAGATCTCCCATCATTACCACATTCACATTCGCTCCAAAACTCTGCAGACACTCATCAACATCATTCCAGAAAGACTCCCTCTCTTGTTCATCCCTTTCACTACCAGGCCCATATGCACTCACAAACACCCACAACTCACGTTCAAATTTCGCTTTCACCCACATCAGTTGGGTTGGATTAAGTTGGTTTGGGTGGGGATGGGATGGGTGGGATAAGGAAGAGTTAGTTTTAGCTGGGTTGGGTAGGGATCGGTTGGGTGGGGTAAGGTAGCGTAGAGTTTAGTTGAGATGGATTGGGTGGTGTAAGTTAGGTTAGGGTTGGGTTAAGTTGGGATAGGTTGGGTTGGGTAAGGTAGAGTAAGGTTTGGTTAACTTGGGTTGGGTTGGGTGGGGTTGGGTAAGGTAGAGGTTGGGATAAGTTGGGTTCGGTTGGGTAAGGTAGGGTAGGGTTTGGTTGAGTTGGGCTGGGATTGGATAGGTGTGGCAAGGTAGGGTAGGGTTGGGTTAAGTTGGGTTGAGCTTGTGGGTTGGGTGGGGTGATTAAGGCCGAGTTGGGGAGATTTGTCTTTTTTCATCTTTCACTCGCTTATTTTAGGTATCCTCATTCTCTCCATCTACCATTACTCTCTCTCTCTCTCTCTCTCTCTCTCTCTCTCTCTCGAATCTGTGGCCATAAAGACGACCGTGCAGTAAAAGATAACACTAATCCGATCACCCGATATAGAATCAGGAGAGAGTTGAAATGTGGAACTGCAAATATTCCGAAACAGAATCGGGATACTGGGAACTGCACACACACACACACACACACACACACACACACACACACACACACACACACACACACACACATACAGAATACAAGGATTTGCAATAACGAATGCCAATTATACAATGAATTATGCTAAGGTTAGAACCTAAAGCTGCCAAGTTTAGGGACGAATGGTGCCATGATTAAGGATAAATGCTGCCAAGGTTGGGAACACAGGATGCCAAGGCTACGAAGGATTACGTGGTTAGGACCAAAGGATCCTAAGTTGTAAACATTTGTCCTTTCTTATATCATTTTGGCAACATTTGTCATGTGAGCATGATAGACTCTGATATTATGTCGTGTGAATATTACTACTGACATCATACCCTACTATGTGACTTAACACATTAAGTATGGTGACTTACTTTTGCATATTATTGCTGTTACATCTAGGCGATTATAATCACATTATGAATATGACTGTTTTAATGAAGACCCAATGAAGGCTAAATCGAACATGACTTCTGGCAATAAGAATAAACTAAAAATCAGCGGTCGGATAATGGCCTAAGCACCAGGCCTGCGTCTCAATTTTTCCATGAGCACTACAAAGGTTGTTTATCCTCCTTCTCCTCCTCCTCCTCATCATCATCATCATCATCATCATCATCGTCACAATCATCATCATCATTCGACTTTCCGTCTAGTAACTGGGTTGGGCAAGATTCAAACAGAAAAGATAAAACACTAAAATGTGAGAAACTAAAATTTGTGACCATTGGAATGTGCCAAACATAGAGCCACTTTCTCATCCAGGGCATCGGAATTGTCATATAAAAGTTGCTGCAATAAACAAAATATCTGGTGAAGAAGAGGTAAGTCATAAAGGAGGTATCTCTAAAGTAATACAGTTCTGAACCTGTTACACCAATGAGCTGACCTCCACCATCCATCAACCATCTCCCCACTTCTCTAGGCCTAATACTACTTTTCCACCCCTTCATTTCCCTTCCATCTCTCCACCACTACCATAATTCCATCTCCCACTTCAAGACTAAAGTTTCTTTTGCATTAAGCGACCACTTTTATTGTCTCCTCTTTTCCATCCTTCCTCTGTCTCACCGACCTTTCACCACCACTTATACTAATTCTCCAACGCTCACCAACAACTTCCACCATTATTGTATCTTAACATGTTTCCATGCCACTTCCTCCTCACCATGTCCCTTGCTTCACAACTGTCATTTCCGCATAATATTTCCCACATCACTCCACCACTTTCTTCACTACTCTCAACCTTTTCACTACCAACAAGATCATCTCTCCACCTCTTCCTCTTCCACCTCCCCACCACACTCCACCCGGTCACCACTCCTATCTCCCACCCCCCATGCAAAGCCAATCCTTTACTAGGAACCCTAGGGAACCATTCACATGGCTTTATGTTCCATTTTAACTCACTGTGCATAACTGGATCAGTGCTCTCTCTCTCTCTCTCTCTCTCTCTCTCTCTCTCTCTCTCTCTCTCTCTCTCTCTCTCCGTACCTCGTGCTGAATATCTAATAGACTATGTCTGTAACCCTGAAACGATGGAAAACTATTCCTAGACTGAACAGAATCATCTTGTGTTAGCACGAATTTAATAGATAAGAGTCCTCCGGTCTTGAAATGGTTGATGGAGACTAACTCTTATGTGACAACAGGTGACTTCCAAGCTGTATCAAGAATCTTGCACATGTGGCTTATCACTTTCTAAAAGATTCACTGGAAACAGTTTGTACATAATCGAGGCTTGGTTTTTATAGTCAAAGGACGAAAGGCCAACTATGTGCACAACATAATCATCTGATGATAACAAAAATAAAGTACAAGGATCCGATTCCTTACACAGGAACTATTAAACACATTTTTTTGAATAACATAAAAGGGAAAGGAAAAACAAATGAATGAAGAAAATAATCTATACACCAGATTACAGGTGTCCCCCATTCATAAAAGGTCTATAACAGTTGGACCATTCTGGGGAATCGAGTTCTAAAGAGATGCAGTTCGGGGAATAAAAAAATTCTGGTAGGTAGAAGTTCTGTACTATGGCAGTGTGACAGTCCAGTCATGAGATCTACCATATGCCCGTGTAGCGCGATGTAAGGCATGGAGAGGTGGCACAATGGATGCAAGTTCGTCTGTGCATTTGCCACAAAAGTACCTGTAAAATACTGCAAGGGGGCAACATTCCTTCTTACCTGAAGGGGAGGTAGTATATTTGCAATAATTGGGTTATTAATAATTTTAACAGCTTTGTTCACAATTTTGTCTAGTTGTTTTAGTGCAACCTCTCCACATCCGTTCCACAAGGGTGAGCAATATACCAGTTGGGAGCGCACATGACTCGTAAATTATTGTTAACTGCTCGTCAGTGAAAAGTTACAGACTCTGTACAATAATCCTATTTTCTTTGAAGTGGCTTTAGCAAGTGATCTAACATGAAAGGCCCAGCTGAGGGCTCTGTTAAGTGAAACACAGAGAATTTCAGTACTTTAGAGATAGGAATAATTGTAGAACTGAAGGTAATGAATCAGACACTGTCTGTCTATTAGCAAATTGTATATACTTGGTTTTCCTGGCGTGAAAGGAGAATGTTTTTTTGTCCTGATTCAGTAATCTTAGGTTAGTCTCGGCTTATGGAGATTGCTGTACTGAGTTGTAAGTAAGAGATGTTAAACGTTGCGAATGGGTGTTTAAGTGTGAATGAACTGTAAAGTGTTGAGTCATCTAAATATATGTAAATGGGATTATGGGTGAGAGATAAGAGACCATTAACATGGCTTAGGAATATGGTTGAAGCCAGAGCTGATCTTTGTGGTAGGAGGGCATTAACCGAATGGAAGTTTGACTATACATCATCTACGTTTGTTCTTATCTCTCTGTCACTGAGATATGTGGAAATCAGAGGAACAAATGATGATAGGCCATAGCAAGGAGTTTGGACAGCAGGGAACGGTGCCAAACTCTGTCAAAAGCTTTAGACATACGAAAGGCTACTGCAAGAGTTTTCGATGCTGGTCAATTGACTGGTGGATGGTATGTATGAGTCAGGAAGCTGAGCATATCAGCAGCGGATGTTTCGTTGCACAAACCATACTGTCAGTCACTAATTTAGTGATAGAACCATTCATATGACATTGAAAGATAAAGCCCTTGGAAAATTTAGTAAGTGCCTAGGATACTGAAAGAGAGCACGAATACTGACTGCCTCTGGCGAAGAGCTAAGTCCACTGCGACAATGAGGATGGGGGACAAGAAGGAAGGGTCGTATGGCATAGAGACTGGAAGACTGGAAGATACTGGAAACCAAAGGAAGGCTTTGGAGGCTAGATATATCTGAAGAAAGATAGTGCCTATTAAACAGGTTGGATGGCATATGTTTTCAAAATGAAGTTAAGAAGAGGGCATTGAATAACTGAGAGATTACAAGATACTGATATAGATATATGAAACAGGGCAGTCTTGGTAAGACAGAAATACTGTGCCAAGTGATAAGATGGCTGCAGAATCTAATATAAGTTTGGAGTGATCGGGATTTTTTTGAAGTTTTGGTGGGTCTTGCTGAGGTGGATGAACCCCTTTAATAAGTTGCTGACATTTTCTCCTCTTAATGCTTGTTACCTCTAAGCTTTTCTTTTTCAGCTTAGGAAAGACGCCTCATGCTGAATGGGTTAGATAAAGACTTTTAACGATATGCAAACTTTCAACTTCTCCCTCTACAAACCTGGGCTCGGTCCTGCATCTGTCGGTCAGCCAATCCACTGCTGTGTCACTTGATCACCATATCCCATGCAGGTATGGTAAAGGTGGATTTGTTGGTGTAAAATACTGTGATACATGAAAGTGAAGTCTGAATAGTTCTGCCTGTGGGAGGGAACAGAGAATATCGAAGGCATGAATAGTAAGAGAGTACAGTGTCATTTTTTGTTGGCTGCTCTGATGACAGCTGTACTGTAGTTTATTGCCTTTTCATATTTTTAGATTATCCCCACATCAGTATAAACAGTGGGGGATAGGACTATGACGATGATGATGATGATAACGACGATGACGATGATGTTCATTATGATGGAGACGACGACAATGACGATAACGATTATGATGAATGCTCGACCTGTTTAGCATGGGCAAACATGCCCAGTTTATCCTCCCTTCATATGTTCTTATTTTTATAAGCTAAATATGTTGTTGACTAATGAGGGAAATCTGTTAAGAAAAAGTAAAACGAAAGAATGGCGTGGTAACTGAGAAAAGAATGTCAAGATAAACCAAGATAAACCTCACAGGTCCTAACCCCGGACCGAATGGCTCACAGAATAGGCCTCTTCCACCCAACCACACTAGTTTGTAAAATTCTGGTGTCAGTGTAATACATGAACAGGATGGAATGGGATTAGTGATGAATGGTGGGGGAGGGAGAGAGAGATGGCAAGTGAAGAGATCGTGGAAGAAGAGGTGGAGGAGTGGAAGAGAGTAGGAAGAGGAGGAGGAGGATGCGAAGAGAGGGGGAGAAGGGGTAAGAATGGGAGAGGGAGATGAAGGAGAGGGAATGGAACTGGTTGAGCGTTGGAAGGACTAGGATGAGATGCCAGGGTGTGAGAGGAGGAGGGACATGAGAGGGATGGGTAGAGGGAATAGGGTGTGGTGAGGGAGAAGGTGAAGGAGTTGGGTGAGTAATATGATGGTGATGGAGGAAAACTTAGGGAAAGTAAGGGGAAAGGAAAAATGAGAAGAGGATGGGAGACAGGCTGGGAGGATCGGGGCAGAGACAATGGGGTAGACAGATGGGGTAAGGGTGAAAGAGGAACGGAAGAGGGACGGTGATGAAAATAAGGAGGGATGAGGAGAATGGGGGACGAGGAGAGCGAGGGGTTGAGGAGAGTGCGGGATGAGGAGAGCGAGGGGATGAGGAGAGTGGTGGGTGAAGAAGAGATGAGTGGTAGTGGGGGAGAGAAGAGGTGGGAAAGGAGAAACTGAGGAGAACAGAAAAAGAACATGAGGGGGAGGATGTAAAAATGAGTGCAGAGAGATTTCGGGGGTGGGGAAAGGGGGGGGGGGAGATAGCGAAGTGACCTGAAAGCTGTGCCTGGCTTAGCGATTTATACCGTCCAGTTCCATCAAGAGCTTATTGCCAATGCCTCGATAATCCCCAGACCAGGCACGCAGGTCACGTAAAGGCAGGACAGTGTAGGACAGGGCAAGAGGGAAAGAGAAAGAAGGAAAAGGGAAATGAGAGAGACAGTGTGTAAGAAAATGGGAGGATATGATAAAAGTAAAGGTGGGGGATTTCAGGGCAGAAGAGGAGAGAACAGTGAAGGGCGGTGAAGGACAGGGCAGTGCAGGGCAGCAGCATAACGGTGCAATGGTTGTCATGCTAAATGCAAAATGGAGAACATAAAGGCAGATATTTATAACAAGAAAATAACACGAAGCCAATGTAAGGAGCCATCCTTTTAATATATTTTGTGACTTTTTCTTTCTTTTTTTTTTTGTTTACTCCGTAATAAATTATAGAGCAAATGCCAACTAAAGTGCCACGGGTACATATAAAGCTGATTTCCCCCGTTTCCTATTGATTACGGAACCTATTTGATCGTAAATATCAATATTTCTTATAACATTTTATGCATAACTATGGGCATAGACATGAAAAATTCACTAAGACTCTGTTCACCTGCACACCACATACCTATATGTGACCATTGTTGCGCTAATACTCAACGCCCATGTTGAATACATGGTAGGGCTCTCACTCCGAACTGGTGTGAAGGTAATAGTGTTTTATCATGACATTTCGTTGAGCATTTCTGGATAATCTGTTAGACTTTAATGAAATTCAAATATTCGAACTTTTCCTGCCCGAACCTTGCCCGATCTTTCGCTTTATCCGTTTGAAATTTACACTTTGCTACTTATGTTCTTGCACAGTGTTTGCTCAAGCTGTGAGGCAGGCATCAATATGCCGATCCATAGAGAACACAACTCAGTTTTCGTGTGTTATGGTGACGGCACTGACAGAGTTACCAGCGTCCATCCCGCAGCAGTTTATGCTTTCCATGATCCCTGCCAAACTTTTCAGTGTATTTTAATATATTTTGTCTGAATCAGTTGGCTGTGACTAATTTCATTCGACAGATAAAACGGCATCACTCCTGAAAAATGGCAAACTGAGTCGCCCACTCATCACACAATAAAATGGAACCCAGTATAAGAACTGCTCTGCTTACTGATAAAATTCATCATGGTAAACTGAAATACAGTGCACACTGACTTGCGAATCACAGTGGTGCAATATTCAAACTCAACACACTATTCAGTATGCCATGCAAGAGGTAAATAATTATCATATTAAAGACTCGAACTATTTTATTGTCCGCAACGGTACATGTGTAGGGGCGTGAATTACCTCTCTATTCTGCAATGGCGTTAATAACTATTACCAAATCTGTTGGACCAAGAAGCATTACTGCTGCCAACACTCCGAGTCTCTCTCTCTCTCTCTCTCTCTCTCTCTCTCTCTCTCTCTCTCTCTCTCTCTCTCTCTCATTTTAAGCTTAGTCTTTTAATCACTAGACGGTTTTACTCAACTCTGGGAACATTCGTCATAATGATAGATAAAAACAATATTATTCTCCTCTTGTCCCTTTAGTGCAGTGTCGCCTTGTTCTCTTCTGTCACCACCAGACGATTTTGTTTATCTTGAGAGAGATCCCTCTAGTGAAGCAGCCTTCTTCAGCTCCTTCACTAATGACTGCTTTTACAAATCATTCTTCCAATCCACGGATGATTTTGACATTTTACGGGAGACCCATTATTGTACAAAAGACAGCTGTATTGAATAATCCCTCCACAAGGATGGTGTCTCATCGGTTGCATTCTTGCAACCTCCAGGTACGTTATTCCATAAAAGTATCACATGTACTTGTCAATGTACAGTACACTCCAAAAGCCGTCCACACTTGAAGAACTGGGTGATGGCGGGTCACTTCTGTGACACAAAGTGGTGCTCCTCGGCCCAGTGGTGTAGTTGTCCTTCAGCACACACAAACGGTTTATGTGTCATATAGGGAATTTGTTCTAACACAGTGAAGATCTTCAATGCCTTTCAGTCCAATTCCCAGCTCAGTTCACTCAGACTGGAGCGGTAATTTAACCAGTCACCGAGTAGACCCATTCCTGTCATAACTAAGGTTCACCGAGTTTCACAGAACCACCACTTAGTGTTCAAGAGGGAATGGCCCAGTTACGTCAGGTAGAGAGAAGACGAGATTAGCAAAGATATTCTCTCATGTAAGACGTGTTGACGTCCCACTCCACACAACATTACATACACATTTAGCAAAAAAAAAAAAAAAAAAAGAGATAATAATAATAATAAGCTGTTTGATATTTAAGCTGTTAGAGCTAAAGAATAATATTTAATCAAAGTGTTATGGTATTTTACAGTGCTAGATGTAGGGAACCGCTGGTACTGCCTTTATTTTTATTTATTTTTTTATAAGCTAAATATGTAATAATTTGCGTAGTCAGACTGCTCCGGGAAAGCTGAGAAAAATAAAAATACCGTGGCGCAAATTGATGATGAGTATGATGACACTGATTGTGATGACGGTAATAACGATATACAGACAATAATGATGATGGTCATGACAACAACTGTTCCAGAGTGGGTAGGATGAGAGAAACCCTTGAAAAAAAGACATAGACTGATGATGATGATGATGATGATGGCGATGATAATGATAATGATAACGATGATAAAATAGATGATGTTTTTGGCGACATGGACCATGTTGATAATGACTTAATTATTGTAGGACAACAACCTTCTTCCCTATAATTTAAACATCATTTAAGTTATCAAATAATAAAGGGCTCATTAATCTGGCCAGGGCTCATGGAGGCTTACATTTCCACTTGAGAGGTACGAGTATTGCTCAGGCAAATAAGTTTTTTGGAGGCAGCATAAAAACACTAATTGTAATGGTACTGGTGCGGTAAATATTGTTTCCAACCTCTCGAGTTTGTAATGGCACTGGTGCGGTAAATATTGTTTCTAACCTCTCGAGTTTGTAATGGTACTGGTGCGGTAAATATTGTTTCCAACCTCTCGAGTTTGTAATGGTACTGGTGCGGTAAATATTGTTTCCAACCTCTCGAGTTTGTAATGGTACTGATGCGGTAAATATTGTTTCTAACCTCTCGAGTTTGTAATGGTACTGGTGCGGTAAATATTGTTTCTAACCTCTCAAGTTCATGGGGTTTTCCTTAATAAATCGGTTGGCTACAGCAAGACTGAAATCTGTGAGCGTACTAATGGGAATAAATGGCTTAGTTAATTATTCTATTAGGCAACACTTTGAGAGAGAGAGAGAGAGAGAGAGAGAGAGAGAGAGAGAGAGAGAGAGAGAGAGATTGTACTATAGGTTGGAAAGTGCGTTTATTTTTCTTCTAATCTACGTAGACCAGCCTTATATAGATCATTACTTCTCCCTCATTATTTGTAGAATAATTTTCTTAGTTTCTTAGTTCTTATCAGTTATTATATGTTCAGTATTTTCATCCAGATGTACTGGGTATTATTTGAAAGTCATACGCTTAAATTATCAAATACACCCACACAAAACAACCTTCTGCTTAAAAGTGTGTCATTAGTGAGCAACATTGTGTTTGGATTATGTGCCCAAACCACCTGGACAGCACCAGTAGATGTGTGTGGTTTGTGTTTTTATGGTGATGGTTAATTACCATTATTCTTTCTTTCCGACTTTGATGTTTATTTCCTTGATGAAACTCTCTCTCTCTCTCTCTCTCTCTGCAATATCACAAGTGTTGCCTACCGTGAACCAGTCATTTACATCTGGCATATTTTTTGTACAATGTTGCCTGGATGCCAAATAACCTGTCTGTTGAGTCTGACTGCTCTGCTCTGACTGACACTGGGGAAGAGAGGAGGTACATATAGATTTTTTGTTGTTGACTGGAGTGGCGTTTGTGAGTTGAAGTGAGGTGAGGGAGGCCGAGTTATGGGACGTATTATCACACCCAGAGGGGCAGCGTGGCAGGCAGGTAACATTCTAGGAAACAATGGGGAAAATAGTAAAAAGATAACAGGATGATAGCCAGGGTCCGCTGTTCTTCCCCTCACCTTCTCTCTCTCTCTCTCTCTCTCTCTCTCTCTCTCTCTCTCTGTATATATATATATATATATATATATATATATATATATATATATATATATATATATATATATATATATATATATATATACATTGTTATAGGATTCATGATGTTACGCTCAGAGTTCCTTTCCTGAGACGATGACATAAGTCCATTCTTCTACGTAACTCGAGTTTCTGAATGTACATCGTACATTTATCATCTCAAGGGAGTGAGTTAGGGGTGGGGGAAGTGATGTGAAATATAAGGGACAGGGAGTGCAGGTTGGACGGGAAGAGGTGATGAATAGAAGAAGGGAGATCCGGGAGATAGGAATGAGTGAAAAGGGGGAGAAATGAATGAAATTGAAGGAAAAAAGAGACGACAAAAACAAAACCAAAACAGGGAGAGAAGACAGGAATGGATAAGGAGGATGGTATATTAAGGGGAAGAGAAGGAAGAAGGGAAGGAGAGGACAGAAAACAAAGGGGGGAAAGGAAGCGGTGATGTGTGGGGCGAAGAGAAGGATAAATGTGTGTAGGAAGTAAGGAAAAGAAAGGAATAAAGGGAGGAGGAAAGAAGAGGAATGGGGAGGGGAACGAGTAACAGATGAGGGATTAAGGAATCGTGAGGAAATTCACGGTAATGAAAAACAATGAAGACAAGAGGGGGATGGATAATACAGGTGAGGAGAGAGTTAAGGAAGGAAGCAGGAATGGGGAAAAAGGTGGCATGGGATGAAAGGCGAGGGAGGAGAGGAAATAATGAAGAAGACATGAGAAGTAGATCAAAGTGGAAAGACACATGTCGCGGCAGACACACCAACACTTTAAAACCAGCTCTTTAAGTTTATTTTTTCTTTTTATTTTTATTTATTTAAAATTTCTTTGAAGCGGACTGTTGTAACCTCGAGATTGACTCAAATTAAAAGTGACGTAACCTGGGACCTTACTGTGTATATATCATCATCATCATCATCAGCCATAACTAGTCCAATACTGAACACAGGCCTCTCCCAACCTTTTCCACGAATTCCTTGACTGAGTCAATCTTTGCCACGTTTTCCCTGTAAATTTCTCTATCTCACTTCTCCATCTTCTGTCTGGCCTTTTTCTGCTGCGCTTTAGCATTCTCTTGGTGTCCAGTCAGTCAGTCTCATACTCCATCGGTTATCCCTTATTCTTGCTATATGGCATTTATATATATATATATATATATATATATATATATATATATATATATATATATATATATATATATATATATATATTGTTACATAGCCTATGATTTCATCATCATTTGTGTAATTCTAACGTACAGTATGCTGCATGTTTGATCACGAGCGTGTTCTACCTCATTACCCCTTCTACCCTTATAGTAGAGTAAGTCGTTCTTTCTGTTGTTCAGAGCTTGATTGTCAACTCTTTGTCCCCTCTGGCTTCATTTGCGCGTCCTTCTTACAAGTTGTATCAAGCTCTGCCGGCCCCTATATAATGAGCTCAATCTATGCATTAATTGCCACTTAGATCTACTCCTCATTTTGCTCACATCTCTGTCCTCCCCTGTACAGTTGTTATTATTGTGAGTGCTCAGGAAGTCTCCAACCATCTAACAGCTGTGTAATTTGAGTATAAGTGTTATTGCATTTTTTCTTGTACTGTGTAGCGTAAGGTGTTAATTCTTAGGCCTAGTAAGGTTTTTGTGATTCATATGTTGGGTGTCAGCCCTTATTAATAATATTTTGTATCTGTAATAATATACCTTGCATTCACTGAGTATTATCTGGTATTCTAATTTTATCAGGGCTGACTTAGATAAATTTACTCTTGCTAATTTCTTGTTAATAGAGGCTATTGCAGTTAACCATATATTTAACCTGTTTTTTGCCATTATATTATCCTTTTGAGTCCTGAATGTTTTGTTGTTAGTTTGAGCATTAAACTTTAACTTGTAATTTTACCTAACTCTTTGTTTTGAACCTGGAACTTTGCAGGACAGTTTTCTCTGTTCCGCATCATAAATTTGGCGACCTCTTATCAGGATATTCAGGATATTATCATAAGGATATTGCTCGATATTTTGTGACTGTGATTTATTCATGATGGCTACTATTACTACTCTTGATGAAGCCAAAGATTTTTTGTCAAATGTGCAAACAGTGTGTGATGTAGAAAACAGAACAAAGAATGAACTTAAGCTTGTTGCCCACCAATTGGGAATTGCAGTTCACTCTCATCATTCTAAAGATCAATTTGTTGGCATGATTAATAAAAGCTTGTTTAATGTAACTCCTCCAAATGAGCAAACGCAGATTGAAATAGCTAAGTTACAGCTAGCTCTGCAGGAGGCTCGTGCTAAGGAGGCTGAATTTCAGGCAAATGCTAAGGAGGCGGAGTCTCAGGCTTGTATTTAGGAGGCTGAATTTCAGGCAAATGCTCGTATTCAGGAGGCACAGGTACAGGCTCAGGCACAAATTGAACTTGCTAGGATTCAGGCAGACCATGAGTATCGCATGAAACAAGGTGGAACTGAATCATCTAGCTCTGATGATTTTGATGTGGCTAAAAATGTTAAACTTGTCCCTCCTTTTAATGCATCTGATTTAACAAAGTATTTTCAGTTGTTTGAGAGGGTAGCTACAGGTTTTAATTGGGCCCAAAAGTGCTATTGGCAAGTACTCCTTCAGACTGTTCTCACCGGTAAAGCTCAAGTAACTTATGCATCTTTGCCTCAGGATCAATCTGATAAATAAGGATGTAGTTAAGAGCTTGATTCTTAAGGCCTATGAGCTTGTTCATGAAGCCTATAGATTAAAATTTAGGACAACTTATAAGCAAGATAAGCAATCCCATGTTGAGTATGCAAAAATCAAAGAAGATCTGTTAGAGCAGTGGTTAAATTCTAATAATGTGGATTCTGGATTTTGACAAATTTAAGCAGATGATTTTGCTGGAGGACTTCAAAAGATGTATTAATAAAGATGTAAGCCTATATCTTGATGAGAGAAGAATAGATAAT
>NC_137062.1:11505253-11611616 GCF_032717465.1 Coenobita brevimanus | reverse complement strand
CTGATCACTCCAAACTTATATTAGATTCTGCAGCCATCTTATCACTTGGCACAGTATTTCTGTCTTACCAAGACTGCCCTGTTTCATATATCTATATCAATATCTTGTAATCTCTCAGTTATTCAATGCCCTCTTCTTAACTTCATTTTGAAAACATATGCCATCCAACCTGTTTAATAGGCACTATCTTTCTTCAGATATATCTAGCCTCCAAAGCCTTCCTTTGGTTTCCAGTATCTTCCAGTCTTCCAGTCTCTATGCCATACGACCCTTCCTTCTTGTCCCCCATCCTCATTGTCGCAGCGGACTTAGCTCTTCGCCAGAGGCAGTCAGTACTTCGTGCTCTCTTTCAGTATCCTAGGCACTTACTAAATTTTCCAAGGGCTTGATCTTTCAATGTCATATGAATGGTTCTATCACTAAATTAGTGACTGACAGTATGGTTTGTGCAACGAAACATCCGCTGCTGATATGCTTAGCTTCCTTGGACTCATAGCATACCATCCACCAGTCAATTGGACCAGCATCGAAAACCTCTTGCAGTAGCCTTTCGTATGTCTAAAGCTTCTTTGACAGAGTTTGGCACCGTTCCCTGCTGTCCAAACTCCTTGCTATGGCCTATCATCATTTGTTCCTCTGATTTCCACATATCTCAGTGACAGAGAGATAAGAACAAAACGTAGATGATGTATAGTCAAACTTCCATTTCGGTTAATGCCCTCCTTACCACAAAGATCAGCTCTGGCTTCAAATCCATATTCCCTAAAGCCATGTTAATTAAGTTCTCTTATCTCCTCACCCATAATCCCATTTACATATATTTAGATGACTCAACACTTTACAGTTCATTCACACTTAAACACCCATTCGCAACAAGTTAACATCTCTTACTTACAACTCCTACAGTATGCAGCAATCTCCATAAGCCGAGACTAACTTTCTAAGATTACTTGAATCAGGACAAAAAACATTCTCCTTTCACGCCAGGAAAACCAAGTATATACAATTTGGCTAATAGACAGACAGTGTCTGATTCATTACCTTCAGTTCTACAATTATTCCTATCTCTAAAGTACTGGAGAATTCTCTGTGTTTCACTTAACAGAGCCCTCAGCTGGGCCTTTCATGTTAGATCACTTGCTAAAGCCACTTCAAAGAAAATAGGATTATTGTACACGTGAGTCTGTAACTTTTCACTGACGAGCAGTTAACAATAATTTACTTTGAGTCATGTGAGCTCCCCAACCTGGTATATTGCTCACCCTTGTGGAACGGATGTGGAGAGGTTGCACTAAAACAACTAGATAAAATTGTGAACAAAGCTGTTAAAATTATTAATAACCCAATTATTGCAAATATACTACACCTCCCTTCAGGTAAGAAGCGAATGTTGCCCCCTTGCAGTATTTTACAGGTACTTTTGTGGCAAATGCACAGATGAACTTGCATCCATTGTGCCCACCTCTCCATGCCTTCCATCGCGCTACACGGGCATATGGTGAGATCTCATGACTGGACTGTCACATTGCCATAGTAGCGGAACTTCTACCTACCAGAATTTTTTTATTCCCCCTAACGAACTTGCATCTCTCTTTAGAACTCGATTCCCCCAGAATGGTCCAACTGTTATAGACCTTTTTATGAATGGGGGACACCTGTAATCTGGTGTATAGATTATTTTCTTCATTCATTTGTTTTTCCTTTCCCTTTTATGTTATTCAAAAAAAAATGTGTTTAATAGTTCCTGTGTAAGGAATCGGATCCTTGTACTTTTATTTTTGTTATCATCAGATGATTATGTTGTGCACATAGTTGGCCTTTCGTCCCTTTGACTATAAAAACCAAGCCTCGATTATGTACAAACTGTTTTCAGTGAATCTTTTAGAAAGTGATGAGCCACATGTGCAAGATTCTTGATACAGCTTGGAAGTCACCTGTTGTCACATAAGAGTTAGTCTCCATCAAACCATTTCAAGACCGGAGGACTCTTATCTATTAAATTCGTGCTAACACAAGATGATTCTGTTCAGTCTAGGAACAGTTTCTCCATCGTTTCAGGGTTACAGACATAGTCTATTAGATATTCAGCACGAGGTACGGAGAGAGAGAGAGAGAGAGAGAGAGAGAGAGAGAGAGAGAGAGAGAGAGAGAGAGAGAGAGAGAGAGAGAGAGAGAGAGAAAGAGAGAGAGAGAGAGAGAGAGAGAGAGCACTGATCCAGTTATGCAGGAAGTGAGTGTAAAATGGGTCACATAAAGCCATGTGAATGGTTCCCTAGGGTTCCTAGTAAAGGATTGGCTTTGCATGGGTGGGGGAGATAGGAGTGGTGACCGGGTGGAGTGTGGTGGGGAGGTGGAAGAGGAAGAGGTGGAGAGGATGATCTTGTTGGTTAAGAGTGAAAAGGTTGAGAGTAGTGAAGAAAGTGGTGGAGTGATGTGGGGAAAGTATTATGCGGAAATGACAGTTTGGTGAAGCAAGGGACATGGTGAGGAGGGAAGTGGCATGGAAACATGTTAAGATACAATAATGGTGGAAGTTGTTGATGAGCGTTGGAGGAATTTAGTATAAGTGGTGGTGAAAGGTCGGTGGAGACAGAGGATGGATGGAAAAGAGGAGAACAATACAAGTGGTGGCTTAATGCAAAAGAAAACTATAGTCTTGAAGTGGGAGATGGAATTATGGTAGTGGTGGAGAGATGGAAGGGAAATGAAGGGGTGGAAAAGTAGTATTAGGCCTAGAGAAGTGGGGAGATGGTTGATGGATGGTGGAGGTCAGCTCATTGGTGTAACAGGTTCAGAACTGTATTACTTTAGAGATACCTCCTTTATGACTTACCTCTTCTTCACCAGATATTTTGTTTATTGCAGCAACTTTTATGTGACAATTCCGATGCCCTGGATGAGAAAGTGGCTCTATGTTTGGCACATTCCAATGGTCACAAATTTTAGTTTCTCACATTTTAGTGTTTTATCTTTTCTGTTTGAATCTTGCCCAACCCAGTTACTAGACGGAAAGTCGAATGATGATGATGATTGTGACGATGATGATGATGATGATGATGATGATGATGATGAGGAGGAGGAGGAGAAGGAGGATAAACAACCTTTGTAGTGCTCATGGAAAAATTGAGACGCAGGCCTGGTGCTTAGGCCATTATCCGACCGCTGATTTTTAGTTTATTCTTATTGCCAGAAGTCATGTTCGATTTAGCCTTCATTGGGTCTTCATTAAAACAGTCATATTCATAATGTGATTATAATCGCCTAGATGTAACAGCAATAATATGCAAAAGTAAGTCACCATACTTAATGTGTTAAGTCACATAGTAGGGTATGATGTCAGTAGTAATATTCACACGACATAATATCAGAGTCTATCATGCTCACATGACAAATGTTGCCAAAATGATATAAGAAAGGACAAATGTTTACAACTTAGGATCCTTTGGTCCTAACCACGTAATCCTTCGTAGCCTTGGCATCCTGTGTTCCCAACCTTGGCAGCATTTATCCTTAATCATGGCATCATTCGTCCCTAAACCTGGCAGCTTTAGGTTCTAACCTTAGCATAATTCATTGTATAATTGGCATTCGTTATTGCAAATCCTTGTATTCTGTATGTGTGTGTGTGTGTGTGTGTGTGTGTGTGTGTGTGTGTGTGTGTGTGTGCAGTTCCCAGTATCCCGATTCTGTTTCGGAATATTTGCAGTTCCACATTTCAACTCTCTCCTGATTCTATATCGGGTGATCGGATTAGTGTTATCTTTTACTGCTCGGTCGTCTTTATGGCCACAGATTCGAGAGAGAGAGAGAGAGAGAGAGAGAGAGAGAGAGAGAGAGAGAGAGAGAGAGAGTAATGGTAGATGGAGAGAATGAGGATACCTAAAATAAGCGAGTGAAAGATGAAAAAAGACAAATCTCCCCAACTCGGCCTTAATCACCCCACCCAACCCACAAGCTCAACCCAACTTAACCCAACCCTACCCCACCTTGCCACACCTATCCAATCCCAGCCCAACTCAACCAAACCCTACCCTACCTTACCCAACCGAACCCAACTTATCCCAACCTCTACCTTACCCAACCCCACCCAACCCAACCCAAGTTAACCAAACCTTACTCTACCTTACCCAACCCAACCTATCCCAACTTAACCCAACCCTAACCTAACTTACACCACCCAATCCATCTCAACTAAACTCTACGCTACCTTACCCCACCCAACCGATCCCTACCCAACCCAGCTAAAACTAACTCTTCCTTATCCCACCCATCCCATCCCCACCCAAACCAACTTAATCCAACCCAACTGATGTGGGTGAAAGCGAAATTTGAACGTGAGTTGTGGGTGTTTGTGAGTGCATATGGGCCTGGTAGTGAAAGGGATGAACAAGAGAGGGAGTCTTTCTGGAATGATGTTGATGAGTGTCTGCAGAGTTTTGGAGCGAATGTGAATGTGGTAATGATGGGAGATCTGAATGCTAGAGTGGGAAATGTAGCAGTTGAAGGTGTAGTTGGTATGCATGGTATGCCTGGAAGAAATGAAAATGGGGAACGAATGATAGCGATGTGTTGTTGAGCGAGAGATGGTGATTGGAAATACGCTGTTTGAGAAGAAAGATATTTATAAGTATACATGGGTGAGACAGGAGGGTGGAAGTGTTGTTGATAGAGCTTTGATGGACTATGTGGTTGTGTCTAGGAATGTAATAGGAAGATTGTTAGATGTGAGAGTTCTGAGAGGGGAGGGTGGAGGTATGTCTGACCACTACCTGGTGGAGGGAAAGTTAAGAGTAGGTAAGAGATGGGTGAGAGCTAGAGAGAGTTAGGTGTGGCAGGGAGGTTTTGAAAGTGAGTGAGTTGGATAAAAAGAGTGAAAAAGATAGAGTATCAGGAGAAATTGAAAGATGGAGTGGAACGCACTGAAAGATCAGGAAAATGGCAGTGTGGGAGGAGAAATGGCAGTTGTTTAAGAGTGCTGTGGTGGGGTATGCAGAAGAGGTGTGTGGTGTGAGACGTGTGGGTAGTGGTGTAAGAAAAGGAAGTGAATGGTGGTGCGAGAAAGTTAGTATGGCTGTGGCTGAGAAGAGACGTGCATATGAAGTGTGGCTGCAGAGGAAGGATGAGATGTCTTATGAAAGGTATAAGGAAAAGAGGAATAGGGCGAGAATGGCTGTGCGTGATGCTAAAGTGGCAGCAGATGAGAGGTGGGGTAGGCAGCTTACAGAGAATTTTCAACAAAATAAGAAAATGTTTTGGAAGGAGGTGAAAAGGGTGCGAAAGGGAGAGTCTGGGAAGGAAGAACGAGTAAAAGCAGAGGATGGAAGGATGTTAATTGAGATGGATGCAGTAAGGAAGAGATGAGCAGAGTATTTTGAAAGATTGTTAAATGTAGAGGAGGAAAGGGTGGCTGAGATTGTGGCGTATGGAAGGGTGCAAGGAATAAATGTGTTGGGAGAGTTGAATGATTCTTTGATCACGAAGGAGGAAGTGGAGAAGGCAGTAAAGGAGATGAAAACAGGGAAAGCTGCAGGTATGGATGGGTGTGCTGTGGAATCCCTGAAAGGTGGTGGAGTGACTATTGTTGACTGGTTAGTAAGATTGTTGAATGTGTGCTTTGTGAAAGGTATGGTGCCAATTGACTGGGCAAGTGCTTGTGTGGTCCCGTTGTATAAGGGCAAGGGTGATAAGTATGAATGTACTAGCTTTAGGGGTATAAGTCTGTTGAGTGTTGTAGGTAAGGTTTATGGTAGAGTGTTAATTATGAGAGTTAGAGAGGGTATATACAGAAGGAGTGATTGGTGAAGAGCAGTGTGGCTTTAGGAGAGGGAGGGGATGCGTGGATCAGGGTTTGCTGTGAGACAAGTGTGTGAAAAGTATTTAGCAAAAGGCAAGGATGTGTTTTGGGCATTCATGGATTTAGAGAAAGCGTATGATAGAATTGATAGGGAGTCTTTGTGGACTGTTTTAAGATTGTATGGACTTGATGGTAGGTTACTAAAAGGGGTGAAAAGTTTTTATGTAAATAGTAGAGCGTGTGTAAGAGTGAGAAATGCTGTGAGTGACTGGTTTCCTGTGAGAGTTGGGCTGCGACAGGGATGTGTGATGTCGCCTTGGTTGTTTAATATTTATATGGATGGTGTTGTAGGGGAGGTGAATGCAAGAATTTTAGGTGGAGGTCTGAGTCTGGTGAATGTTGATGGTGGTGAGTGGAATCTGAAGCAGCTGCTGTTTGCAGATGATGCTGCACTGGTGGCTGATTCAGAGGAGAGATTGAGACAGTTGGTAGAGGAATTTGGAAGGGTGTGTGAAAGGAAGGAAATTGAAAGTAAATGGAGAATAAGAGTAAAGTGATGAAGTGTACAAGGGTGGTAGATGGTAGGGGGATGAATATAGCTTTGAATGGCGAGTTGCTTGAGGAGGTAGATTGTTTTAAATATCTAGGGTCACATGTTGCTGTGGATGGAAGAATAGATGCAGAAGTGAAGTTTTAGAATAAATGAAGTAGGAAAGGTGCTGGGAGGAATGAAAAAAGTGTTTAGATGTCGTTCGCTTAGAATGGATGTAAAGAGAAGGTTGTATGAGGGTGTTGTGGTACCGACTGCGTTATATGGGTCTGAAACATGGAATATAGGTGTAGCAGAGAGGAAAAGTTTGAATGTAATGGAGATGAGGTGTCTGAGGAGTATGTGTGGAGTGACGCATATGGATCGAGTGCGAAATGATGAAGTGCGAAGGAGAACTGGAGTTGTTCGGGAGATGGCTGGAAGAGTTGAGCAGAGGGTGTTGCGATGGTTTGGGCATATGGAGAGAATGGATAATGAGCGATTGGTGAAAAAGATAACTAGATCTGATGTGAGAGGTGTAAGGCTGAGAGGAAGACCACGAATAGGATGGATGGACAGTGTGAAGAGAGCGCTGGATGTGAGAGGGATGTCTGTTGAGCAAGGAAGAGTGGCTGTGCGTGACAAATAAATGGAGAGAAATTGTGAATGAATAAGTGATGACGCAGCCCTGAGGGAGGATATTCTCCCGCATATGGTCTGATCAGCTAGTCAGGTCAGGTGCGGAGTAAGGGGATGGGTCTGTTATGATGTGGCAGGGGTAAACCATCTCTGCTGTCGGACCCTGCTGCGGATGTCACTGATTGCATTGCGCAATTGACCCTTGTGAGGTGTGGTGCGGTGAGGATCTGTCCGTTGTCCCCTTTGGGGCTAAGATGCGAATGAATGTGTTTGAATGGATGAGTAAATGGGGAGTGTGTCGTCCTGTCTCGGCTACCTCCCTTTCCTTGGGGGAAGCGGCCTAGGTATATAGATAGATAGAACTCTTCCTTACCTTACCCCCCCCCACCCAACCCAGACGGAATTTAACCCAACCCGACCATACCTTACCCCGCACAATCCAACCTAACTCAACCTAACCAAACCCTATCCTACCTTACCCCCACACAACCCTTCTCAGCCCATCCCAGCTTAACCCAACCTTATCCTACTCTTCTCCTCCCTATTGTATCCTACTTAACCAGTCCAAACCAACCCAGCCCATCTCAACCCTGCCCTACTCTACCGCACCCTTCCCTTCCATTCCCTCCCTTATCTATTTTCTTTATTTTACCTCTTATCTTTAGTTCCTGTTTTTCCATTCCTTTATTACTTTTTGCAATTTTTTAGCACGCAACTACGCATATAAAGTTGCCAGTGTCTGATAAGCACACTGACAAAAATGCGAGAGAGCCTTAAGAAGCTCTTACGATGGGGGAGGCTAAATTAGGAGTGAAGTTGGTGCATATACTAGTGTGAGTGGGAAGGCTTATGAGAGAGAGACAGAGACAGAGACAGGGAGAGAGAGAGAGAGAGAGAGAGAGAGAGAGAGAGAGAGAGAGAGCAGGAGCTAACTACGAAGGCTTAAATGCAGACTTTATTGAGGTGTGGCCTATTTTCTGTGGGTACACCTGTGAAAGCTCTTCAGGTTTTATTACTTTCCATTTTTTTTCCTGCATCCTCCATAGCACATCAAATATTACAGTGGGGTGATGGTATGCATGGCACTGATAGTGGTATTTTTGGTTGAGGTGGTAGTGATGGTGATTGTGGTGATGGTGTTGCCTCTGACTTTTTGTTGCTGCTGCTGATGATGATGATGATGCAATGTAACGACCTTTTGTGTTTTTTCTGTTTCCGGAGACTACACACCCAGTTAACTTAATTATAAAGAGGGCTTGTGTTAATGATGTCAGAGATAATGATGTGTTCGTAATACTGATGCTCATGACTATAAGAATGATGATGCGTGATAAAATGAACATACTGCCGTCCCATTTCTAGCGCTATTTATTATACTCACTCGTCACAGAGAATTTAGTCACAGTTTAATTGCATTTCCTACTAAGATATCAGATAGTAAAAGAGATTATTAGAAGATGATTGCACATAAAAAAGTAAGTTTCCTGTTGTAACAGTCCACCTTCAGTTACGATATCATATTTGTCATGTTTATGAGATCGTAAGGGGATGTGCGCCCCATCCCTGGCTGTGTCCCCGAATGCAACAAATGGAAGCAGAGAGAAAAGACGGGACACTGATGAAATACAGTAGATGCAGGAGATGGCGAAGGGGAGAAAACAAAACTGATTATGATGGAGGAAAGGCATAGGAGGGATGAGTGGTGAAAGCAAGGATGAATGGAATGGAAGGGAGTGGGGAGAGGCGGGAAGAGGGATGAAAGGACAAGTGGGGTGAGACGTGGAGATTTAAAGGAGCTAAGGAAAATGACAGTGAAGCAAAATTACGAGGGTAATTGTGTTGGAAGGATAGTACATGAGGAGTACATGATGAGAAATGAGGAATGGATGTGAGGGGGAATTACTGGGTGGCGGCCGGACGCTTTCTTTGTTGTGCTGGAAGCACTGTAGCTTATTTCTTAGGGATTTGATTTTAATATTGCTTTTGATGTTACTTTATGATACTTAGCCTACAGTATATATATATTTCTAAAATCGATATACACTAATTCGCATCATCAGGCAGAAGATGGTGAAAACGGAGGCAATGCGCAAAACAAATTACTGATAAAAAGATGCCACGAAGCCTATGTCACCATGAGTACGAACCGGAGAGCTGAGAGGGAGAGGAATAACGAGTGAGGGGCAAAGGAATGGGAACGGGAATGTGAACGTAATGGACTGGAAGGAACAGTAATTTTGAATGGGGGAATGAAACACCCCGCTGTAGGAGAGAGAGAGAGAGAGAGAGAGAGAGAGAGAGAGAGAGAGTCATCATACCAAAGTCTTTAATAAAGTTCCAAAATGTTTTTTCATTACTCACGTATTACTTTATTAGAGACAGCAGTGTTAATGGATTGTAGACTGGCGCTACTGAGTCGTGAGTTCACAGGATAATAGTACTGTGTGTAGTAGGCAGGTATTCATTTGCTCTTAGCACAAAGTGGGCACCTTAATAAATACAGTGGGCAGGAGATAGAAAATATAAAATAAATGTGGTCTTTCTTCATATCAGTTAACTTCTACAAGAGGATTTTATTTGATCTAGGCTGAGACATCTACTCATTGCCGAATAAAATCGTCTGGTGGTCACAAGAACCATTAGAAATCACTTCATTTGTAAATTTTGAACAGGCCGCCACCAGATGATTTTACTCATTTAGGGTAACATAGTAGTGAATCAGCGCTATACCTAACACTTGTAGAGTGAAAGTCTGCCCGACGCTGGATAAATCGTTTGGAGGCAGCACGAGTAAAACAAAGAAGACGCCCATATCTTTAAATAGTTAACGATGACAGGTAGGTATTTCACGCTTCAAAGGCTTAGCTAAACAAGAAGCGATGCCAAGGCACAGCAAACCCCACCCCGAAGTCATTTTAGTGCTGACGTATAAATACAATAGGATATCTAGTCATAGATGTCACATGTCAGATTTGGAGTAAATCGGGTGAAAATTGACGATTTTATGCCCGTTTGAAATTTTAGGCCCTTCTCACCTGACATTGACCTCCCCTTCTGCTAACTGAGGGGTGACCCCCATGATGTAGTGAAGCATGTTATGAGATGCAGATTTGAAAGATGCACCTTTAGACTTTGGTTGCATGTCGATATAACGAATTTGGGAGGATTTATGGCGCAAAAACCATTTTTACCCGTCCACTTTTTTTTTTTTTTTTACATTTTTTGGCCCTACAGCCTGAGCCTTGGCCCAATTTGGCCCAAAATTTAATCAGGCAATCAGAAAGTCATAGCCCATCATTCCTGTTATTTTAGTCAAAATCGCACTGGCAGTTTTAGCATAAAGTTGTTAACAGACAGATAGACAGACAGACAGACAAACAAACAAACAAACAGACAAACCGAATAAAACAATACCCGTCCCCGAGTCCCTCCTGGCTGAGGACGGGTAATAATTCACTCTCGCAGCAAAGCGACTCTGTTTACATATTTACTGAAACCACATGGTTCCCTTAACACCATTCAGTACAGTAACTTTTTATATTATACTTTTATTATATTCATATCATGTTATTCATATTTGATAGGGTGTTCGAACAAGAGGGTTTTGCTGCATCCTTCGCAAATCCTTTCACTGCTTTGGGTCTCTTTTATGGTAATAATTTCACTTGGAGGCATCAAGAATTCAGTATACAAAGACTACGTAGTAGAGAAAGAGTTGGCGAAGGCACGTAGGTACTTCACGCTTCTTTGTGTGTGTGTGTGTGTGTGTGTGTGTGTGTGTGTGTGTGAATAATTTTCAAAGCAGTGACTCCGGTTGCCTTTTCACTCAACCAGAGTTCCTTGTATCCATTTCAGCATGACTGCTGGCAACCTTGCTTCCCCCAGATAATTTCACTTAACTTGGTTAAGTTTTGTCGTAGTGGACGGGTTACATATAGTCTTTATTAATACCTGACTATTAGTCATCTCTCTCATGTAATCCTCTAGAGACACCGATAATTTAATACTCTATTAAAACTTAGACAACGCTACGCTGTTGCAATGCTCTGTCTGACCAAACACCTAGCCCCCACCTCCCTGCATATCTAACCATGCGCATAACGGCTCTCATCCCCCATCCCAACCTTTTCTTTTAAAGGTGGGCGTAAGAACACCTTGAGGACAGATAACCTAGGCCCTTCAGATTCTTACGCAGGTCACATTTAAACCTTTTGATTTTTTCACTTTTCACTATTAAAAGTAAGAATACTTAAGACACAACATTCAACCTATCAAAAGGCACCAGTTCACTATTAGACACATAACTATACGAATTTTCATGACTCTACAGTGAATTCTTTCTGAGTTCTGGCCCAGCAACAAAATCTCTATGCCCAGCCAGCCTCCCTGCTGCACAACTCTACGGACGGACACCCATTGATCCCAGTGATAACAACACCTTCCTCTGACTTTGTTAGGTGGAGGTTAAAAAAAAATAAAAATTCTGAAAGAATTTGCGAAGGCAGGTAGGTATTTCAATGTGGCAAAGTTAGGTAATTTATGCATTATCAGTGCGAAGCAGCTCTGTTTACCTGCTCACTCAAACACATTTCCCTGAGCTGTGCACGATTTTCATTTTACTTTCAGAGATTGGAGGGAAAGAACAGACTTCTGCTTAAATCCTTGTAAGGTAAGATATAATGCTTTGGACTACCATCTTGTGTTTATTTCCTCGTCAGGGTAAGAAATAGTATTTTGGATGTGTTTAAGTCCATACTAAGTTTAATAACAATGCATTCTAAGTGTTTGGTTCATTTTCAGGCCACGGAAAAGTATTTTTGAATACTGTCAGAATACTGCCTTGTGTTTAATGCCTTGTCATATTTCATTCAGGTAAGGGAATATTGCAAGAAAATACCACATTCTTAAAATTCCCTGTTGGGATAAGGAATAAAATGTGTCAACTTTCTTCCTGGGTAGGGAATAATGCTTCGGAATACCACCTTCTCACACTTGTCTATTAGGTTTGGAAAAAACGACAAAAATCGTAGAAAAAAAAATGAGGATATGAAATGTAAAGCATTATACTTCATTCTTAGAATATGTGATAACTGAGAATTTTTAATTGATGACCCGCTGTTGTTTATATACTCAGAGGAAAACAAAATGCTGAACAATACTTTGAAATGTAGCTTCTGCCTAGTCCCTTATCAATTACATTAATAAAAGCAAGAGTTTTAAGGATTCAGCACAAATAGATGTATGAATGTAGCTATATATATGTAGCTATATATGTAGCTATATATATATATATATATATATATATATATATATATATATATATATATATATATATATATATATATATATATATATATATATATATATATAGCTATAATTTATAAGTCATGTGCGCTCTCAGCTTGAATATTGCTCACCCTTGTGGGATGGTTGTGGAGAGGTTGCATTAAGACAACTAGACAAAATTCAGAATAAAGCTGTTAGAATCATTAACAACCCTGCCATTACATATAAACTACCTCCCCTGCAAGTAAGAAGAAATGTTGCCTCCCTTGCATTATTTTACAGATATTTTTTTGGCAAATGCTCAGACGAAGTTGCGTCCATGATGCCACCTCTCTATGCCTGTTCTCGTGCTACACGGGCATCTGGTAGCGCTCATGACTGGAATGTCACTCAGCCATATTGCAGAACTTCTGCCTATCAGAATTCTTTCATTCCCCGAACTGCATCTCTCTGGAACTCGCTTCCCCAGAGTTGTTTTCCTCCAAATTTCAACCCACAACTGTTCAAGTCTAACTGTTACAGATATTTTATGAACAGAGGACACCAGTAATCTGGTGTATGGATTATTTTTTTTTACCCATTTGTTTTTCCTTCCTCCGTTCTGTTATTTATAAAATATATATATATATATATATATCTATAT
Organism: Coenobita brevimanus; assembly: GCF_032717465.1. NCBI lineage: Eukaryota > Metazoa > Arthropoda > Malacostraca > Decapoda > Coenobitidae > Coenobita > Coenobita brevimanus. The sequence continues at coordinate 11,598,725 of NC_137062.1, read as the reverse complement.
ATATATATATATATATATATATATATATATATATATATATATATATATATATATATATATATATATATATATATATATATATATATATATATATATATATATATATATATATATATATATATATATATATATAATTTGTTAATCTCAACTGTAACACTGATGTAAACACTGTATATTTTGTTCCTTTATTGGCGACAGCGATGACATAACTAATATTATCGAGTTGGTTTCAATATATGTATACACGTTAACGAAATGTTTCATGACTACCCTTTATGATTCGAATAACAATTATAACATACACTGGTGTGGGTCTGCGAAGAACTGATTCCCATTTGGTGCATACATCAAAGGATAAGGTCATGGGTTGAGCTGTAAGGTCAGGGTACAAACGTAGTTCAAGACGGTTTATTTGATTTGGATCAGCTTGGCATGTATTTTTTATGGGGATGAGAGGAAGGTACTCGATGGGTCTGTGTGCTTTCCGAATGCCCTATTAAGTATTGTTCTTGTTACCGTACCTGCAGGTGATTATTTACACTTTGGTAAGGATTTATCGTACTGAATTGATTTCTGAACTGTGTATCTAAACCCCTTCAGTTGAAAGTCTCCTTCAGGTTGAATAAAATAATCCGGCGTCACCAAGAATATACCACAAGTGACCTCAACTTACTGAAAGCTTAATGTTGAGTGCCAGGACTTTGCCTGTGTGAACAAAGTCATCTGATATTAGCCTGCATGGAATATACAGGAGCGCCTATATCAGCCGATGGAGTCACATCAACACCTGGCATTTCTCTGACCATTTGTATTTCTCCCAAACAACAAAATCGTTTAGTGTGAGCTGGAATATGATACCAGCTTCATAATTTATGATGTAAGTTGTTTGCATTTTCATCCAGCTACCTCAAGACGATTTTTTTTTTTTTTTAGCTCAGACCAACCCACTGTATTGCAAAAGACAGAAAGTACCATCTAGTTTTCTTATTACCAACTTCGCCGCCCAAAGCCAGTCTATTCATCCCAAACCATTAAGGCGAGGGGGATCAACCTTACTCCTCCAGGAGTGAGCAACAAATCCCAACCATCCCTCGTTTGGAAACCTTTATGGGTCACATCCATTAGACGTCACTGTGCTCATCTGGTTACAGTTACCACCCAAAGTCGTAAATGGTTTTCTAGATTGTAAGAAAGTTTGGATTGTCACTCAGTGTGCAATGATCGTAAAAAAAAAAAAAAAATACTTCATCTCGATGGACAATGTGGTCTGGAGAAATAAGTTTTGCATTTTAAGCCTACTAGCACTACACGATATTTTTTTAGAGAATCCTTTCCTAGCTAAGGACTAAATCACCACCACGGCCTTGGAAATGACACACGCAATAACCTCAGCATATTCTGCCCCACTCCATCCTTACTCTTCTCGTCCTTTCACTTCCGTCCCCTCTCTATCTCCCTCGCCTCCTCTTCAGTGCTCTTCTCTCGTACCCTCGCTCAACCCTTCTTCTTCTCCTTCCCCCTCATCACCGTCCTTTACCTTCCCCTTCTTCCCTTCTCCCCATCTCTTTACCCACCTCTGTTATCCGACCCTCTCCCCATTTCCCCCACCCCTTCTCTCCTCCTCGACCCCTCGCCTCTGCATACATACCATCAACATCCACAAGTCAAAGCGATTATTTGTGTCTCTGCCGTCCAGCTTGTGTGTGTATGTGTGTGTGTGTGTGTGTGTGTGTGTGTAAGAGAGAGAGAGAGAGAGAGAGAGAGAGAGACGCTTATGCCAAGGTTCCAGGGATCTCGGTAAGAAATTATTTGTTTTGGCTTTACTTTGTTGAAATTCCGTTGCAAAATAACGCTATGCAAATTCTCAGCCTTTGCTTTCATTTTATTTGCAGAAAATGTGCCTGATACACATCAGTTATAGATGACATATTGTATACTGATCGCTTTATATGTATTTTTATTGTTGTTGCTGTTGTTGTTATTGCTGTTGCTTTTGTTGGTGTTGTTGTTGTGAAGCCAGGGTGATATGGACCTGAACCCGATGAACATCTGGAATGCGGCAACTTCAGCCGGGAGCTTCCATTGATCTTTCGTTGATTATATAACGTTGGTGGCTGGTACTGTTCTTAATAATGAAGATTTGACTGTGAAACATGGGTCTCACCTCTGACCCTGACTCTGGCCCAGCTTGGTTAATCCACTCCTGAAATCCAGCATTAATCCCGAGCTGCAATCCACCACACACATAACACAACACATCTTACCTTCTGTCTACCATCCACTCCTGAAATCCAGCATTAATCCCGAGCTGCAATTCACTACACACATAACACAATAAACTTACCTTCTGTCTACCACTGGCAGGACACTGTTGGCCAGGGTCTTCTATACCCCATCTAGTATTTAATATAAAAGACACGTCTTGTAATCTGAGAATCGGGTGTTACAGTCTGAAGGACTATATTGGTGTTATCCTTATCGTTACGCTTCCTCCACTGACTGACTAGCCGACTGCTTGTGAGCTGGACTTTTAATCATCATCGCCATCATCACCGTCATCATCATGTTCATGATCATCATCTTCGATAATATCGCCATCGTCATCATCGTCATCATCATCAAATTTGATCGTCATCTTTAATTGACGGACCTTTATAGAGGCCGGTCTATAAAACAGTCCTTGTCAGTTACTGAGAGACCGAACTGAGGTGAGCCCTTTGCAGGCTCTTAAGATCCTCTAGGCCTCTGGGACAGGCCTTCTTAGGACTGACTAAAATGATTATCAGGTGTGTGGACAGTTTTCACATGAATACTTAGTTGAGAATTTTCATGTCATTAGAATGTTTTTCAGGCCTCTTTATAAAATGATCTTATACAATCCTGTTTAAAAGAGTTTTTTAGCCACAACTGAACCAAGAGCCTGGAGAGGCGGGCAGTAGGCTACTGTTCAAGTTTCATCATCATCATCATTATCATCATCATCATCATCATCATCATCATCATCATCATCAAGAAAAACAATAACAACAGCATCAGCAGCACCTACCATGATCATGTTCATCATCGCCATCATCATCCCAGTCCACTGTTCCACTAATGCAGTGGTGCACAACTGCCGTCCAGCGAAGACATTATATGTGGTCCTCGACACTCTCTATCTATCTATTGCCAGACACCATAATCCCGTAAGTGGTGGCCATTTGACTCTGAGTTATTTGTTTTAGAGGGAGAGGCATTAACCCTCCACCAACCCACTTGTTGACACGTAGGGAGCACGTATGGTGTAGTTATATGGTTACCACCCCGCGTTGTAAATGGTTTCTTGGCTTACAGGAAACCATTTGGGTTGTCACTCAATGTAAAGCCACATGTAAAGGAAAGAAAAGCAATAATAAGCAACAGGAAAGAATGATAAAGGCTAAGGAAGAAATAGGCAACACTACATCAAGTGAGTGGATGATGGTTGCCACCACCTACCACCTGACCAGGAATTTAAACAAATATCTAGATTTTTTAAGAAATTCGCAACTTTTATTTAGTTCTTGTGACAGTAAGTTGTAAGTTAGATATGTTCTGTGTTATCTAAAGAAAAGGAAGAAATGTATTTTTATTTATTTATTTTTGAAAGATGGTAATCCTAACGCCTTGTTCTCCATCCCTTTTCCAGAATTATGATATCTGTTTGTGTCTGTGGTTCATGCTCCTTGTTAAAGTGTTTAGATATGGCTTTTTTTTTTTTTTTTTTTTTTTTTTTTTTTTGGCCCTCGGACACATCACCAGGAAGGAGTTTGGCCCTCAACCCACTTTGAGTTGTGCACCACTGCACTAATGCATGAGGTGGGAATCATCCAGACACAGCAACAGGAATGGGCAGAAGTTGGTGAGCCATCAGCCAAGTGGCCAGTGAAGCCGGCCACACATCCATTCACTCAGCATTCAGGCCTTGACAATGTTCGGCGCCAACCCTCACGCTGAATGTACACACAAAAACAAATTTGAGTGGAAATGGAAAAATGCCCTCATCGACTTTTTTTGTACATTAACAGTAACAGATTTATTAATTAAATTAAATGCTAGATTGAGATATGTTGATACTATTGCTAATGGACTAACCTAGTTCTCCTCTTATTATTGCGCACATTGATTTTGGTTGTTTTAATATAAACATAGTGTGGGACATTAGTTTTTTTTATATTAGTTGTTTCTCATATAAATTCTTTGTTTGCTACCGTTCTCACGGTTTGAGGATATGAACAATCATATGAATTAATATTTATACTTAATTAACAATTATTAATATATATATGATCATGGTTATAATACTTTTAATTATAAACTAAACAAGATTAAGTAGGATGTATTAATTTAGGAAAGGTTACTTAGGATTTTTTAAATATAACTGATGACATTTGGCTTATAATTACCATACCTAGTAATTTGTTACCAGATCGTCCCTGGGGTTGGCCTACAAACGAAAGTGTTACTGAGTTGATGAGTTACTGGGATAGTGAGGAACCAGTTAGCACAGGACAGCCGGGCTGGCGGCACCACACGCCAGCCTGTGCTGTTGTACCGTGGGACTCATCTCGCGCACAAGCCAAGGATGTGCCAGACATCATCAACACGCATGAGCCAAGGAGTTCCCTAGTGCTGCTGGACTTTTCATTTAGTTGTGTTTTCCTAATCATTTGGCAGTTGCACTACCAATCGCTCTTGCTTCTATTTGCAGCCGTAACGACACCTGCCTAGATGTGAGGCCATTTCTAAGCTGAATATAATTATCTGATGGAAGAATAAAAGTGCTAAAATTTTTGTCGTCGTTATAAGTTTAGGATATACAATAAAGAAGCAGCAGAATATACAGGACTTGGTCTTGGCACCTGAAATGAAAAAAGTTTGGAGGGAAAGACCGCGCATTTCATTTTCCTGGAAGCATTTAATTGAACCTCATGAAGTTAGGAAATTGCTTTTGTAATGCCAGTATTTACCTCCGAGGGGGAAGGGACGCTTTTAGTCTAGGCTGCCGTTTTAACCATTACTTGTTTGATATTGCTTATGGAAATGTAATTTTAATTTTAGTACAGCTAACCTGATAATTTGCAAAGATGGGCGAGAGAGAGAGAGAGAGAGAGAGAGAGAGAGAGAGAGAGAGAGAGAGAGAGAGAGGTGGGGGAGGGGGGAAGGCTTAGGGAGGGTGTTTAAAAATAAAAACAGTGCTGTGGATTAATCATATAATATGGTAGTCACGCAAAAGAACCGTGCTTGTTGTTTACAGTACTTCGACTTGGATCTCCTTCAGGTATCAGTAAGGACAGACAACACTTTATGTGTTTACAGGATGAAAAAGCGAGGCACCAAAGATGTTAAAATCAAAGAAATGTTCGAACTGATTACCATGTTCTTGAGGGATTATTTCTGACGATTTTCGTGAATGATATTTTAACTTTCCTCTGTTCCTTCATGTACAAGGCGTATTATTATTACATTATTATTATTATTATTATTATTATTATTATTATTTATTCTCACTGTCTTACTCAGTTTAGAGGAGACTTTTCTCTTTACAGTAGTTAGATGAATCATCCTGGAGAAAGTATGCATAAATATCCAGAATGGTGCAATGGTTATCATATTGGAATAGCAATTATTGCACTCAGATGTAAGCGTATGATTTATCAACAATCTCTACAGGACCAATATGTATATTGGTGTTTGCATTCCTTTCTCAAATTAATATTGATATCACCCTGGATGGCACTCAGTACAGTAATGGTGGCGGGACGTTGTGGCATCGTGTTGGTGGTGGCACTACCCTTCATTTAGCTTACCCTAGGCTAGGTTTTCACCTTCTTAAGCTTATTTCTCATAGCTCACTTGCAGAAAAAGACGATGCTACAGGTCTAAATCTTTTCTGATGCACTTGTTCATAACTTATGATTTACTTTCATGTTAATTTCTTGTTCAGTTCAGCATTCAGAGTGAAGAGATGGTAATTTTAGACCAAATTAATGTTCAAAGAGTGTAATGATGGTTGCACTGCGCTGATGGTGGTGATGGAAATGTCGGATATGGGAAGCAAGAAGGAGAGCAGGGAAATGGAAAGACTCCTTTCTCCTTCATCTTTCCATCACCTCTTCTACGTCTTAAAGCTTCACTGAGTCACATGGCTGTGGTGTGCTTGACTGAACTCACGTGGTGGTGGTGGTGGTCTGTTAGGGTAGTCACTCTTACATCTTGAGATCACACTTAGAGATGTGTCTGTAGCAGTGTCTGTGTGAACACTTGTGCTGGTGGTGGTCTGCTTGTGTGGTAATCCCTCACCAGGACAACACCTCGTCGCCTCAACATGTATGTTGATGTAGTTTCATACTCAGTGAAAATCAGACCCTGATCAAACAGAGAAGGAGTATAGGTTAATCCGAACTCCTGAGTGAGGTTAAAGATGACCAGCTGTTATTTGTCACATTCACCATGTCATTACCTGAAATGCAGTTCGGAGGATGTGGTGTCCATAGAATGGATTTATCTATTGTTTTGTCACACTCATCATAAATACGTCCACATCCACGTTGTTATTTGTAGTTCACAAATAAATATCAAAATTTTTGGATTCGAAAGTTTCATAATACTACTCCTCTCTGGCTTAATTATTATAAACATGAAGTGATGCCTTAAAAGCAGCTTCTTCACCAGACAGGTTATACTCATATACCACATGATAATTGTTAGTTATAAATGAAGGTGTACTTACAGTTTATATACCACATGGTAACTGTTAGTTATAGCTGGAGAGGTACTCACATTTTATATACCACATGATAATTATTAGTCATAACTGTAAGGATACTTCTCATTTACACTTCCGTCTGCAGCCCATGCTCAGCCACCGCTCTACTCATCTCACTATAGAAGGTACACGTAGCTGGTTGTTTTATTCAACTTCCATATTTTCCTCCTGGATACTTTGGTCATATTCTTCACTGTCCGTTCCATTGGTACCTCGTTAAATTCGACAACGCATTTTTATGTTCTATTCTCACTTGTAGGTAATGAAGGTTATGTCTTACCATCGAGTTCCAAAAATATCTGTTCACCTAAATGAAATCGTCTGAGGTAGCAAAATTAAAATAAACAATTTCTGAATGTTATCGGAAGGAGGAGGTACGTTTCTTTTACTGCAGCTCTTCATAATTCAGCTTTTCATTGTTGTTATTTACACAGTTATGGAGATTTAACAACAATGGAGGGGTAGAACAAATCAATTAGCTCAACAGACATGGAACCGGTTTATATTTTGTCAGGGTAAGAGCAGGGATGATGCTGGAGAGGGACGCCTTCATGTAGTTGTATCCATCCAGCTGTGGCACTTAACTGACTGGCTCTACAAAAGTCCCTCAACGTATCATGTATTCCCGGAAAGGAAGATGGTGGACTGCAGGAGGAGGGCTTACGTTTACCTTCCAGGTGAGCCTGAAACGACAACAGCAACAACAACAACAAGAACACTAAGAGCTGGATGTCAGGCAACAATTAAACATGTAGGTATCTGGATTCGTTAGTGACATTGAGCTTAGTTCCTATCCCGTGAGGCTTTACCATTTCTGCACCAGATATAGACCTTTGTATTACTCATGGGAAACTGAGACGCAGCTCTGGTACTTAACCCTTGTGCGGTGTTCGGGTCTGCGGGACCTGTTTCCAATGTTTCCCAAAAGAAAAATGATGCTATTTATTATTATTTCAACCACAGACTCTTTGGCCTTAGTTCGTTTTTCGAGAAGAACATACAAAATAACACATTATCAATGACTTCACAGTGTACACCCCCCTACACATTTATATTACACATGTGGTGTTCGGGTCCAATGGACCCGAGGGTAACAAAAGTGTAGAGGTGCTGTGTCCCTTCACTCTGTCCCCCTCCTACATGGCCTGCAGTTAGTGTGTGTGTGTGTGTGTGTGTGTGTGTTTGCACATATGTGTGCATGTGTGTGTTTCTTTTGCTGCCCCTACTATTCACGCGCAAGGTTGCAACATTGTTACATTTCAAGCACCAAAACCTGTCTGCTCCCACATTCCCGCACATTTTACCCTTTGTCTTGCGCGAATCATTCTATGTTTTCTCACACTCTCTCCCACCTGCAGATTAGAGGCAGAATATAACAAATAAATAGTTTTGCCTGTGTGGTTCTGCATCGCAGTCTCTCAAGATGGCGAAAAGGGTCTCTGCCCAGAAGGCCTTAGAGATGATTTTCGAAGGGAGAGAAGCTTGGGACGATAAAAGAAGAGGAAGATTTTTCAGAATTTGAAGATCACATTTCTGTCAATTCAGAGTCTGACAATGAGTTTGAAGAAGAGCATGAAATTGACCTTGAGCCAGCTCCAAAACGAGCCCTTCAGCAGCCAGCCTCAGGCCCCCCTCAGCAGCCGGCCACAGGACCAGCTCGTCAGCAGCCAGCCACAGGACCAGCTCGTCAGCAGCCAACCAGAGGACCAGCCCATCAGCAGCCCACCGCAGGACTAGCCACAGGACCAGCCAATCAGACATCCCATCGGCAACCAGGAAATGAAGAAATATGGAGGTCAAAAAATGGTGAAACTGAATGGTATGTGCCACCCCGCAGGGCTGCCAATGTGATAAAGATGCAACCAGGGCCAACACGGATGGCAGTTACCTACATGCAGGACATCGAGTCTTCTTTTGAACTTTTCATCCCGGATGACATACAAAAACTCTTTCTGGTTTGCATCAATTTAAAGGGAAGAAGTGTTTTTTGGAGAAGGGTGGAAGGAGATGGACCAAACCCATTTACGTGCATACTTTGGGCTTCTTATCCTTGCTGGATTTTTCAGATCCAAAGGGGAATATACGGAATCCTGTGGGATGCAGAAACTGGCAGAGAACTTTTCATGCCACAGTCTCTGGAGAACTTTCACATTATTTCCAGGATTATCCACTTCGATAACCGAGACGACAGACTAGCTCGGCGGCAGAGAGACAAGCTAGCTTCCATCAGGACAGTGTGGGACAAGTGGGTGCACCACCTCCCCCTGTTTCACAACCCTGGCCCTAATGTCACTGTTGATAGCAGCTGGTGCCATGTAGGGGCCACGGCCCTATCAGGCAGTACATACCATCAAAACCCGCAAAACACGGAATCAAGATCTGGGTTGCCTGTGATGCTGTTTCATCATACGCGTAGAACTTGCAAGTGTATACAGGGAAGCCAGATGGAGGAGCCCCTGAGAAGAACCAAGGAATGAGAGTTGTCCTGGACATGACACAGGAACTTAGCGGACACATCACATGCGATACCTTTTATGCCTCTCACAAGCTGGGACAAGAGCTCCTAACCATATTATTATTAACCATATATGCTGTCCTTATTGCTTGTAATTGGGATAAAGTAAACATATGGTATTTTTACATAAATTGTTAAGCCTGTATTGATTTAAAAACCCAATAATGCAGTGGGTCCACCATACCTGCAAACATTGGCTGAGTAACAAAAACATGAACACCACACAAGGGTTAAGTCAATCAACCTGATGGGTAATTTTCAGGGCATTGTTATTGCCCCAAAATGTAATTAATTATTACATAGAACACAGTTGAATGGAAATGTTCGATATAGCCATCATAGGCCCTTCAGTAAAAGAGATAATTTCTAATGTGATTATAGTGGTCTAGAGGTATCAGGAATAATATGCAGGAGAAAGAAATTATACTGAATGGGTAAGACACAGTAGAGTTTGATGTCAGTAGCAATATTCACACATAATATAAGAGTCGATTATGTTCACATGACCAGTGCTGCCAAAATGATATAAGAAAGGACAAACGCTTGCAACTTAGGAAATTTTGGTCCTAACCACGTAATCCTTCGTAGCCTTGGCATCCTGTGTTGCTAACCTTGGCAGCATTTATCCTTAATCTTGGCATCTTTCCTCCCTAACCTTGGCTGCTGTACGTTCTGGCATTTGCATACATTGTTATAAAATGGGCATTCATTATTGCAGATCCTTGTATTCTCTCTCTCTCTCTCTCTCTCTCTCTCTCTCTCTCTCTCTCTCTCTCTCTCTCTCCCTCTGTGTGTGTGTGTGTGTGTGTGTGTGTGTGCAGCTCCCAGTATCCCGACTCTGTTTCAGAATATTTGCAGTTCCACATTTCAACTCTCTTCTTTCTGACCCTGTATATCGGGTGGTCGGATTAGTGTTATCTTTTATTGCACCGCCGTCTTTATGGCCGCAGATGCCAGAGAGAGAGAGAGAACAATGCTAGGTGGTGAGAAAGAGGGTAACTGAAACAAGCGAGTGAGCGATGAAGGAAGATAAATCGCCCCAACACTACCGTAATTTACTGAGGCGGTAGCTCAGTCGGTAGAGAGGTGGCCTGAAGTCCTACCGGACCTAGGTTCAAATCCCCGCTGGGACAAGGAACAGTTTAAGGATTTGAATTTAATAAAAGCAGACTTTACTGATCTACCAGAAGACCCGCCAAAATGTCATAAAAATACCCACACTAATACCAATACACCAGTCCTAGCATGTATTTAATTTGGACGGTGGGTATTAGCACCGAAGTGGTGGCATGTGGAGGTGTAGGATATGTAGGAGGACTACTGGGCCTTGGGAGCAGGTTGTGAAGCCTATGTCCAGAGTTGGACACATAAAATATATATATATATATATATATATATATATATATATATATATATATATATATATATATACTGCAAAACCCTACCCTACCTTACCCCACCCAACCCATCCCAGTTCCACCCAACTTAATCCAATCCTACCCTATTCTACCCTTCCCTACGTACCTACTTTACCCAGTCCAAACCAAACCTACCCATCTCAACCCTGCCCTAATTATTTTTTTTCCTTTTGTGTGTGTGTGTGTGTGTGTGTGTGTGTGTCCGACTCTGGGCATAGGGTTCACAGCCTGCTCCCAAGGCCCAGTAGTCCTCCTACATACCATACACCACTACATGTCACCATTTTTGGAGCTAACACGCACCGTCCACATTGAATACATGCTAGGGCTGTCTCATAGAGGACTGATGTACTGGTATTAGCGAGGGTGTTTACGACATGTTGGCGGGTCTTCTGGTAGATCAGTAAAGTCTGTTTTTAATTTATTCAAATCCTTAAACTGTTCCCTGCCTCAGCGGGGATTTGAACCTGGATCCGGTAGGACTGCAGACCACCTCTCTACCGACTGAGCCACCGCCTTCACCGCACCCTTCCCTTCCATTCCCTCCCTTATCTATTTTCTTTCCTTTTTTTTACCTCTTATCATAAGTTCCTGTTTTCCCTCTCCTTCATTACTTTATGCAAATTTTTAGCACGCAACTACGTATATAAAGTTGCTAATATCAGATAAGCACACTGACAGAAATGCGACAGAGCGTTAATAAGCTTTTACGATGGGGGAGACTAAATTAAGAGTGAAGTTAGGTGCATATATTAGTGGGAGTGGGAAGGCTTATGAGAGAGAGAGAGAGAGAGAGAGAGAGAGAGAGAGAACAGGAACGAACTATGCATAGGAAGGCTTAAATGCTGACGTTATGGAGGTGTGGCCCATTTTCTGCGGGTACTCCTGTGAAGGCTCTTCTAGTTTTATTACTTTCCATTTTTTCCAGCAGCCTCCACAGCACATTAAATATTACAGTGGGGTGATGGTAAGGATGGTGTTGATAGTGGTAATTTTGGTTGGGGTGGTAGTGATGGTGATTGTGGTGGTGGTATTGCTTCTGACTTTGCCGCTGCTGCTGCTGCTGCTGCTGATGATGATGATGATGATAATGATGATGATGATGATGATGCAATGTAACTGGATTTTGTGTTATTTTCTGTTTCTGGACACTAAGCACACACTCATTTAACTTAATCATAAAGTAGGCATGCGTTACTGATGTCGGAGAAAATGATATGCTGGTGATACTGATGGTCATGTTTATGTGAATGATGGAGGATGATACTATGAACATATTGCCTCCCCATTTCTAACACTATCATTATTATTCACTCGTTACAAAGAATTTGTCACAAATTAATTGCTTTTGCTACCAAGATACGGTATGAGATAGTAAAAGAGATTATTAGGCGATGATTGCACATAAAAAAGTACGTTTCCTACAATAACCGGTCTACTTTCAGTTACGATATCATATTTGTGATACTTATGAGATCGTAAGAGGAAGGGTGGTGTCCTCCATGTGCGCCCCATTTCATGCCCCACCATCCCTGGCTAATGTCCCTGAATGCAACAAATGCAAGCCGAGAGAAAAGGGGAGGCTTTGATGAAATACAGCAAGTGCGGGGGATGGTGAAGGGGAGAAAACAAAACTGAATTTGATGGAGGAAAAGCATAGAGGGGATGAGGGGTGAAAGCACGGATGCGTGGGATGAAAGGCGGGAGAGGGGATAGACGGGAAGACCGATGAAAGGACAGGTGAGGAGAGAAGCGAGGGTTCAAAGGTGATAAGTAAAACGTCAGTGAAGCAAAATTACGAGGGTAATTGTGATGGAAGGAGAGTACAAGAGGAGTACATGATGAGGAATGAGGAATGGATATGAGGGGAAATTACTGGGTTACGGCGGGACGCATTCCTGGTTGGACTGGAGACAATGTAGCTTATTTCTTTAGGATTTGTTATTAATACTGCACTTGGTGTTATCTTATGATACTTATGTATTTCTAAAATCGATATACACTAATTCGCTTCAGTCAGGTAGAAGATGGTAAAAACGGACGTAATGCACAAAGCAAATCGCTGAGAAAAATATGGTACGAAGCCTGTCACCAAGAATAAGGATCGGAGAGGTGAGGGAGAGGAGTAACGAGTGAGGGGCAAAGGAATAAGAGAGGGGAACGGGAATGTGAACGTAGTGGAATGGAAGGAACAGTAATTTGGAAGGGAGGAATGAACCACCCGGGTACAGGAGAGAGAGAGAGAGAGAGAGAGAGAGAGAGAGAGAGTCATCATACTAGTTTATTAAAGAAGAAGTTCCAAAATGTGGATTAATTACTCACGTATTACATCAATAGAAACAATATTGTTAAGGGATTTGACACTGGCTGTACTGGATTCGTGAGTTCACAGGATATATAGTATTATGTGCAGTGGGCAGGTATTTACTTACACTCAGCACAAAGTCGGTATTAAGATCAATACAGTGGTCAAGAGGTAGAAAATATAAACTAGAATGTTATTTTACTCATTGTAATAAAGCTGCCACTAGACGGTTTATTTAGTTTGCGTGAGACATCTGCTCAGTGCTGAGTAAAATCGTCTAGTGGTTACAAGATCCATTAAGAATTTTTTCATTTATTTTGAACAGGTCACTACCAGACCATTTTACTCAGTTTAAGGCGAGACGTAGTGGTGAATAAATGTCATAGCTAACACTTCTAGTATGAAAGTTCCTACGCTGAATAAATCATTTGGAGGCAGTACGAGTAAAATGAAGGAGACGCCACCATCTTAAAAGAGTTAACGAAGACATGTTGGTACTTCATGCTTTAAAAGCTTAGCTAAATAATTCATTCTCACAGCAAAGCGACTCTGTTAGCATGTTTACTAAAAGTACATGGTTCCCTTTACACCCTTCAGCACACCGACTTTTTAGTATTATATATATACTTTGTTAAATTCAGATAAAGTTATCGAAATTTGATTGGCTTTTCGAACAAGAAGGTTTTGCTGCGTCCCTCACTAATCTCTTCACTGCTGGGGGGTCTCTCCTATGCCATATAAAATCATCTGTAGGTGTCAAGAATAAACTATACAAAAACATCGTCGTAAAGAAAGAGTTGACGAAGGCAGGTAGGTATTACACGCTTCATTTTTTGCGAATTATTTCATTCTCAAAGCAGTGACTCTGACTGCCTTTTCACTCAACCGAAGTTCCTTTAATCCTATTCAGCGTGACAGCTGGCAACCTTGGTGCCCCCAAATAGTTGTACTTAACTTGGTTAAGATTTAACGTTGTGGACGAGTTAGACAAAATCTTTATTAATACCTGACAATTAGGCATCTCTCTTATGTAATCCTCTAGAGATACTGAGACAATTTCTGTATAAAAAGTGCCACCATACTGAAAAATTTGCGAAGGCAGGTAGGTATTTCAGTCTGACAAAGTTCTAAAATATGCGTTGTAAGGGCGAAGCAGCTCTGTTTACCTCCTCACCCAAACATAGTTCTCTGAAGTGTGCTCGATATCTTTTTTTTTATTTACTTTCAGAGAGAGGAACTTCGTGGCGGGAACAGGCTTCTGCTTAAGCGTTTGTAAGGTATATAATAATGCTTCGGATGTGCTTTGTTCCTGGTTAGGGTTAATAGCAATGCTTCCGATGTGTTTAACTCATTGTCAGGCCATGGAATAATATTTCACAATACTGTCTGAATACTGCCTTGTGTTTAATGCCTTGTTATGTCCCATTCCTTGTTAAATGTAAGGGAATAAAGCTTGACAGTACCAAATTTTGTAGTTCCCTGTTAGGGTATGAAATGAAATGTGTGTAATTTCTTTCTGGGTAGGGAATAATGCTTTGGAATACCAGCTTCTCATACTTGTCTATCAGGTAAAACAAGAGTGACAACAATTGTAGAAAAAAATGAGGATATAAAATGTAAAACATTTTACTGCATTCTTAGAATATCTGCTTATTGTTTATTGATCATTCGCTGTCGTTTTTATTCTCAGAGGAAAAGAAAATGATTAACAGTATTTTTAAATGTAGCCACTGCTTAATCCCTAATCAGTTAGAGAAACATAAGCAAGAGTCTCAGGCTTCATTACATACGTATGTATATAGCAAAAAAAAAAAAAGTATTTCTTATTTAACCTTTTGTCACAGTAACACTGATGTAAGCATTATATATTTTGTTCTTTTATTTGCGACACCGAAGGCATAGCTAATATTATCGAGTCAGTTCCTATGTATGCATACATATTATGAAAATGTCCCATGAGTATCCTGCATGATGATAATAACAATTATAACATACACTGTGTGTGGGCCTGCGACGAAGAGACTCCCATTTGGTGCATGAATCAAAGGATAAGATCATGGATTAAGCTCTAAGATCAGGGTACAAAACTAGTTCATAACGGTTTATTCGATGTGGATCAACTTGACTCCTGTATTTTGTGTGGGGATGAGAGCAAGTTACTCGGTGAGTCTGTGCTGTCTGAACACCTTGTTTAATATTGTTCTTGTTGACGATTATTTCCACTTCAGTAAGAATTTCTCGTACTGAATTGATTTCTGAACTGTGTATCGAAACCCCTTCAGTTTGAAAAGTCACTTTGAGGTTGAATAAAATAATCCGGCGTCACCAAGAATATACCATATGTGACATAAACTTATTGAGAGGGTTAATTCTGAGTGCCAGGATTTTATTTCAGTGAACAAAGTCACCTGATACTAGAGTGAGTACAAGAAATAAGAACGTCTACATCAGCCAATGGAGTAATTTCCACAGCTGATAATTCTCTAACGATATGTATTTCGCCCAGATGAACAAAATCGTCTGGTGTTAGCCTAGAACATGATACCAGCATGATTATTGGATTATTTGATATATGTAGTTTGTATTTTATGCCAGTTAAAGAAAGACAAATTTATTTACCTCACTAACTCATTGCATTGGAAAAGGCAGAAACTACCATCTATTTTTTTTTTTTTTTTTTTTTTTTTTTTTTACAGCGTCGCCGCCCGAATCTTGTTTGCTCATTTCAAACCGTTAAGGCGAGGGTGACCAACCTCACTCATCCCGGAGTGGCATTATATGTGCAGTAAAATCCCAACCATCCCTCGCATGGAAACCTTTATGAGCCACATCCGGGTGGGGAGCCTTAACCCACTAGGCATCAAGGCGCCCACCTGGTTGCACAGTTACCACTCAAAGTCGTAAATGATTTTCTAGGTTATAGGAAAATTTGGCTTGTCACTCAGTGTGTGCGTATGTTTTTTTTTTTTTTTTCAGGAAGAAGGAACAAAAGGCCAGGAGCCGGCAAATTGTTCCCTGCAAGAAAAAAACAAAAACAAGATAACAGAGAGTCAAATTCAAGATCCGATAATATCAAGATGCCTGGACACACTGCATTTGAAAGACTGGAGATCATAGGCAGTAGAAAATACAGACAGAGGGAGACAGTTCCAGACCTGACCTGTTGTATACATGAAACGGTGGGAATAACTACCAACTCTTACATTAAAGAGTTGTACAGAAACGGGATGAGAGTTTGTTGCAACGCGCCCGTCGAAGTGGTGGAGGGATGTAAGCAGACATTTCAGAGGAGCACTGACATTGAATCAGAGATAGAAAAGAGATAAAGAACCAACAGTGCGACGAAGAGACTGAGGCTGATGGGAGCAAGTAAAACGAGGAGAGATAATGAGACGGTAATGCCTTAGACTCCACCTTGTTGAGAAGAGCTTTATGTGGGGAGCCTTCCCACACGTGAGAGTTGTACTCTACACAGGGGCGAATAAATCTGTGTATAAAGCCAACAACTTTGCAAGGGTATAGAAAGCACAGAGTCAGCCTAGCACACAGAATCTCTGGGAAGCATATTTAACAAGAGACGTAATATGATCTTTCCAAGATAGATCCCGAGAGAATGAGGACACAAGTATGTTTAAAGATGATGTAGGATTGACTTCGATATCGTTAAAAATTAGACGGTACTCCTGTGGAAGATATTATCGGGTTGAAAGATGTAAGAACTGAGTTTTTGATAGATAAAAAACAAGATTACTTTTACCCAAATCAGAGAGATGAAACAAGTCAGACATTAGGTGTGCCATAGCCTCAACCCTTACTTGTTGATGTAGTACCTGCTGAGATGGACACTGTGGGAAGCGAATGGAAGGGTGAAGGGTGGATTCATCAGCGTACGAGTTGATAGGGTTAGATGTACAGCAAAAAAAGTCACTGATGAATCAAAGGAGATGAGTTGGTGATAGGACACAGCCCTGAGGAACACCACTATTGATAGGTCTATAAGAACGGTGGCAATCTACAATAGCAGGTATAAAACGACCAGAAAGGAAGAGATAAAGGCAAGGATAGAAGAATAGAAAACCGTTAGAGGGCAGTTTGGAAATAAGAGATACATGCCAGACTCGATCGAAAGCCTTTGAGATGACAAGTCCAATTTCAATGCTTTCGCCAAAGTCCTGAAAGGACGATGACCACGAATCTAAAAGGCAGAGAAGAAGATCACCAGTGGAACGACCCTGGCGAGACTCATACTGACGATTAAAAAGGAGGTTGTGATATGAAAGCCTTAAATTTTTTTGTTCAGAATGGACTCGAAAAGTTTTGAGACACAAGATGTTACAGCTACTGGGTGATATTTAGAGGGTTGGGAATGGTCACCCTGCTTTGGGACAGGCTGAATGACAGGAAACTTTTGGGAAGAATGAAAGGTACAAGATGATAGACAAAGGTGGAAGAGTTTACCTAGACAGAGTGTAAACACAGAAACACAGTTCTTGAGGACAACAGAAGGGACCCCATAAGACGCACATGCCTCGTTACTGTAGTATTGAGGCTAATGATGGCAGAAAAGACATCATCTGAAGATATATTAATGTCAGCCATGAGGAAGTGAGAGGGGGGAAGTGATGGAGGAATAGCATCTGAATCATCTAAGGTGGTACTGGAGGAGAAAGTTTAAGTGAAGAGTTCTGTTTTATCAGTAGAAGAAATAGCTACAGAGCCATCAGAGTAGAAAAGAGGAGGGAAGGATGATGAGGTATAGTTGTTAGAAAAGTTTTGGGCAAAGTGCCAGAAGGAGCTGGAAGAACTTGAGTTGGAGAATTGAGAGCATTTAGTATGAATTAAATAATTTTTAGCAGAGACAAGAACACACTTAGCACAATTCCCCGCAGAAACATATTGGAGATGAGTCTCAGGGATGGGTTGCCTCCAGTATCTCTTGTAGGCCTTCTCCATATTGTGGACAGAATTAGAATAAACGAGATTAATTTTTTTTTTTTTTTTTTTTTTTTTTTTTTTTTTTTTGCATAAGTCATTGGGTATGAGGAAGGAATGCATGCTTCCATGCTCAAGACAATAACCTCCGTAACGTGCAAGGCACACTCAGTTGGTTCTTAGACATGGAAGCAATAATCATTCCAGGGAAATTCGAAGTAGTACTGCCTGAGGGCCTCCCAATAACCAGCTGCAAAATACCACAATCATCAGTTCTTGGAAGGGTCCACAAACCTTACTGGAGCTATAGGACAGGTTAAGGCGATAAGGATGTGATTGGAGGAGCCAGAAGGAGAGGAGAGATTAAAAGCGTAAACAGAAGGATTAGCTGTAAGGAAGAGGTCAAGCTTAGCATGTTGGCACTCTCTCCAAGGCGGTCAGGGATATGGATAGGGTGCTGTACAAGCTGCTCTAGGTCATTAAGGATAGAAAAGATGTAGGCTTGTCAACCAGGTGGATGAGTGAAAGGAGAGGAGAGCCAAAGGTAGTGGTGAACATTGAAATCTCCTAGAATGGAGACTTCAAGAAAAGGAGAAATTGACCGCATGTTTTTCATCTTAGAAATAAGATAATCGTAGAATTTTTCATAGTCAGTAGGATTAGGGGATAAGTAAACAGCACAGAAGAGAACGAAAGGGAAGCCGAAGCCAGAGAATAGAGAATTCAGAAGATTCAAGTTCAGGAAACGAGAGAAAGATATCTTGTTGAATACATATGCACAACAGCCACCTTTGGCTTTGAAATGTGTATAGAAGAAGTAAGATGATACAGAAAAGGGGTTGCTATCAGTTGTCTCAGACCGCTGAGTCTCAGTGAGGAAGAAACGGTGAGGTTTAGAGGAGAGGTTGTGCTCAACAGAGAGAAACTTAGAGAAAAGGCCACAAATGCCGCAGAAATGAAGTGAGTTAGAGAGTGGTTCCAGGTATCTTAGTTGGTCGTCTCCTGGAAAGGGACGGATAATGGGGCGGATAATGATGCCCCCTTCCCCACCATGGGGACTTTGAGCCTTGGTGATAGGAGGCCATTTTTAGTAAAATTTTGAATAGGATGTGTAGTGTGTAATGTACATGTAGTCTAGTGTTGGCAGTTCGAGGAACTTGTATTGGAGAGCATGTTGGCTTACTCTCCGTGTTACTGAAACGCCGAAAAAGTTCAGCAAAAGAGGATGATCAGAAACTAGTCCAGAAGGTTGTTGAAACTTGAGCTCCAGGTCTCCCTGTCATCAGCTTTTCATCCGCCGCCCTGCTCGACTGGTGTCACAGTCTACTCCCCACAATAAAGTGTCGAAACAGTCACAGAAATACTGCGTCATGATGGACAATACTGTGTGAAAAAATATGTATTGTGTTTTATGCCTGCTAATACCTCACGATTTTTTAAGAGAATCTTTTCGTAGCTAAAGACTTAATCCTCACCATGCCCTTGGAAGTGACTCAGGCAATAAAATACCGGTATTCTGTCCCAGATCATCCCTCCCACCCTACTCTCCTTGTCCCTTCACCTCCATCCCCTCTCTCTTCCTCTCCCTTGCCTCCACTTCTCTTTATTCTCATGTCTTGTACACTCACACTATCCTTCTTCCTCTCCTTCCCTCCTAATCACTTCCCGGTAGCTACCCTCCCTTTCCTTCTCCCCATCTCTACCCACCTCTGTTGCCCGCCCCTCTTCTCATTTTGCCTACCCTTCTCTCCTTCTCGACTCCTCTCTTCGGCATACACACCATCAGCACCCACAAATCAACGCACTCTATTCCGTCTCTGCTGTCCAACGTGTGTGTGTGTGTGTGTGTGTGTGTGTGTGTGTGTGTGTGTGTGTGTGTGTGTGTGTGACGCTTATGTCCAGGCACCATGGACGTCGAACAGAAGTTAACTATGTTTTAGCTTTGTTTTGTTGAATTTTCGTTGCATAATAACGTTATGTAAAACTTCAGCCATTGCTTTATTTTTATTTGCATAAAAAGGGCCTGATACACAACAATCATACAAACACGTGTACTGATTGCTTTATATTTATTTATGTTGCTGCTGTTGTTATTGCTGTTGTTGTTATTGCTGTTGTTGTTATTGCTGTTGTTGTTATTGCTGTTGTTGTTATTGCTGTTGTTGTTATTGATGCTGTTTTTGTTTGTGATGCTGCTGTAAGGCCAGGGTGATATGGACCTGAACCCGATGAACATTTGAAATGCGGCAACTTCACCCGGGTGCTCCCATTTACCTTTCGTTGATTGTGTGGCGTTGGAGACTTGTATTGCTCTTGATAATGAAGATATGACCGAGAAACATGGGTCTCACCTCTGACCCTGACTCCGGCTCAGCTTGGTTAATTATTTCTTGAAATCCAGCATTAATCCCGAGCTGCAATTCACCACACACACAACACAGCACACTTACCTTCTGTCTACCATCCACTCCTGAAATCCAGCATTAATCCCGAGCTGTAATTCACCACACACACAACACAGCACACTTACCTTCTGTCTACCATCCACTCCTGAAATCCAGCATTAATCCCGAGCTGCAATTCACCACACACACAACACAGCACACTTACCTTCTGTCTACCATCCACTCCTGAGATCCAGCATTAATCCCGAGCTGCAATTCACCACACACATAACACAACACACCACACTTACCTTCTGTCTACCATCCACTCCTGAAATCCAGCATTAATCCCGAGCTGCAAGTCACCACACACGCACACACATAACACAGCACACTCACCGTCTGTTTACCATCCACTCATCACGACTTACACAACGAAGACCTCTAACCCCATTTTAACTTAACTGATGACCTTGTGCAGTAGTAATAGAGCGTTGATTAGGTATCCAAGGTTACTCATTCTTTCCTCATATTTATGGTTCTTCGAATTTAAAGAAACCATTACTTCCTACTCAAGAGTTTGTGCGCGGCCCAGTTCCATCAGCTGAAAATACAGTCGCTTTTATGGAGATGGTGGCCCATGTCCCGCAAGTGTAAGTACCACCTAGCGCCACATTACATTTCAATTTAGACAGTTGATTGCCATTCATGAGATTAGACTTACACGATAATATTAAATAAAGTATGAGGTTAGACTTACACGATAACAATAAATAAAGTATGAGGTTAGACTTACACGATAACATTAAATAAAGTATGAGGTTAGACTTACACGATAACATTAAATAAAGTATGAGGTTAGACTTACACGATAACAATAAATAAAGTGTCACAACAAACTGCAGTGTTGGGAAACACAGGATATAATTTGAGGATGAAGACGATTGCATTCAGAACTAGCAGAATGGTAGATATCCTTGAACACTCTGTCATACGTTGATGATGATAACGAAGACGACGATCTCGATGAAATACAATCCTCTTCTCTCTCTTAAAAAAAAAAAAAAAATCCCTCGAGAGTATAAGAGAAAAGAAAAATTAGCCGTAACACAGAAAATTATTAAAGTAGATTATCTTAAAGTATTAGGTCTTCCTGGATATAGATAAATAATGTCTGGCGGGATCAAGAATATGCGAATGGTTATGGTACTGATGGAGTTGAGGACTGATACTAACAGCTGTAGTTCGTGAAGTTTTCGTAAATTAAATAAAATCTTCAGGCAGAATCAATACTTAAAATTGTCAGCGTACTAAAGAGATTCCAGGAATATATTAACTGGCGACGCTTTGAGGGAGAGAGAGAAAGAGGGAGGGAGAGAGAGAGACAGAGAGAGAGACAGACAGACAGACAGACAGAGAGAGAGAGAGAATGGTTGAAAATGGAGAACGAAACAATTAAAAGGAAAGTGACAAAGAGAAAGAAAAGAACGGGAAAAATGGAGGAGATAGTACGACATAAGAATGAAGCGATACTAATACCCAAAGAAAAACTGAACAAATCATTACAGAAAAAAGAAAGATGAAACCACATTATATAAATAAAAATAAAAAAAATAAAATAATAAAAGGGTGGGGGGAGCTGTCTGAGGTAAGGTTTGAACTTGTGATGACTGTAGCAAAGTCCGAGGCCGCCCCGAGCTTTTTTTTTTTTTTTTTTTTTTTAATGCGAGGAAGAAGGAACCAAAGGCCATGAGCCCGCAGTAACAGTTCCCTCCAAGAGAAAAACAAAATACAATAGAGAGCCAAATTCAAGATCCGATCATTTTGAGATGCCTGGACACACTACGTTTGAAAGACTGGAGATCATAGGCAGCAGGAAATACAGACAGAGGGAGACAGTTCCAGAGCTGACCTGTTGCATAAATGAAAGACTGGGAGTAACGGTTAACTCTTGCATTAGAGAGTTGGACAGAAAAGGGATGAGAGTTTGCTGCCAGACGGGTGCTACGCGCCCGTCGTAGAGGTGGAGGAATGCAAGCAGACAGTTCAGAGGAGCAGTGACCATTAAAGTAGCGATAGAAAAGAGATAAAGATGCAACAGTGCGGCGAAGAGACAGAGGTTGAAGAGAGTCAGTAAGAGGAGGAGAGTTAATGAGACGAAAAGCCTTTGACTCCACCCTATTGAGAAGAGCTGTATGTGGGGAGCCTCCCCACACATGAGAGTTGTACTCCACACAGGGGCGGATAAAACCCCTGTATAGAGTCAACAATTGTGCAGGGGTAAAGAAAGAGCGGAGTCGGCTTACTACCACCTCAATAGATTGTGATACTCTAAAAGTGTGGTGACTATGACCTGTTGTTGTGGTGCTACAGATCATGATGATGATGATTATTATTATCATGGTGCTAGTGACATGGTGCTAGTGATACCGATG
Source organism: Coenobita brevimanus (assembly GCF_032717465.1). Lineage (NCBI taxonomy): Eukaryota > Metazoa > Arthropoda > Malacostraca > Decapoda > Coenobitidae > Coenobita > Coenobita brevimanus. Next base: position 11,575,949 of record NC_137062.1, on the reverse strand, counting down.
AGATACCGATGAGCGATGAGGACCATGATGATGATAGCAATGGTAGTGGTAGTAATGAAGATGGTGATGCCTAATAAATTAGCTATGATAATGATAATCTTACTGCATCCTGCCTTTTACCTCTCATGTAGTTTGTGATGCTGTAATAACAGTTGAGAAAGAAGGCAGGAAGATAGAGCAGGAAATGAGGAAAATTTTAAAAGTATGAGAGAAAAATAGAAAAAATATATATAATTAATAACACTGCTATGAACAGCTTGACCATCGGACACAACCGCGTTTCATTAAGAGGGAAGTAAAATAAATGACTGTTTTTTTTTTTTGTTTTTTTTTTCGGGGGGGAAGAGGTGTAATAGCACATAAGGTGGCCAAACATAAATTTTGCGTTTCTGTCATTCTCTGTTACAGATTAAAGGATGTCATATTACATATGTCTGTGATGGTGTACTGATTATAGAAACGATGCTACAACTGTGTGTATACTTCATGTAGCGTTTGTAGCGCTTGTATGTACACTTAACAAGACATACTTTTAATGTTTTTGCCAACTTTAAACCGTGCTTGCTATGATGTGATCTCTGCTTCGGCTTGTGTTTCTAATTTTTCAAACGCTTTATATGCTTCCTAGTATTTTACCGGTACTTCTCCACATTTCTCTAAAGTGTCTGCTACTCGATTACTTCCAGGGCTTGGGGCTGTAGCATGGCAAAGTGATAAAAAAAAACTAGTGGGTATTATGTGGAACGTGAATCATTTATACGTTGCTGATGCACTCTGGTTGGTGGGTCAGCAAATCTAAGTGGCTCACGTTTGCAAAACTTCATAATCGTGGTCGTCTTCGTCACAACCATAAATACTGGCTAAGACATGAAGCTTTGGTAGGATCCAGAAAGACAAGAAGGGAAAGCACAAACTCAAGAGAACAGTCAGATATAAAATGTTTGATTTGGTTGATTAACTCACTGGTGGAATGATGGTGCTTCAGCTGTGCCTTTAAAAGACCATCATGTTATGCCAGAATACTGGTGGCATGATCCACACCTTACGGCGACACTGTATGTACTGTTCCAGATAACCGTAACTTCGACCTCTTCTCTTCTCAGCCATGCTTTACTGACTTCTCTCACTCTCTCTCTCTCTCTCTCTCTCTCTCTCTCTCTCTGATCCATGTATCCATTATGCACATAAAATCCTGATGGAATTAGTGTAGATCTAAATCTCTGCCATATTCCGTGTTCCAAGGTTAACAACTATGGTGGTGAGTAATGGTTTTCGCTGGGACCCCTGGACGCGAACCCCCGACCCTCAGATGTTTCACACAACGTAAATCCTGACCCAAGAGAAAGTCTACCATTATGCAAAATATCTCGTTCGTAGATGACAAACTATCGCTGTGCATAACGACTTTAGCCGAGGCCACTGGGGCTGCTCTTCCATCTCGCCCCTACCTTTATGGATCTCTACTTTGCCAAAAACCTGGCCTTAAGGAAGGTCTGCCACCTGTGATATTTTTTGTTCTTAAGTTTAATATTATGACAGTGCATAATGGCTTTGTCTGGGGCCACCGGGAAACAGCCCAAGAGATGAGGCCCATTTATTTTTAAGAAAGTACCAGATGTTTTGTTGCTTTCTTTGAAAAGGGTGTACCTTGGGTCACTGGAAATGGGTAGTCTTAAGTTTCAACAGTGGTGAGTGTGGACGGTATTAACACCTTTCCATCATTTTGCAACCTCCACCGATTCATCAAAATCAAAATCATGGGGTACGACAAATGTTAAAGCCCATATCTGACAATATATTTTAAGCAGAACAGTGAGCTATGCGTCGAAATACTTGTTATTGAGTTGTCTTTCAATGGTGTAACACTCATACAAATCGGGCTATTACTAAGGTCAGTAGAGGTTAAAAGGTCACATGACCTCAAATTCCACAGAATATCAGATATCTCTGCAATTAAAGCTCTTGCATGGTCATGTGTTGATAGGGAGACACAAACAAACACCTGTAACTTAAGCTAGGGTTGCATTGGCAGTTTTTGAAATAAGAATTATTTCAACTGTATTGTATAAAAGGGTTGTGACAACGATCTAAATTAATTTTAATTTTGCAAATTTACAGATTCAGTTATATCTCATGTAAAACGTTGTCCTTACAGAACATTGCCTTGTGGTTCTCTACCAAACAGAAAAAATATCTCCTTTAAAGATAAGAGGGTTTATTTAAGGTTTTAGATTTAGTCTTCATCAATAACTTCTTCATCAGAAGACGCATCATATTCTGGCATGTCGTCATCCTCACTGTCACTGTCCTCATCTATACTGATACTTGCTGGAGTTTGGGGCCCCTCAAACCAAACCACTAGCAGTTTTTTATCTTTAACTGTCCAACCATGCCCATCAGGCCCAAATCTAATTGGTTTAGGGAGTGTTGCATTCCTCCAGAGCCTTGCCACATATTTCGTACGCTTTAGTTTCTGCTGAAGCACTGCTGTGCAGGGAGGCAGACAACACGGATCAGACGATTTAATTTTCTCCAGAGGCTGGCCAGACTTAGGTGGTGCATAGAGCTTCCTGAAAAGGTGATAAAGTGCGAGGTTGACATCAGACACGTTGTGAATCCCGTATATAGCACAAACAAGTTCTTCCATTGTAGCTGTGACATCTGCATCCACAGAACTGCAGGTACCCAGTTTGCTTAATGCCACAGCAAATCGTCTGTCTTTCACCATTATTTCAAATGGTCTTGACTTACCCTTCAGCATGAATGATGCTGTATAACCACAGTCAATAGATGCATCAAGACTAGGTAATGCAGCACATATACCTGGCGTCAGATCTACTGCAATGGCAGAGATGTCTATGAAACGTCGGGTGTTGTCCGAGCTCTTCCCAGCATACATCTATATACTTGCACTGACCTGATCTGCATGATAGATGAGCAGCACAAGGACGTCGGTATCATCACTCCGAACTACTATCACTTTAGGTGCTTCAAGATCACGTTGTGAGACATACTGCGCATGGAAAAGGAATCTTGTGTCTGCCTCTTCATGATTGCTGTTTAGTTTATCAACCTGGCTACACCGTACTTCTTGTTTAGCTGTATATTTGAAGCAAGACTGGCCAGTGCCTAAGTAGACTGCATGCCCCTTCAATACAGGTGCATATTCTGGACACAGATATTCTCGTCCAAGGAAGTTCAACAGCTCAGTTTTGAATGTACTTGATTTTTGGGCACCACGAAAATCAACTGGTCTTCGCTGAGGTGATCCTGTAATTTTATGTACAGTATGAGAATCTCCACGTTCCTCATGTTCATATCCCTTGATTGATGGCCCTTCTCTATATGTGTCGCAAACAAGATGCACTTCTGCATCAAAAGAACAGGATTGCAAGAGAATGGTCTTAGCTATACCACCGTAGGTTGCTGGGAGGTTTGAAAGGGTGTGCAGAAGGAACATGGTATCTATCAGATACACGTCTACTTTCGTAGGTTCTCTCTTATTAGTTATCCTAGCGTCGATTTTCTTTGCAAGAGAGGATTTAGCTGTCTTGTTCATTGCCCCATCGAGATGACATAGTGACAATGGCACAGAAGTCAGAGGGTATGTAAGAACTTTTCCTAAGTCTACATTGTTTGAAGCAGCCAGATACAGCAGCCGGCTAAACAAATCTCTGGTGCACCTCATCTTCATCTTTTGGTCTTTGGTAGAGATTTTGACTTTGACTGCACCATTGCCAAAGTTCTTAACCTTTTGACGTTTGATTGGCTTTTCAAACCTTCCAGGATTATCCTTGCACTCACTCACAAACTCCTGGTACCACTGAGCTCCCTTTTCAGCAATCTGGAGCAGGTCAACCTTTACCTTATGTGATGCTGCCTTTCCCGTTGTTAGACAATAGAGCTGGTCATCAGCTAATGGAAAGGGATTTAGCGTATCTTCTATCTGTTTCATTAAGCTGATCAGGTCTATTCTTAATGGTTTTAGTTCTTGGGCTGGCCCCTCATTTATGACAAGGCCTGACTTATCCAAAAGGGCACTAACTACTCGTATGCTGCCACGAATAGACCTAGTTACAGTTCATCTCTTTCTCGCACTAACATTTTGCGTGAAGGCTGCGATACCCCCACGCCTAGATGCAGCATCCCTGTTAATTGTCTGCTCTAATGTCAGATCAACAGCACTTCGGGAAAATGAATTTGATGTATGGCGAACAGAGAGAGCACCTCCATCAAACACATGACGTATTCCCACATGTGTGTACTCCATGTTTATCAGGTTCAGGTGGTTCTTTGTCATCCATCTTGCATAGTTTGGACGGTGAGTAGCAAAGAAAATGTGATACATTTAGCGAAGCGCATATATGTAGAGGTCAATATCATTTGTTCTACATGCCCTGTCTAAATGTAGATACAGATGAACAAAGTCAACATGATGATCCAGAACTTTGCTGTTGCCCCATGGTCTCCTTGACGTGTGTTGTTAGAGAATTTCTCATATCTTTCCAATAGAGATGTAATTGCATCAGAATTCATGAGAACTGAGAGGGATTCCGGGGTAGGATTAGCAGCAGTGTGTTTCAACAAAGCAATGCACTCATTGGACATAGCACCATGTAGTTCAAGAAACTGTTTAAAGTGAAGAATCTGTGTGGCTGTGCCAAGTAGGGGATGCAAACGCTTGCACCTGTTACAGTGTTTTCATCCAAGGGATCCACGCACTGAGCCTGAGGCTACAATCCCGTCCACACGAGCATACAGCGTCTGCAGACACAAGCGAGAATTTTGTGCGATGACAGACTCACCGCATTTGTCTGCAGACAGACGAGAAAAATGTTCGTGATCCAGTTTGAGCGAAAACACGAGACAATGTCTGTGGCCAGTGGAGTGACGCTGCTGCCAGACACACGATTGTAAACAAGACAGCTGCCAAGTGCTAATGAATTAGAAAATATTATATTAGAGGGAAACAGAGTATCTATATGAAAAAAAAAATGCAATTTTAAAAGATACTGCTAAACCTACATATGTAAGGAATACATTATAAAACAATTTGAGAGAGAGAGAGAGAGAGAGAGAGAGAGAGAGAGAGAGAGAGAGAGAGAGAGAGGAGGTGATGCGGGGTGATGTATGTTCATACATTAGCCTCAATGTTAAATCATATCATTGTAACATTAATCCATGATTGGGTTGATTTCCGTGTATTCATGCACAAGTCTCGTCTTCGTAACACAGAGTCAGTTTGATGCTGCATCCACTGGAGAGAAATATCAGGGTAGCCTCAAGCCGACCTTCTGGAGGTATGCTAGCTCTCATATTGGTGTCCTGCTTGATGATGTATGGGTTTATTTTGGCAAGGAGAGTATGGAAATTATTGGGGTCCATTCTCAGGTAATTGGCGAAGTCTTTCTTATTCCCCTCCTGCAGTACACGTAGTATGGTAACATGACTTCCCAACGCTTTCCTTTTCATTAACCACTCTTTGCACTATGGTGTTCTATGTGGTTTTGTTCTCATCTTTTTCACGCACATTGATATCAGTATGCTACGTACCTTCCTGTCTTTCTTGCGACGCACCATGCTGTAGATATCATATCGCTACCACACACGAGTACGTCGTCAGCCGAAACCGCACTCTGCTCCAGCGACCATGACTGGCCAGATAGCGCCGTGTGGACAACATTACAATCGTGTCCGCAGACTTTGTCTGCTGACGTACACAGTTTGTCAGACACTGTATGCTCTTGTGGACGGGGTTTAACACGTCAGTAAAACATAGTATCTCAGCAGCCCCAGAAGATTCTACAATGTACCCCAGTGCATCAAAATATGCCATGAAAATGTGGAAGGTACCAAAGCATATAAATACATTATCAAACTCAGGGGCCTCTTGAGCCTGTATCTTCAGTGCAGGTTTTGCAATAACCAAATCAGTGGGTGCCGCCCTGTCATACACCCGGCTTGAGTAAAAGTCTATTACTCCAAAACTGCGCGTTCGTAAGAAAAAAAAAAAAGTTATATGCGTAACTTACAGCTTTGGCCCAGAACACCATGAGGCCATTTTCCCTTGGGAGGGGGGGGGGGATTCCTTTGGAAGTCTCATCCTGTCTGGAACCTTGCGCAGATGGAGGTCTACACTGTGCAGAGATTCGCTTAACAAACACACTCCCATAAAGCCTGGATCACATTCTTCAAGTAGATTCAGTAACTCAAGGAGTGAGTGATGAAGTCAGTTAGTGGCACTGACATGAGGGACAAACACTGTATTGCCACCGCTGTGATTGGGGCAATAATGGTTGCACAGAAAACACAGAAATAGGTGGGAATAATAATAATAATAATAATAATAATAATAAAATGGGTTTAGTCCACAGTGAGTTCTATGGCGGACGTAAATACCAAAGGGCCTGACCGAACACACACCGGCCTCCAGTTCATTAGGGGTGATGTAAAGGTGAAAAGTGACCCTTTAGCTCTCTCTCTCTCTCTCTCTCTCTCTCTCTCTCTCTCTCTCTCTCTCTCTCTCTCTCTCTCTCTCTCATCTCAGCTTCCACTATCCACATTAATCAATCAGACAGACTAAACAATCGGGGAAAAAAAGCCCTTGAATGGAGATAGACAAATAATGAACGAAAAAGTACTGAAGCGGATGCGAAATAAAGGGAAAAGTGTTTAAAAGGGAGCATAAGAATATGGACGGAGAAAACAGCAGCAGAAAAAGGTTTACGGCTTTGGGTGGAAAGAGCATAAAGAGAAAACAGAAAGATGGACCAATGCACAGTGGAGTTCATGGAGGACAAGCTAAAGAATCTGGCTCATCACACACGTGGGGGTGTAGTGAGTAAGTTAGGATCGATGTGTTGAGTGAAATCTCTCTCTCTCTCTCTCTCTCTCTCTCTCTCTCTCTCTCTTAGTTTACTTTTGTTTAAGTTTCTTTGGAAGGGACATTTTTGGCACTCTCAAGCTTTTTTTTTTTTTCTTTTACATTAATATACCTGTTTAAAATGTATGCAGGCGTTAATCAGGCAGCGTCAGCGCCAGTGGACCCTTGTGGAAAATAAGAAAGTGTGTTGGGAAAAAAAAAAATATTGGCAATTCCTTTATGGCCACGGTAATTAAGGACAGTTTTTATACACCAGCCATTACAGCAGCGTCATTATCTCTGCTGAATATTAATATCAGGGAGATAATGCCAGAATTTACTTTAAAATAACGAGGTTAAGACTGGTAATTATTCTGGGGTGACATTATCTTGGGGTATGTAATAAGGGACGCCAGGGACTTTATCTTTCTTGATGCCGCTTCTCATTTCCATTAATACTTTCTTTTTGTGTTAATGATTCATTATCTTACTCTCGCTTCCCATCTTCGATACGATAATGTTTTCTTTAGGTTATGCTTCCCCCCCACCCCTTTACTTTCTTTATTCTCTCTCTCTTCCTTGAACTTTTTGCCTCTGTTATTATATTCATTACCTTCGCCAACGAAGTTGGAGGAGGTTTTGTACTCAACTATTTTTGTCTGTTTGTCTGATTGTTTGTCCACACGATATCTCCAAAAGTTCCCAATGAATTTCAACGAAATTTTGTGGATAGTTGGGCCATGGGTCAAGAAATAATTGAGCAAATTTTACAGCTGATCCGGATCCGGATCTGGATCCTGTGTATCATGCGCAATATCTCCAAAAGTTCTAAATGAATTTCAGTAAAATTTTGTGGAAGAGTGTGCCATGGGTCAAGAAACAATTAATTAAATTTGGGGGCGGATCCGAATTCTTTATATTCCACACAATATCTCCACGGATCCGGAACCGGATCCTTGGGCAGAGGTATGCGCTCTTTGAATGTTTTCTAGTTTTTTTTTCTTCCACTTTCTATAAACTCCTTACTATGATGGCGTGTTCTGTACTATACATTTTGCTGTCTGCAGAGGAATTTATTCAGTTCAGAAATGACTCCAGGGGTTGGGTATCGCTTTTTACCCGTCCCCGCCCCGAAGGGGCTTGGGGACGGGTATTGTTTTCACTCGGTGTGTCTGTCTGTCTGTTTGTTTGTCTGTCTGTTAACAATTTTATGCGAAAACTACCAGTGCGGTTTTGACTAAAATTACAGGGATGATGTGCCATGACCTTTTGATCACCTGGTTAAGTTTTGGGCCAAATTGGGCCAAGGCCCAGGCTGTAGGCCCCCAAAATGTAAAAAAAAAAAAAACGGGAAGGGTGAAAATAGTTTTTTCGCCATAACTCCTTTCAGTTCGTTCATATCGACATGAAACCAAAACCTAAAGGTAAATCTTTCAAATCTGCAGCCTGCAACATGACTCATTACATTAAGGGGGTCACCCCCCAGTTAGCCGTCGGGGGTCAATGTCAGACGGGTCGGGCCTAAAATTTCAAATGGGCATACAATCGTCAAGTTTCACCCGATTTAATACCGCCATCTATTCTCAAGAACTGTTCTCTTGTCCTGACACCTTGCTTAAGTAAACCATTTCTCCTTCACTGTCATCTTGTACCCTTCTTTCCTGAGAGGTTTCTCTCATTCAGCACGTTTCAAAGAATAGAGAACGTTTTCAACCCCCTAACTATTGCTTAATTGATTTAATATGTTTTTTATATAGTAAATGAATTTATCATTAAAAGGAACGTCTTGAGACATCTTTCCTCACATAAACTTCTTTCTGACTGCCGTTATGGTTTCTGCAAGGGACGCTTCACTGACGATCTTCCCACCTGCGTTTCTGACTCTTCGCCATCCTCCTCTCGGGACTTTGGTGATGCGTTTTTCATCGCACCTGACATCTCAAAGACTTTCGACCTAGTCTGGCACAAATCCTTAATTTCGAAAGTGCACTCTGACAGTTTCCATCCACCTGTTTCTGCCTTCTTCCCATGCTTCGTCCCGGTTCGTTCTATAACTGCTGTTGTAGATGGTCACTGTTCCTCTTCTAATACTATTAGCAGTGCTCTTCCTCAAGTTTTTGTCCTTTTGCCAACTCTTCCTTTTACTCATCAATGACCCTCTGAACTGCTCACCGAACCCCCTCCACTCACACACTGATGACTCCACTTTTCACATATCCACCATATTCTCTCAGCATCCATCACAGCAGTTGCATCAGCAATCATTCATAATTCTGAGGGGAAAAGGATTTTTTTTTTTTTAACTGCATTAAAAACTCAGTTCTATCATCTTTTGACTCGCCAAAATCATCCACAGGAGTATCCCTAAGTACTAAACAATACACAGTTCAGTCTTTCATCTTCTCTTAATTATCTTGGGTTTCTTTCTTTACCCCAGAATAGCTGTTGGTTGTGTGTAGGGGTAATACTAGCCAACACAGATGGCACGTGTGGGGGAACTCCGCGCATGCAGCTCATGTAAACAGGGTGAAGTGAAAGGCTTATCATCCCATCAACTCGTCTCCTTTCAATGGCTCCCTCAACCTTACTCTGTTTCTGCAGTGCTGACTCTTTATCTCTTTAATATCATTATTCCTTTGGCCACTGTTTTTCTAAGCCGTCTGCTTGCATTCCTCCTCCATTACAGCGAGCATTTAACACCCATTTGGTGAAGCAGCTTCATCCCTTTTCTGTCCCAGTCCCATTTTAAGAGTTAGTTGGTAGCCTCAGTGATTTGTGTATCCAACAGGTTAGCTCTCGAACTGTCTTCCTCACTGTTTTGCAATCTTTTCAACTTAATGTGTCCAGACATTTCGATGTGAATGGACCATTATTTTCACTGTCCTTTGCTCTGTTTTCTTAGAAGGAACACCTTGTGGGCAATAAGCCTTAGGTTTTCTTCTTTTCCTTAAAAAAAGAAAAAAAGAAAAACAAATCATCCAATATACTGCCGCGTGTACAAACAGGAGAGCAAACTGAAGGTTGATTAGACTATGAAAATGACAACGCATAGATTGTACGAGGAACATTGAACAGAGGAGTGCCCAACAAGGGTTTGGCGTCTCTTTTTAACCTGACAGTCGTTTTGGTGACTGATAAGTAATATGAAGTGCATATGTGTGGCTGGTTATATATGTGAGCAGGAGATGGGATTTCAGGGACTTGGATGGTAAGTAAAGAGTGTGTTGCCCATACTCATTGGGCAGGCTATTGACTGGCTCTTCCTCTAGCATGCTTTTCTTTCCCACGCTTCAAGACCTACAGTACCAGACCCTTATGTGAAAAAAAAAAAAAAAAAAAAAAAACGGTCTCCACGATGATAATGATGATGATTAACCCTTCAGTAAAATGACATCTGCTACAACATTGCTACCGTCAGGCGATTTTACTCGAGTAGGAAAGACCTATCGTACCTAAGGGTTAATGCATATGACAAGTATTTGCTTGCTGCATTATTGACCAATAAAACGAGCAATATTTAACGTAGAGCTTTACAGCATTCATGGCAAGACTATGAATAGAGTGTTTTTACTCGTATAACTGGCTTGTGTTGGAGTGCTGTGTAGGTGGTGTATAAAGCGTAATATAGTGTGGCTTGGAGTAGTGTAGTGCAGTGCGGTGTATGAAACGGTGTAGTGTAGTGTAGTGAAGTGTACTGTAATGTAACGCAGTGTAGTGGAGCGTAATGTCTTGTAGTGTAGTGCAGTGTTCTTGTACTGTAGTTGTATAGTGCAGTGTAGTGTAGTGTAATGTGCAGCAGTGTAGTGGAGTGTAATGTTATGTAGCGTGGTGTTGTGTAGTGTAGCGTTGTGTAGTGTTGTGGAGTGTAATGTAGTGTAGTGGTGTGTAATGTAGTGTAGTGTTGCGCAGCGTAGTGTTGCGTAGTGTAGCGTAGAGTAGCGTAATATGGTGTAGTGCAGTGCAGTGCAGCGTCGTCCAATGTAGTATAGTGTAGTGTAGTGTAGTGTAATGTAGTGTAGTGTAGTGTAATGTAGTGTAGTAGAGTGTAGTGTAGTGTAGTTTAGTTTAGTACTGTGTATTGTAGTATGGTGTGGTGTTGAGTAGAGTGCCGTGGTGCAGTGTAGCATGGTGCAGTGCAATGCAGATTAATGGAGTGTTATGTGGTATGGTATAGTGTGGTGTGGTGTAATGCAGTTCGGTGTACTTTGGTATCGTGTGATATGGTGCAGTGTATTGTGGTCAGATGTATTACAGTATGCTGCAGTAGTGTGAAGTGTAATATAGTGTAGCATAATGCATAAAAGAGAGTTAACTGTAGTGCAAGACACAATTACTGCATGACAAAAGTGTCACAAATAATTAGTTAAGCAAAAGCAAAACACATTAATTTACAACAACCAGTTCAGTCATACACACAAGAACAGCTGTTATGGTACTCAGTGTAATAACAGGCTTTGATGGGCTTCAGACTACAAACGATATACAGTGCACAGAATGACAGGAGCACTGATTGCCCGTAACTTATCAGTGAGCGAAGCACTTTTGACTCAACAGCCATTTTTCATGTTTGATAAAAGGAAATTAAATCTACTGTATCTGAACGATGTATATTAAATACATGCCATCATCACCAACATCACCGTCGCCGTCGTCATAAATATCGTCCCAATCACAACGCCGAGCTATAATATTTGGTGAACAGTAACCAAATGATTATTAAGTTTCGCCATATATATATATATATATATATATATATATATATATATATATATATATATATATATATATATATATATATATATATATATATATATATATATATGTGGCGAAGTTTACTGTTTTGCCAAGTGTTATTATTTTTCTTTGCACTTTTTTTCGCAATCTTAATTACATTATACAGGAAGGTACCCTAGGGTAACCCAAGTATTTTTTCAAGTAAAATGACCTTGGCCTATTTTTCAAGGTCATTTATTCAATTTTGGTGCAAAAATTGAAATATCTCATAAACTAACTGAGATACAGCTGCTTGGTTGAAAATCCCAAGATAAAAAAGTTTGCTGAAAATTTTTGGCTGAATATTTTGTCATTTAGCCTGGTGGAAAGTACCGAATATAAATCTGCACAGTGTTTTCTTTGTAATACGTTTTAGAGAAAACCATAAAAGCTGTAAAACTTAACTTTACAGAAAAATAGTTATGGTCTCTCTCATTAGCTGAAATGAATATGGTTACAGTTAAGCATACAGTTAGCCAGTTACTGAGACAAATATAATATGTACCCATGCTTACAAAGACAATCAATACCATAAATAGTTATGACGAAGCTCCCTTATTATAGCTACACAATAAGTAAATAGGTAATTAGTTAATTTGTATTCTTTTCCAAAGTTTTCGCCCCTTCACTATGAGAGGTACGAGACGTGACGAGGGTGAGGAGTCTTGTTGTGGTGGCGCTGTGTATTTCCTACCCTGGCAGGAACAGCTGCATGTCCAGACAGGAGCCAGATCTTGGACAGGCATTTCCCTGCCTCACACTGTGGTAGGGACCTTACCTCAGTCCTAGTGAGGTGCGGTTTATCACAACGGGTCGCCGGATCCCTACACGGTGTATGTACTTTTATGTGTGTGTAGGACGCCTCCACAAGAGTAGTTGATTACCTGTGGTCGACGGGTCTCCTCGGCCAGACATACCAGGCTTAAGAAACAGCAACAGCTACAACCTGTCTCTCCTGGGCTGAATAAAACCGACAGGCAACAGCAAAGGCAGATTTAAAAAGGTATAAACATAAGAACTCTTTCACCACGATGTTGTCATTTTATTCTATTCGGCCTTCTGTAGAACGATTTTTTGAGTGTTAAGAAGACCTTTATTTGCGACAGGATTGACGAAGGCGATTCCTAATCCCTCCACTTCAAAAACCATCGCCCAAATTGAATAAATTCACTATCAGGTAGCAACAAAAAATTAAAAAAATTCTAAAAAAAAGAAATATTCCTTTGGCCTTCAATATTATTTATTACATGAAGGAAGTGGACGTTTGTGCCGGGATGGGGTTGGTGATAGCTAATACCCTCTTCAGGCACAAAATGATCCACAGGTATACGTGGCGAGTGATAAGAAGGGTGGCTGGTGAACTGAATGAACGGAAGGCAATGATTGATTATGTGTGTGTGGATGAAAGGATGAGAAGGTGTGTAATGGATGCAAGAGTATATAGAGGCTGGGAGAGGGGACTTTCGGACCAATACTTGGTGGTGGTCAGAATTAAAGTCCAAATAAAATGGAGAAATAGAAGAAGGGAAGGACAGGAGGAAGTACTACCTACAAGGAGGGTGGAAAAAGGGCAGAATATAAAAGGGAAGTGGAGGAGTGATTGGGTAAATATGGACTGGAGCCGATGGGGACGTGGAAGGTGTGTGCAAGATATTCACAGAAGAAATCTGTGCAGCACGTGATGTGGTGTGTGGGGTGAAAAGACGAAAGGGGGTGCAGGGAACAGCATGGTGGGTTGAAGAGGTGAGAGAGGCTGTGGCACAAAAGAAGAAAGTAAGTGCATGAGAAACAGGGGTGTGGAAGAAGTTGAGAGACGGAAGAGAGAGCTATATGTCGAGAGGAATAGAGAGGTAAAAAAAAATTGGTAAGGGAGAGTAAGAAGAGAGTGGATGAGGAATTTGGAAGGAACTTGAGTGTAAAATGGAGGGAATGTAAGAAAATGTTCTTGAAAGAGGTAAAGAAGTTTAGATAGGGTGCTAAAGAAGTTAGCTGGGGAGTGAAAGATAAAAATGGTAGATTACTAATGAAGAAGGGAGAAAAAGTGAGCAAATGGAGAGAACACTATAAGGAATTGTTGAACATAGAGAATGAAAGTAATGCAAGTATAAGTGGCTGGGGAATGGCTGGGAAAAAGAGGGATGTGAGAAGAGAAGAAGAAATCAGTAGGATGGAAGTTGTGGAAGCAATGAAGAAAGTTAAAATGGGGACAGCCCCAGGAATTGAAGGAGTGTATGGTTAAATGCTGAAGTATGGTGGAGATATAGTAGTAGAATGGATGTGGAAGATGTGCAAATTGGCCTGAGAGGAAGGTAGAGTCTCGGAGGATTGGAAGTCAGGTATAATTATTCCCCTGTACAAAGGAAAGGGGGAAAAAGAAATGTGAGGTAATCATACAGTCATTTGTCTTCTTAGTGTAATAGGAAAAGTGCATGGTAGGATACTTATTGACAGAGTTAGGGAAATAACAGAGGAATTAGTTGGGGAAGAACAGGGAGGTTTTAGGGATGGAAGAGGTTCTGTAGATCAGATATTCATTCTTAGATCTTTAGTGGAAAAGTTTCTAGAGAAGGGAAAGAAGTTGTATGCGGCCTTCATGAATTTGGAGACAGCATTTGACAGGGTGGATAGACAAGGATTGTGGATAGTGTTAAGAATATATGGAGTAGATGGGAAGTTGTTGAAGGCCGTGAAGAGTATGTATGAGGGTGCTAAGGCTGCAGTGTGTGTGGATAGTGAACTGAGTGAATTTTTCTATTTGAAGATTGGATTGAAACAAGGATGTGTCATGTCTCTATGGTTGTCAAGATGTATATGGATGAGGTTATAAATGAGATACACGGTACGGCAGTGGATATTGGAGCGGCCCTAGTGAGAGAGGGCAGTGTTTGGAAACTCCCTGTATTGTTGTTTGCACATGATAATGGCGGGATAGTTGCAGTGCCAAGACGCGCTTGGAGGGTGTCCCTGCAGCTGTCCTGGCAGGGTGCCCCGAGGCCACTACCACAGCCACCGGTAAGCTGGTGGGCTAGGGGTCCCATATCCATTGCCTGGACCTGGGATTGTGCAGTGAGTGGGACCTGTGCTGTGTCTGTCCCCATTTATTAATACTGAAGATGACAAAACAAAAAAGGTTTCAAAGCAAGCCTGAGGACAGTAAATCACCCATGGGGATGAGGGTGGGTTCATGGAATGTGGGAAGTTTGAGGGGAAGAGCAGGGGAAGTCGTTGAGGCATTCAGTAGGAGGTGGGTGGATGTGGCGTGTTTGCAGGAAGTCCGGTACAGGGGTGGATCAGCCAGAAAGATTGTTGGGAAGGACTGTTGCTATAAGTTGTTTTGGCAGGGGGGGACAGACGGATATGGGGGTGTTGGTGTGATGGTTGCGGAGAAATGGGTGGAATATGTTATGAATGTTTTGAGAGTAAGCGATAGGATATTGGTAGTGAAAATTCTGTTGGGAAGAAAGATAGCTGTGATTATATCGGCATATGCTCCACAGGCAGGATTGGATGAATCAGAGAAAGATAGATTTTGAGATGATTTAATACGTGTAGTGGGTGGTATGCGGGATGATGAGATAGTGATTTTGGGAGGGGACTTAAATGGTCATGTAGGTGAAGCAGCACAAGGTTATGAAGGAGTGCATGGGGGATGTGCGTATGGTCTAAGGAATGCAGAAGGGGAAAGGATACTCGAGTTTGGGGAGGCAACGGACATGATTGTGTGCAACACATATTTTAGGAAAAGAGACAGTAGGTTAATTTTTTTTTTTTTTTTTTTTTTATGCGAGGAAGAAGGAATCAAAGGCCATGAGCCCGCAGTAACAGTTCCCTCCAAGAGAAAAACAAAATACAATAGAGAGCCAAATTCAAGATCCGATCATTTTGAGATGCCTGGACACACTGCGTTTGAAAGACTGGAGATCATAGGCAGGAGGAAATACAGACAGAGGGAGACAGTTCCAGAGCTGACCTGTTGCATGAATGAAAGACTGGGAGTAACGGTTAACTCTTGCATTAGAGAGTTGGACAGAAAAAGGATGAGAGTTTGCTGCCAGACGGGTGCTACGCGCCCGTCGTAGAGGTGGAGGAATGCAAGCAGACAGTTCAGAGGAGCAGTGACCATTAAAGTAGCGATAGAAAAGAGATAAAGATGCAACAGTGCGGCGAAGAGACAGAGGTTGAAGGGAGTCAGTAAGAGGAGGAGAGTTAATGAGACGAAAAGCCTTTGACTCCACCCAATTGAGAAGAGCTGTATGTGGGGAGCCTCCCCACACATGAGAGTTGTACTCCACACAGGGGCGGATAAAACCCCTGTATAGAGTCAACAATTGTGCAGGGGTAAAGAAAGAGCGGAGTCGGCTTAGCACACCCAATCTCTTGGAAGCAGATTTTACAAGAGATGTAATATGATCTTTCCAAGATAAGTCCCGAGTAAATGAAACCCCAAGCATGTTCAAGGATGATGCAGGATTAATCTGAATATTATTAAACATTAGTGGGTATACCTGTGGAAGATTTTGTCGGGTTGATAGGTGTAAGAACTGAGTCTTAGAAGCATTAAAGACAACCATATTATTTTTACCCCAGTCAGAGATATGAGCCAAGTCAGACATTAGGTGTGCCATAGCCTCATCCCTTGTTTCTTGAAGTAACTGTTGAGATGGGCGTTGCGGGAACCGAATGGAAAGGTGAAGGGTGGAGTCATCAGCGTATGAGTGGATAGGGTTAGATGTACAGCTTAGAAGATCATTGATGAATAAAAGGAAGAGAGTTGGAGATAGGACAGAGCCCTGAGGAACACCACTGTTGATAGATCTAGGAGAAGAACGATGGCCGTCTACGACAGCAGCTATAGAACGACCAGAAAGGAAGCTAGCGATGAAGGTACAGATAGAAGGATAGAAACCGTAGGAGGGCAGTTTGGAAATTAAAGATTTATGCCAGACTCGATCGAAAGCCTTTGAGATGTCAAGTGCAATGGCAAAGCTTTCGCCAAAGTCCCGAAAGGAGGATGACCAGGAGTCTGAAAGGTAGGTGAGAAGATCGCCAGTGGAGCGTCCCTGACGGAACCCATACTGACGATCGGAAAGAAGGTTGTGATAGGAAAGATGCCTTAAAATTTTTTTATTAAGAATTGACTCGAAAACTTTTGAAATACAGGACGTTAAAGCAATTGGACGATAGTTGGAGGGTTGGGAGTGGTCACCCTTCTTTGGGACTGGCTGAATGAGAGCAAACTTCCAGCCAGAAGGAAAGGTACAAGTTGACAGACAAAGGCGAAATAGTTTGCCTAGGCAGGGTGTAAGCACAGAAGCACAGTTTTTGAGAACAACAGGAGGGACCCCATCAGGCCCATATGCCTTGTTAGTACTGAGGCCAGTAATGGCAGAAAATACATCAACTGAAGAAATTTTAATGTCAGCCATGAGGAAGTCAGAGGGGAGAAGTGATGGAGGAACAGCACCGGAATCGTCTAAGGTGGAATTGGAGGAGAAAGTCTGTGCGAAGAGATCTGCTTTATCAGTAGAAGAAATAGCTACAGAACCATCAGAGTAGAAAAAAGGAGGGAAGGATGATGAGGTAAAGTTGTTAGAAAGATTTTTGGCAAGGTGCCAGAAGGAGCGGGAAGAATTCGAGTTGGAGAGTTGAGAGCATTTAGTATGGATGAAATTATTTTTAGTAGAGCGAAGAACAGACTTAGCACGATTCCGGGCAGAAACGTAAAGATTATGTGATTCAGGGGTGGGTTGGCTCCGGTACCTTTTGTAGGCCTTCTCCTTGTTGCGGACAGCATTAGAACAAGCGTGATTAAACCAAGGCTTTCTTGCGTTAGTCAAAGGATATGAGAAAGGAATGTATGCTTCCATGCCCGAGAGAATAACCTCCGTAATGCGCAAGGCACACTCAGATGGCTCACGGCCATGGAAGCAATAATCATTCCAGGGAAAATCAAAGAAGTACTGCCTGAGGGCCTCCCAGTCCGCAGCTCCAAAATGCCACAGACGACGTTTCCCTGGAGGGTCCGCAGGCCGTACTGGAGCGATAGGACAGGTTAAGGTAATGAGGTTGTGATCGGAGGAGCCCAACGGAGAGAAAAGATTAACAGAGTAAGCAGAAGGATTAGTTGTGAGGAAGAGGTCAAGTATGTTGGAGCTCTCTCCAAGGCGGTCAGGGATACGGGTAGGGTGCTGTACAAGCTGCTCTAGGTCATTAAGGATAGAAAAGATGTAGGCTTGTTCACCAGGTGGATCCGTGAAAGGAGAGGAGAGCCAAAGGTGGTGGTGAACATTGAAATGAGTCTGGGGGAAATAGCAGTCAGATAGATTATTTTCTGGTTAGGAGGGCCGATAGGAGGTTAGTGAGGGATGTTAAAGTTATAGGAAGTTAGGAGTGTGTGCAGCAGCACAAACTATTGATTTGTGATATGGTGCTTAAAGAACAAGTGATGAAAAAGAGGACTTATGTACCTAGGAGGAAAATATGGAAGCTGAAAAACCAAGTAGTAAGGGATGCTTTCTATAGCGAGTTGAGGAGAGTGGTGGCTGAACAGGGAGCTGTAGACAGAGGCGTTAATGAACAGTACAGAGCCCTCAAGAACAATTTCTTGAGAGTTACTGATGTAACATGCGGCTGGACAAGAGGACCACCAAGACATAAAGTAACTTGGTGGTGGGATGAGGGTGTAGAAGCTGCAATTAAGGAGAAAAGAAGGCTTTTCCGGGAATGGAAGAAGGGTGGTAGCAAAGAGGAATATTTGGCTGCCAAGCTTAGGGCTAGGAGAGAGGTATACAGGGCAAAGTCTGAGACACAGAGACAATTACTTGATAACCTAAATCATGGGGAAAGGAAAAATATATTTAGGGTGGCAGGTCAGGTGAAGAGGGATAATCGGGATATCATAGGTGAGCAGTGTGTGAAGAATGATGAAGGAAGGGTAGTGGTGAACAGTGAGGATATTAAAGATGCATGGAGAGAGCATTATAACCGGTTGTTGAATGAGGAGTTTGACTGGGACAGGGAAGGTTTGGAGCCAGCAGATCCAGTGTCTGGCCCTTGGCCTTTGATTGATACTGCTACTGTGAGTGAGGCAATAGGCAGGATGAGGGTGGGGAAGGCAGCAGGTGTGTCTGGGTTGACTGCCGAAATGTTGAAGGCCTCAGGCGATATAGGGGTGAGTTTAGTCACTGACCTGATAAATAGGATTATTTATGAGTGTGTTGTCCCAGATAATTGGCTGAAGAGTGTAATTGTAAATGTGTATAAAGGGAAGGGTGATGCCCTGGAAAGATGAAATTATAGAGGTATAAAGCTTTTAGATCAGATAATGAAGGTAATGGAGAGAGTTTTAGAAGGTATGATTAGAGAAAGTGAATATCGATGAGATGCAGTTTGGGTTTATGCCAGGTAGGGGAACCACTGATGCCATATTCATTGTTCGACAGCTTCAGGAAAAATATATTGGTAGGAGAAGGGATCTTTATTTTGTTTTTGTTGATTTGG
Organism: Coenobita brevimanus; assembly: GCF_032717465.1. NCBI lineage: Eukaryota > Metazoa > Arthropoda > Malacostraca > Decapoda > Coenobitidae > Coenobita > Coenobita brevimanus. The sequence goes on along the minus strand of NC_137062.1, from coordinate 11,556,814 downwards.
AAAAGGCCTTTGACAGAGTCCCTAAAGAGGTGGTGAAGTGGGCAATGAGAAAGCTTGACTTGGAGGAGTGGCTGGTTAGGGTGGTTATGGCCATGTATGTGGGTGCTCACACCCAGGTGAGAGTGAATGGAGATTTGAGTGATGAGTTTTCCGTGAATGTTGGTGTGCATCAGGGGTCAGTCTTGAGTTCCATGTTGTTTATTATGGTACTTGAAGCCCTTTCACGTGACTTTAGAAACGGACTCCCGTAGGAGTTGTTGTATGTTGATGATTTGGTGTTGATTGCAGAGAATGAAAGGGAGGCGGAGGAAAGGTTTAGGAAGTGGAGAGATGGTATGGGGCAAAAGGGTTTAAGGGTAAATGCAGATAAAACAAAAGTGATGATATCTAGGGTTGGTGGCGGTACTGTCAAAGACGAGGGAGAGTGGCCATGTGCAGTTTGCCACAAGGGCGTGGGAAGTAATTCCATCTTGTGCGGTGTGTGTAATAAATGGGTGCATAAGAGATGTAGTGGTATCAGAGGTAGACTGCGAGATAATGCTGATTTTATGTGTACGGCGTGCCGGGGTGAGCAGGTGGAGATCGTCAGACGTGAAAGGATTGAACTTGCTGGCGAATCTCTTGAGTGTGTGGAAGAGTTTTGTTATTTGGGAGACATGTTGTGTGCTGGAGGTGGGGCTGGAGCTAGCTCTGTGGCTAGGGTGAGAAGTGGTTGGAAGAAGTTCAGGGAGCTCTTGCCTCTCCTGACCTTGAGAGGGCTCTCCCTACGTGCTAAGGGGTCTTTGTATGCAGCATGTGTTAGGAGTGTAATGCTGTATGGCAGTGAGACCTGGGCAGTGAAGGAGGAAGACATTCGCCGGCTCAGACGTACAGAAATGACAATGATTAGGTGGATGTGCAGTGCGTCCCTGCGTCCAAGGCCTGGAGGGGCTGGGTTTACAATGGAAGAATTGAGAGGTAGGATGGGACTGGAGTGTATTGGTGTTGTGATGAGGAGAGGTAGATTGAGGTGGTTTGGACATGTGGAGAGGATGGGGGATGATAATTGGGTGAGGAAGGTGAGAAGTGTTAATATTGGGGGTGGGGTTATGAGGGGTAGACCGAGAAAGACATGGGACGAGGTCATTAAGTGTGACCTTAGGGTTAAGGGACTGAACAGGGAGGCTGCAATGGATCGTGCAGCATGGAGAGCCGCCATTAGGTGACCAAGGCCGACACATGCAAGCATGTTGGAGCCTTTAAAAACGAAACGAAACGAAACGATGATACTGTGTTATAAGTGAAGACGAAAGGGAACTGCAAGGCTTGGTGGATGAGTTTGGGAGAGTGTGTAAGAAACGGAATCTAAAGCTGAATGTAGGGAAGAGTAAAGTTATGGTCTTTGAGAGATATGAAGTCAGTGAATATACGGTGAGGCTGGGTGAGGAGGAAATGTTAAATGTGAGTGCGTTTAAGTACTTGGGTAGTGTGATGAGTAAGGATGGAAGTTTAGAGGGTGAAGTGCTTCAAAAGGTGCATCAGGGAAGAACGGTTGCTGGTTCGTTGAAAGCAGTGATAAGAAACAGGAAAGTGAGCATGGAAGTGAAAAACTACTACATGACAGTATTGTGATTCCAACTCTAAAGTATGGAAGTGAAGCTTGGGCCTTGCTGGAGGGACACATATCAAGAGTGAGAGCAGTGGAAATGAGTTATTTAAGAGGAGCATATGGAGTCACATGGAGAGACAGACCGAGAAATGAGGAAGTGAAGGAGCATTGTGGTGTGGATGTGAATTCGGCAGGAAGCGTTAGGAGAAACACACTGAGGTGGTTTGGACATGTGGAGAGGATGGAGAGCGGGAAAGTGATGAGGAGAGTGTATGTGAGTGAGGTGGAGGGGGGGGGAGAGGGAGGGGGAGGACAAGGATGAGATGGAGGGATGGAGTGGAGCAGGAGAGGTATAAGAGAGAGGTGGGGGGGGGGGGTGAGCTGGGAGCAGGGCAGTGAAATGGCAGGGGACAGGGCTACATGGAGGCTATTTGTTTGTGGCCACCCCTTATGGGATTAAGGCGTCTGTCAATAGATAGATAGATAAAGGAAGTTTATTGGGATATAATTTTGAGTGTCGGTTGCTTCACCAAAAGCTCACACCAGTATGCTGGAACACAAAGAATCACCCACATATTTCAGTGCTGCACTCACTTCTGAATACAGAGTAGTGCATTTAAAATCAGTCGTCCCGTCTGGCAGCAGTGTGAACTGCTTGATGCAGAAGGGAACGAGTGTGTGAAACTCCAAATGCATGCAGGAGGCAATGGGCGTGAGAGCACGAGTAACGTAAACTGTGGCCAGATTTGTGTTAATCACTGAGCTCTAAAGAACCCATGTGTGAATGTTATCAGCAGCTGGTTCGGCAGGAAAATAATGCATAGTGGTTAAGAAAGCCAGTAAACAAACAAACCAAATGAGACTTGAAAGACAACCAACGAGTGGTAACCTAGCTAAAATTACAATAGAATAAGACGTTAAGACACACACGATGACAGACCTCTGTAAACTGAATGAAACTGGAGGTGGAAAGAAAAAAAGGCACAGTCGTGATTTTATTACATTCAACCGTTTCCCAAAGAAATAATTAAATTAAATGGGAGAAGAAGCTACACATAGCAAAATAAAAAGCTATGACTGAAAAAGAAATATAATTATTATCTCTGTCTCTCACTCTACCCCTCCCTCTCTCTCTCTCTCTCTCTGTCAGCACAGCTTTATTGTCATCAAGTTCATATCGACAGTGGTACCTCTCTCAGTGTTATAACTCTCTACCTTACTGTTCACCTAACATATCTACTATTCTTAACCTAATATCCCTCTCTTTTTTTTCTTCTGTACCATATATACGCCACAGCAATCATCAACATTGACGGTAACACCATAACACAGAAACACCACTAGCACAAAAACAGCACACACAATAAATCCATTGCCGTAATAGACATTACTACGGACGGTAGCACCACACAGGAACACCACAAAAATATCACACACACACACACACACACACACACACACACACACACACACACACACACACACACACACACACACACACACACACACACACACACACACTCGCTGGTGCAGTGGTAACGTTCTCGCTTGCCAACTGGTGGACGGGAGTTCGCGCCTCGCTCAGGTTGCGAAAAGTTTCACTGACGAAGTGGGTGGTTACTGTCCCCCTTGAGCAAGGGGACGGGTGTGTGCTTGTGTGAAGGTCACAGCCTTGCCCTTAAATCGGACTATATGAGCTCTTAGCTCCCTTCCGGGAGAGTAAAAGCTGACGATCAAGACCATCAAGTGATCCTGACCGAGACACACACACACACACACACTCAGTAAACCTAACGCCACCATAACACCACCAGACCAGTAAGGCCATTAACACGGTAAAGTTACCACCATACTAACAATCCCACAGTCACATCACCACCATAATGTCATAACCCCTAAGACAATCACTCTCACAACACCCGCCACCACACAAAACAACACCTTCATTACCTCAGCATCCACCACAAAACAAACATACCACCATCACCATAACCATCATCATCATTAAGCAAAATAATTCTGTTTTATCTTCATCATTACCACCACACACCATAACCAAAACAAACCATGCTTTGCCTGAGTAACCTGTAATTCAACACCACCACCACATACCATAACCAGACCGAACCTTGCCTGCCTCAGTAACTTGTAACTCAACACCGTCACCACACACCATAACCAAACCAAACCTTGCCTGCCTCAGTAACCTGTAACTCAACACCACCACCACACACCATAACCAAACCAAACCTTGCCTGCCTCAGTAACCTGTAACTCAACACCACCACCACACACCATAACCAAACCAAACCTTGCCTGCCTCAGTAACCTGTAACTCAACACCACCACCACACACCATAACCAAACCAAACCTTGCCTGCCTCAGTAACCTGTAACTCAACACCACCACCACACACCATAACCAAACCAAACCTTGCCTGCCTCAGTAACCTGTAACTCAACACCACCACCACACACCATAACCAAACCAAACCTTGCCTGCCTCAGTAACCTGTAACTCAACACCACCACCACACACCATAACCAAACCAAACCTTGCCTGCCTCAGTAACCTGTAACTCAACACCACCACCACACACCATAACCAAACCAAACCTTGCCTGCCTCAGTAACCTGTAACTCAACACCACCACCACACACCATAACCAAACCAAACCTTGCCGTGAGCCAGTAACTGGTAACTCAACACATACAAAACCGAGCAGTATGGCGTCACAGCGGTAAAGGAAAATAAGATAATAGGTGTTTATATGCCAACAGATAAACAAACTATGGTAAATAATGGAAGCACGTAATGATTGGTGTCTCAGCATCTGCGTGTGTGTGTGTGTGTGTGTGTGTGTGTGTGTGTGTGTGTGTGTGTGTGTGTGTGTGTGTGTGTGTGTGTGTGTGATACACTTGTCACCCATACAAACCTGCCCTTACATCCACTGCTTCGCATATAAGAGCTCTGTCATTCGGTATTTCTGTGTTTACACTAACTGGGGTATGTTTACGTCATGTCGTTGAACCTTGCAGAATATCCCCAAAATATTCCCTGCCTCATCCTTGGAGTGATCTCGCCTCTTTCAGGCAGCAGTCCACGGTGCCAAGTCTGCACCATCACCTCCCAGCAGTATGATGGAGTAGAACACTGATAGTGGCAAACATTATTCCCCCAGTTCCAGAACCTCACTTCGACTAATTCTGGCATATCTTCAGAAGGTAAGAAACTGGATATACTCCTTTCGGGCTGACAAACACTAGAATTACTGGCCAGTGCTCGCAGACAAGACAAAAAAAAAAAAAAACTATGTTACACAACAGTTCAAAGCAGGTAACACATAAATCATGATAATTTCAAAATTGTTGCTCATTATTTTTTTTTTTCTTTTCTTTGAATTGTAAGAATGATCATGACTTCTTATTGAAAAGCGTGCATATTACTGATACGCCATACACTTTTTTTTTTGTTCTTTAGTGAATGATGAAAATTCTAGATGGTGAGGCAGCACCAGTAACCTCCAGGGCGGCTCTGAGATAAAATATATGCACCAAAACTAGATTTGCAGCCCCGCGGGAATCTTAATGTCTTAGACGGGAGGTGGAGGACGAGACCTAACATGATTTTGTGGAAGACCATCAGAAACATTTTTGACGGTATCGTGAGGCACTGTGGAATGATGATAATATTGACGCTTGAAGGTAATAATGGAAAAAAGAAACCATGAGATGTGCCGCTATTCTAAGGTATTATTGAACAGCGATACTATTCACTACATGGGGAAATAATTTAATAGATGATAAGCAGAAGGACGCGTGGAGATACTATGGGGTATCGTGGAGTAAAAACGATACTGAATGTTACTTGTACTGAGAACCCAATTCCTAACGTGAATAAATGTTGGCAAATTATCGGAGGTATGAACATCATCAAATTTGTCTTTATGTTTTGATGTTCAAAACTGTGTGTGTGTGTGTGTGTGTGTGTGTGTGTGTGTGTGTTTTGGCCAATCTCTCTCTCTCTCTCTCTCTCTCTCTCTCTCTCTCTCTCCAGTTTAACAAGGGCTCTTCTCCATCTGAGTCATTGTTTCTAAACAATGATGTTTTTATTCCATTTTCATTTACAAATTCCTCAGTTTTTTCTTACGGATAGTCTATCTGTTCTTTCCTCTAAACACCTCTCGTGTTGTTTTCTCTATTCCTCTGTGTTCCTTCCATCATCGTTTACTGCCCCAGCATTCCACCTCCAAACCAAGGATCAATCTCAGCACACACCATCACCGTTGTTTCATTTTTCTCCTGAACCCATTCAAGTGTCACATCCAGACACCCACCATTTTTCTCACGAGCCCCACCACTGTCATCACCAGGGTAATGCAAGCACAGTGTATGTGTGTGTGTGTGTGTGTGTGTGTGTGTGTGTGTGTGTGTGTGTGTGTGTGTGTGTGTGTGTGTGTGTGTGTGTGTGTGTGTGTGTGTGTGTGTGTGTGTGTGGAGCGAAGGGCACTGTTAGGGAGATTAAACTCTGCAACCCGAGGTTGTCTCATACTTTATTTGTTGTAGGGGGTAGATATAGTCTTCATAGTCTTTCTAAACTCGGGTCTTTGTAGGCTAGACATTGTTATGACACTGGCAGATCGAAATGATCTGTTTTCCTGTGTTTTATTAGTGAATCCAACCAGAATATGTATGCTAATGAGAATTAGGCTAAGACGACGGTGCTGATGATGATAAATAGATCACTAACAGGAATCAGTAAAGAAAAAACAAGAAGCGAAGCCAAGGCACAGCAAATCCGTCCCCGGCAGTCATTTTAGTGTTGACGTAAAAAACATAAAATGATAAAAGTAAATGAGGTTTCTGAGGGAAAAGGTAGAGAAAGGAATGGATGGTAAGGAAGGAAGAATTAACAAAACCGACAAAAAAAAAATGAGAGTAGTGTGAAGGCAGGGGAAGGAAGATGTGGTAACTAAGTCTGTAAGGAAAGGAGGAAACAAATGAAACTGGTGGACTTGTGTGAGATATAAGTAAAAAATTTGAGAAACAGACGGCAATGAGGGAGAGAGAGAGAGAGAGAGAGAGAGAGAGAGAGAGAGAGAGAGAGAGAGAGAGAGAGATGTGAATCAGAGGTGGAGGAGGCGGTGCAGGAAGGGTGGAAAATGGAGGCTTGGGCCAGTTAACGATACAGTCAAGAGGGATTCGATTTTTGGATTAACACGATATTTGGTTCAGGAGTGTGGGAGTGAGGCAGAGGGAGAGTAGGAGGGAGAGAGAGTGGTCGACAGTGGGGAAAATAGAGAAAAGGCGAAACGAGGAGAGAGGGACGAGGAGTTAGTGAGAACTGAGTAAGGAGAGAACAAGGAGATGGAAGGCATGAAATGGTAAAATCGGGAATAATAGAGAACAAATGGCGTAGGGTAATATAGTAGGGGCGTTACTGTATCAAAAACGTGAGGAGAGAGAGAGAGAGAGAGAGAGAGAGACAGACAGACAGACAGACAGACAGACAGACAGACTACAGACAGACAGACAGACAGATAGATAGACAGACAGACAGACAGACAGACAGACTACAGACAGACAGACAGACAGACAGATAGACAGACAGACAGAGACAGAAACAGAGAGATCATTGTATGAATGAAGTATTGTGAAAGAAATAGATGGAAAGCTGCAAGGAAGAGTCAGATGAATACAGAGGAAAAGTGAGACAGGAGGATGATTTGGATTAAAGCAGAAGCACTGACGGTAGATTAGTGGTGCTGTGAGACAGAAACATCGTTGCCAGTGTGGATGAGAGCAATGCACAAAGAAAAGGAAGCGAAATAGGAATGCTGGGAAGTTAATTTGGTTAATGATAGTAGCAAGAGGGAAAAAAGACAGAATGGGAGGGGAAAGGGCTGGCAGGAAGGGAAGTTGAGAGGGGAAAAGAGCGAGATAGGAAGGCCTGAAAGGGGATGGAATGTGGAAGATTGAGCGAGAAAGGAGATGAGAATAATTGGTAAATTGGTAAGAATAATGAAAAGGAAGGAAAATGTATAGCAAGATGGGAGCAACAGTGCAAAGACGACGGGAGAGAGAGGTTGGAAGGCGGGAATAAAGGGAAGGGAGGAGGGGAAGGAAAGTGAGAGGTTAAAGGAAAGACAGGTGGGAGGATGAAGATAAAGAGAATCGAGGCGAGAGAGTGAAGAATTAGAGCGGGAAAAAGAGAGACGCAATGGCAAAAAAGGGGAAGATTTAATGAGCAAATGTAGTGAAAGAAAGAACTGTGAAATGGGAGAAGAAAGAGGGAAGGGAAAGTGAAGGAAAACAGAAGGAAAACAAGAAAAGGAAAGAGAAGAAGAGGATGGCAGAAGAGAAAATGAGAGGGAAGAAACGGGTGAGGGAGACAAACGATGAAGGGGTAACAGCGTAAAGAAAGAGGGTTGGGTAAGAGAAATGCTGAAAACAACAACAGGTGACAAGAAGAAGGACAAGAGAAGATGGGGTGCGAGAGAATGGATGTGAGGGAGAAGGTGGAGAAGGAGAGGGCCGAGAGGAAGACAAGTCGAGAATGTACAGAAAACTAATTGTGTTATTTTCCTTTTCCTCTCTCTCTCTCTCTCTCTCTCTCTCTCTCTCGCATCATCATGATCATCATCATTATAAGCATTATAATCATTATCATAAACATCTGTCGTTTCTCGTTCCAATTCCCCAGCCTCCAACCTTGTTCCCCTTCTCAACATCGACTCCACTTTCCTCCTCTCTCTTTGCCTGCTTCTCTTTTGTCTGGTCCCAAATTAGACAAGAATAATAAACAGAAGGTAACCATGCAGGTTGCGTGCCATCAGTTATAACTATTAAGTACAGTATAACCGCGTACATACACATCTATCCTCTTCATTATGACAAAAAATGGGACACTAAAAATTGCCTTTGTAAATCTGGCATTGCGATATTTCTAACCCAGCATAACTGCTTGACTGGAATGCAAATCGATAATTCTATTTGCCATTTTACGGTTGGGGTGAATAATATCTTTACGCGTCTGGAACTTCAAACAACTGAATCGAAACTCCACTCAACTTACTAGGAGAGAAAAAGGACAGAAATATAATTTAGTAAGAACAGCAAGGACAACGAGATGGCTGAGGGGAATAGACGAGCAAATTAGTATGTGGTATGGCTTAAAGAACACAGAGATACCAAGAGAGAGGGACAGTGACGTATTAGAACTCGCTCCATGAAATTTATTTCCCATGGGAAAAAATGATACTGGGGGTACCTAGCGAGTTTGAGGAGAATGTGGGGGGAGCAGGAGACGTATAGAACACACACACACACACACACACACACACACACACACACACACACACACACACACACACACACACACACACACACACACAAACATACACAAACACACACACAAACATACACAAACACACACACAAACATACACAAACACACACACAAACACTAAAATACACACACACACACACACACACACACAGTTTCTCTCTCTCTCTCTCTCTCTTGATCTCCAGTTATTAGGTCATAAATCAATCACCGCCTCACCTCTTCCTTAGCTATGCTCAAATACAGAGATCTTTGTGTAGGGTAATTCTAACCATTCTTTGTCTTCACTCCGTCACTTACATAAGAGTTACTTGGCAAGGCGGGTCAGAGAAAAACGTTTTATGAAGGTTTGTTCTGAACTAAGAGGAGTATAAACGTTTGGCAGCATAATGTTGTCTGGCGGAAGGAAGACAAAAGATTATATAATAATAATAATAATAATAATAATAATAATAATAATAGTACTACTACTACTACTACTACTACTACTACTACCACTACTACTACTACTGCTAATAATAATAATAATAATAATAATAATAATAATAATAATAAAATGAAGAAGAAGAAGAAGAAGGAGGAGGTGGAGGAGGAGGAGGAGGAGGAAGAGATGAAGGTGAAAAAAGACAGAAAGAGATAAGAAAAGAAAAAAGAAAAAAAGAAAAGGAAAAAAGAAATAATGAGACGAAGAAAATGAAAGAAAGGAAAATTTTGAATACAGAGAATATACACAAATGCAAAATAAATGGAGAAAAGGAAGAAGCAGAAGGCCAGACATCAGACAGCAGAAGAATGGCAGCAACATATACCAACATGTAAAGGAATATATCATCAGAACCTACTGTAACCCCTTGAATCTGGTGACTAATGCCTTAGGTAATTCAAAGACCATCCAAAGCATTCAGTGCCTTCAGTTCAAGTTTCCGTATCGGTTGTTCTATAATATGATGTAGGCAGCTGCTGTTCTTCATAAACTAGCTATCAGTAGTGGTGTCTCTCAGAGTAGTGTCTTTTCCCCTACTGTCTCCTTCCTATTCATTACCTACTTGAGCTGTATATCTATCCCTATCCATTCATACATTGATGACTCCACCCTTGATTTTTACACTTGGTTCTCACAGCATCCACCACAAGAGTTAGTTCAACAATCATTGGACGAAGTTTGAGCGCATCTGACTTCTGACATGCCAGATTCTTCTGACTGAGGTAAAAGAATCTCTTTTTTTCGTTACTCTCATAAATTCACTTTTATCATTTTTTTTACTTGAGTCTTTGACATTTCTGTTGTGCATTTCGACTGAAGAACACACAAGCCAGATCTCCGTCATTCCCCATTATTCTTCGTGTCTTGTTATCTCATGATCTGTCTTAGAATGATCACATTATTTCACTTGTAAAGCAGTTTCACAGAGCTTGGATTTGCTGAACCAACTACTAACATTCTTAATTCTTTAATTCCAATCCTCTGCTGACACTGAGACTCATTTGCCCGTGTGTGGAATCAGTCTTTCATCGTGGGGGGGGGGAGGGGGGGAGAGTACCAAAATTGCACTAATATACAGCCCCCGACCATGCTACATCTCTCTTTCTTCCACCTCTATTACTACTGTATGGCCACTACTCTTCTGAAGTGTCTGTTGGTATTCATTACCTATTATAAGAGGCACGTGGCACAGGTAAACCTACATAACATATTCCTGTCCAACTCCTTGATATAAGAGGTAGCTGATACTCTCATATACCGGTATATGAATCAGATAATCTTTGGAAGTCTTCCTCGTTCTCATTTTCTCACTATTTCCTCCAGTTTTTGAAATGCAGTGTGTACAGGCATCCTGAAACTAATGCATCGTGTTAAGTAAATTTCTTTTTTTTTAATGAATTTTAATAGTAAGTCAAAGCTTTGGAGGCTTACTTTTGCATAACGAATTACTTTACACAACTTAGAAAAGACTTTGGTGGCAAAGAAATTATCACTACACAGGCCTTTTCTTTGGTCCAGCAAAACCATTGGCTATCCATTCAGTCTCTTTAGACGATTATTCCATTTTATCCAGCTCTACATCCAGTCCGGCCTCCCGCCACACACAACCTCCTCCAACCTCAGACTAGTAATTACCACCAGTCCATTGGTTGGACTTTGATGAAGGGCGGGCCAGCAGGATGCCTTAATTGCCAACACAGACAGCAGACATAAGCCACCTTCCCTCCCTTCTATTATACCATTGTTATTATCTATTTATATTCCTTAGTCTCCTGTCATCCTTTATATATCTGCTTTCTTTCCTTATCTCTTATCACCTTATTGCTTTTCAGCTCAGTAGAACGTATGTCTGTTTTTTCTTCTTTTCACATCATTTTATACTTTTTACCAATACCAATAGTCTCATTTCTTTTTTTTTCATCGGTGTCAGAACCAACCCTTTTTTCACCACCAGCAACTCCGGTAAGTGTGCTGTGTTATGTGTGTGTGTGGTGAATTGCAGCTCGGGATTAATGCTGGATTTCAGGAGTGGATGGTAGACAGAAGGTAAGTGTGCTGTGTTACAGTATGTGTGTGGTGAATTGCAGCTCGGGATCAATGCTGGATTTCAGGAGTGGGTGGTAGACAGAAGGTAAGTGTGCTGTGATATGTGTGTGGTGAATTGCAGCTCGGGATTAATGCTGGATTTCAGGAATGGATTACTGAAGCAGAACCAGATTCACAGTCGGAGGTGAAGCCCAGGTTCCAGGGTTATATATTATTTTCTATGTGCAGTACAAACATTCAACGTAACATATTCAAAGGAAGATCTACCAAGGCATCCGACAGAAGACGCCGTATTCCTACATTTCATCGGGTTTGGGTTCATATCAGCCAGGCTTCAATACTATAACAACAACAACAACAACAACAACAATAGCAGCAGTACTCTGTAATTTACATACTATTTCTTCAGGTTTTTATGTTTCTGTTTTTTTATATTGTATATCAGACGCTTCCTCGGCAAAAAAAGAGAATCCAAAGGCTGAGAACCTACAAATAATAATAATACGAGATGCTTGGAGCCTGGACACAGGCTTCTCTCTCTCTCTCTCTCTCTCTCTCTCTCTCTCTTTCTCTCTCTAGCACCATGCCATTTCATTTCTCCTTTAAGATTATAATTCTCCTCCTCAGGAACAGAACATTTTCATACTTGACTCGATCCCCACCGCAATACTCTTTATCCTCATCTCTTCCCTCATCCTTCACCCCTCCCCCTCCCTCCTTCATATCTCTCACTCCTTATCCCCATTCCTTCCTCATCTTTCACCCCCCCCCTCCCTCCTTCATATCTATCACTCCTTATCCCCATTCCTTCCCTCATCCTTCACCCCTCCCCCTCCCTCCATCATATCTCTCATTCCTTATCCCCATTCCTTCCCTCATCCTTTACCCTTCCCCCTCCCTCCTTCATATCTCTCACTTTTTACCCCCATTCCTTCCACCATCCCTTACCCCTCCTCCTCTCTCCTTCATTTCTCTCTCTCTCTCTCTCTCTCTCTCTCCGTATATATATATATATATATATATATATATATATATATATATATATATATATATATATATATATATATATATATATATATATATATATATATGTATATATATATATATATATATATATATATATATATATATATATATATATATATATATATATATATATATATATATCGAATAATAAAACAGAACCAAAAAGAATTGGTAATATTAAAAGCTTAAACAAACATACACAAACAGATGAGTGTATAGATCCACTCACACCACCCCTTCCAGCCTCCAGGTCTAGAAACCCAGGTAACGGTACTGATTTATCAGTTTTTCCTCACCTTATTCCTTCCCTCATCTTCACCCCTCTCCCTCACTTCATTTTTCTCACTCCTTACTCACATACTTTCATCATTGATCCTTCCCCCTTACTCCTTCACATCTCTCACCCCTCAGTTTCATCTTTTCCATCATCCTTGACTCCTCCCTTCATTCTTTCACGTCTCTCACCCATTAATCTCATCCTTCCCCTCACCCTTGACCTCCCCCCTCAGTCCTTCACTTCTTTCACCCCTTACCATGATCCTTTCCCTCATCCTTGGCCCCTCCCTTCATTCCTTCACTTCTCTCACCCGTTACCCTCATCTCGTCCTATACCTCTTCCCTCAGTCCTTCACTTCTCTCACCCCATAACATCAACCACTGCATCATCTTTTATCTCTCCTCCTCATTCCTTCTCTTCTCTCACCCCTTATCTTCATCCTTTCCACCATCCTTCACCTCTTTCCCCACTCCTTCACTTTTGTCACCCCTTATCCTCATCTTTTCAGTCATCCTTCACCCATCCCCCTCACTCCTTCATTTCTCTCATCCCCTAACCTCATCCTTTACCTCTCCCCCTCTCTCTTTCATTTCTTTTACCCCTTAACTTCATCTTTTCCATCATCATTCACCCTTTCGCCTCATCCCCCCACCCTCTCACTCCTAACCCTCATCCTTCAAATCCACTCATTTCTCCCCTACTCTAACTCTCCCTTCACTCCTCACTCCTCATACCTTCCTCCAGCCACCACCCCTCCCACTTACTCCTAAACATTTTTCACCCTGATGGAGTCCCTCCGGTTGTTCTCAAGAACTGTGCTTCTGTGCTTACACCCTTCCTAGGCACACCGTTAAGCCTTTGTTTATTAACTAGTACCTTTCCTTCTTGCTGGAAATTTGCTCTCATTCAGCCAGTCCCAAAGAAGGGTGACCATTCCCAACCCTCTAACCATCGTCCAGTTGCTTAAACATCCTGTATCTCAAAAGTTTTCGAGTTAATTCTTAATAGAAAAAATTTTAAGCATCTCTCCTATCACAATCTTCTTTCTGATCGTCAGTATGGATTCTGTCAGGGCCGCTCCACTGGCGATATTCTCACCTATCATTCAGATTCCTGGTCATCCTCTTTACCGGACTTTGGCGAAAGCTTTCCCACTGCACTTGACATCTCAAAGGCTTTCGATCGAGTCTAGCATTAATCTGTAATTTCTAAACTGTTCTCTTACGGTTTCTATCCTATCATCTATAGGAAGCAGGAATTACAGACAGAGGGAGACAGTTCCAGAGTTGACCTGTTGCATAAATGAAGGACTGGGAGTAAAGGTTAACTCTTGCATTAAAGAATTGGACAGAAAAGGGATGAGAGTTTGCTGCTAGACGGGTGCTACGCTCCCGTCGTACAGGTGGAGGAATACATGCAGACAGTTCAAAGGAGCAATGACCATTGAAGTAGCGATAGAAAAGAGATAAGGATGCAACAGTGCGGCGAAGAGACAGAGATTGAAGGGAGTCAGTAAGAGGAGGAGAGTTAATGAGGCGAAAAGCCTTTGACTCCACCCTATTGAGAAGAGCTGTATGTGGGGCAATTCCCCACGCATGAGAGTTGTACTCCACACAGGGGCGGATAAAACCCCTGTATAGAGTAAACAATTGTGCAGGGGTAAAGAAGGAACGGAGTTGGCTTAGCACACCTAATCTCTTAGAAGTAGATTTTACGAGATGTAATATGATCTTTCCAAGACAAGTCCCGAGTAAATGAAACCCCAAGCAAGATCAAGGATGATGCAAGATTAAGCTGAATATTATTAAACATTAGTGGGTACACCTGTGGAAGATTTTGTCGGGTTGATCGGTGTTAGAACTGAGTCTCTGATGCATTAAAAACAACAAGATTATTTTTACCCCAGTCAGAGATACGAGCCAAGTCAGACATTAGGTGTGCCATAGCCTCATCCCTTGTTTGTTGAAATAACTGCTGAGATGGACGTTGCGGGAATGGAATGGAAAGGTGAAGGGTGGAGTCATTAGCGTATGAGTGGATAGGGCTAGATGTACAGCTTTGAAGGTCATTGATCAATAAATGGAAGACAGTTGGTGATAGGACAGAGCCCTGAGGAACTCCACTGTTGATAGATCTAGGAGAAGAACGATGGCCGTCAACAACAGCGGCTATAGAAAGACCAGAAAGGAAGCTAGAGATGAAGGCACAGATAGAATAGAAACCATAAGAGGGCAGTTTGGAAATTAAAGATTTAGCCCAGTCTCGATCGAAAGCCTTTGAGATGTCAAGTGCAATAGCAAAGCTTTCGCCAAAGTCCCGAAAGGAGGATGACCAGGAGTCTGAATGGTAGGTGAGAAGATCGCCAGTGGAGCGTCCCTGACGGAACCCATACTTAAGATCAGAAAGAAGGTTGTGATAGGAAAGATGCTTTAAAAAATTTCTATTAAGAATTGACTCTAAAACTTTTGAGATACAGGATGTTAAAACAATTGGATGATAGTTAGAGGGTTGGGAATGGTCACCCCTCTTTAGGACTGGCTGAATGAGAGCAAACTTCCAGCAAGAAGGAAAGGTACAAGTAGATAGACAAAGACGAAAGAGTTTGCCTAGGCAGGGTGTAAGCACAGAAGCACAGTTCTTGAGAACAACAGGAGGGACTCCATCAGGTCCATATGCCTTGTTAGTATTGAGGCCAGTGATGGCAGAAAATACATCAGCTGAAAAAATTTTAATGTCAGCCATGAGGAAGTCAAAGGAGGGAAGTGATGGAGGAACTGCACTGAGAGCTCAAAAGAACCCACGTTTAAATATTAGTAGCAGCAGGTTCGGCCGGACATGTGGAGAGAATGGAGAATGAAAGACTGACTAAGAGGGTGTATGTAGGTGAGGTGGAGGGAGGGAGAGGGAGGGGTAGACCGAGGATGAGGTGGAGGGATGGAGTTGAAAGGTATATGAGGGAAGGGGGGGTGAGTTGGAGGGAGGGTAGTCAAATGGTGGGTGACAGAGTGACTTGGAGGCGTTTTGTCTGCGGCCACCCTTTGCGGGATTAGGGCGTCGGGCTATAGATAGATAGATAGATAGATAGGTTCGGCCGGAAAAGATGGCATACAGGTTAACAAAGACAGTTAACAAACAAGCCAAAACTATTAGTATGTGAATACACAACCAAGGAGTGATAACCTAGGTAAAAATTACAACATGTGGCTTTACACTGAGTGACAAGCCAAATGGTTTCCTGTAAGCCAAGAAACCATTTACAACGCTGGGTGGTAACCATATAACCAAACCATACGTGCTTCCTATGTGTCAACAAGTGGGTTGGTGGAGGGCTAGTGCCCCTCCCCGTAAAACAAATAACTCAAAGACAAGTGGCCACCCCTTATGGGATTATGGCGTCTGGCAATAGATAGATAGATAGATAGTATAACGTTAACACACATACGACGACAGGCCTCCGTAAGCTGAATGAAGCTTGTGGTGTATTAAATAATCACGGTTCAGATTCTGATTATATCCCCCGGCAATCAAAAGACCGTGATTAAGGTTTATAAGAGAAGCTACGCAGGGCAAAATGAAAATGCGTGACAAAAAGAAATATAATTATTAACTCTCGGTCTCTGAATGTCTGTCTGAATGTCTGTCTCTGTCTCTGTCTGTCTGTCTGTCTCTCTCTCTCTCTCTCTCTCTCTCCAGTTTACCCACAGCTTTTCTCCATCTGGGTCATTGTTTCTGAACAAAGATGTCTTTATTCCGCTTTCATTTACAGATTTCTCACTTCTTCCTTAGTTTTTCTACCTATTTTCTCCTCTGTAAACACATCTCGATCTGTTCTCTCTATTCCACTGTGTTAATCTCATCATCGTTTACTGTCCCAACATTCACCTTCCAGCCCAGCGTCTCTCTCAGCACACACCATCACCGTTGTTTCATTTTTTCCCCTGAACCCATTCAAATGTCACAACCAAACAACCACCATTTTTCCTACGAGCCCCACCACTGTCATTCCAGGGTAATGCAAGCACTGTGTGTGTGTGTGTGTGTGTGTGTGTGTGTGTGTGTGTGTGTGTGTGTGTGTGTGTGTGTGTGTGTGTGTGTGTGTGTGTGTGTGTGTGTGTGTGTGTGTGTGGTGCGAAGGGCACTGTTAGGGAGATTAAACTCTGCAACCCGAGGTTGTCTAATACTTTATTTGTTGTAGGGGGTAGATATAATCTTCATAGTCTTTCTAAACGAGGGTCTTTGTAGGCTAGACATTGTTATGACACTGGCAGTTCGAAATTATCTGTTTTCCTGTGTTTTATCAGTGAATCCAACCAGAGTATATATGATAATTAGAATTAGGCTAAGATGATGGTGCAGATGATGACAGATAAATCACTAACAGGAATCAATACAGAATACAACAAGAAGCCCTGCCAAGGCACGGCAAACCTGTCCCCAGCAGTCATTTTAGTGGTGACGTAAAAAACAAAAAAAAAGATAACAGAAAACGAGGTTTCTGAGGGAAGAGGTAGAAAAAGGAGTGGATGGTAAGGAAGGAAGAATTAATAAGACTGAGAAAAATATAACTGAGAGTAGTGTGAAGGCAGGGAAAGAAAGGGGAAAGGAAGATGTGGTAACTAAGACTGTAAGGAAAAGAGGAAACAAATGAAACTGGTGGACTTGTGTGAGATATAAGTAACAAATTTACCCAATAGAATGGTAATGAGAGAGAGAGAGAGAGAGAGAGAGAGAGGGTTGAAGCAGAGCTGGAAGACGCGGTACAGGAAGGGTGTACAATAGAGGCTTGGGCCAAATAACGATACAGTTAAGAGGGATTCGATTTTTGGCCTGTTACGAGATTTGGTTCAGGAGTGTGGGAGTGAGGCTGAGGGAGAGAGTAGGAGGGAGAGAGAGGGGTAGACAGTGGAGAAAAGAGAGGAAAGGGGAAATGAGGAGAGAGAGACGAGGAGCGAGTGAGAATTGAGTAAGGAAGTGAATGACATATATGAGGAGAGTAGAAGGAAATGGAAGGCGTGAAATGGTAAAAGCGGGAATAACAACAAAATTAATGGCATAGGGTAATATATTAGCAGAGTTATCAAATGTGCCGAGAGAGAGAGAGAGAGAGAGAGAGAGAGAGAGAGAGAGAGAGAGAGAGAGAGAGAGAGAGAGGGAAAGAGACAGACAGACAGACAGACAGACAGACAGAGGCAGAGACAGAAAGAGAGACAGACAGACAGACATTCAGACAGACAGACAGACAGACAGAGATCACTGTATGAAAGAAGTTTTGTGAAAGGAAGACATGGAAGGTTGCAAGGATGAGTCAGATGAATACAGAGGAAAATAAATCGAAACAGGAGGGTAATTTAGATTACAGCAGAAGCACCGACGGGAGATTAGTGGTGACGTGAGACAGAGACGTGGTTGTCAGTGTGGATGATAGGAATGCACAAGGAAAGGATGCGAGAGAGGAATTACAGGAAGATAACTTGGTTTTAGACAACAGCAAGAGGGAAAAAAAAATGGGAGGGAGAGAGCTGGCAGGAAGGGAAGTTGAGAGGGGAGAAGAGCGAGATGGGAAGCCTCAGAGGGGAAGGAATGTGGAAGATTGAGCGAGAAAGGAGGTGAGAATAAATGGTAACTCGACGGGAGTAATATGAGGTGAAATTAATAGGCGAGAACAATGAAAAGGAGGGAGAATGTAAAGCAAAAAGGGAGCAACAGTGCAAAGAAGACGGGAGGGAGAGGTTGGAAGGCGGGAATAAAGGGAAGGGAGGAGGGGAAGGAAAGTGAGGGATTAAAGGAAAGACAGGGGTGGGAGGAAGAAGACAGAGAATCGAGGTGAGAGAGTGAGGATTTAGAGCGAGAGAATAAGAAATTGCAAAAAGGAGGAAGACTTAATGAGGAACGTGGTGAAAGAAAGAACTGTGAAATGGGAGAGGAACAGAGCGAAGGAAAAGTGAGAAAACATAAGGAAATAAAAAAAAAGCGAAAGAGAAGAAGAGGATGACAGAAGAGAAAATGAGAGGGAAGAGGCGGGTGATGGAGAGACAGACTAGGAAAGGGTACCAGAGTAAAGAAAGAGGGTTGGGTAAGAGAAACGCGGAAAGACAACAGGTGACAGGAAGAAGGACAAACAAGATGGGGTGAGAGAGAAGGGATGTGAGGGAGAACGGTGGAGGAGAACGCCGAGAGGAAGAGAAACCGAGAATGTACAGAAAACTATATGTGTTATTTACCTTCTCCTCTCTCTCTCTCTCTCTCTCTCTCTCTCTCTCTCTCTCTCTCTCTCTCTCTCTCTCTCTCTTTCTCTTATTTATTACAAAGTTAGTTCACTCTCTCTCTCTCTCTCTCTCTCTCATATTTATTACAAAGTTAGTTCACTCTCTCTCTCTCTCTCTCTCATATTTATTACAAAGTTAGTTCACTCTCTCTCTCTCTCTCTCTCTCTCTCTCTCTCTCTCTCTCTCTTAATTATTACAAAGTTAGTTCACTCTCTCTCTCTCTCTCTCTCATATATATTACAAGTTAGTTCACTCTCTCTCTCTCTCTCTCTCTCTCTCTCTCTCTCTCTCTCTCTCTCTCTCTCTTATATATTACAAGTTAGTTCACTCTCTCTCTCTCTCTCTCTCTCTCTCTCTCTCTCTCTCTCTCTCTCTCTCTCTCTTAATTATTACAAGTTAATTCACTCTCTCTCTCTCTCTCTCTCTCTCTCTCTCTCTCTCTCTCTATTATTTATTACAAGTTAGTTCACTCTCTCTCTCTCTCTCTCTCTCTCTCTCTCTCTCTCTCTCTCTCTCTCTCTCTCTCTCTCTCTCTCTCTCTCTCTCTCTCTCTCTCTCTCTCTCTCTCTCTCTCTCTCTCTCATTTTTTACAAGTTAATCCTCTCTCTCTCCCACTCTGTCTGTCTGTCTCTCTATCATCATCATCATCATCATTATAATCAATATCATAAACATCTTTTTTTTCGTCCCTATTCCCCAGCCTCCATCCTGGTCCCCCTTCTCAACATCGCCTCTCATTTCCTCATCTCTCTTTGCCTGCTTCTCTTTTGTCTGGTGCCAGACTGAATATACTCAGCGGGGGCAATGAGAGGAGTCCCGAGATATGGCCATCCTTCTTCACCCAGGTCACATCTCCTTCCGAGAGGAGGAGGAGCAGCAGGAGGAGTAAGAGGAGGAGGAGGAGGAGAATGATGATGATGATGAGTAGTCATGCGATAGTGTGGAAGAAGAAAATATAGAAGTCATGAACGGTTGAGAAATAGAGGAGTGGGATAATGAAGTAGAGCTGTCAGTAATTCAAACCCTTGTAAGGTAACCCTACAATTCCCGTAACGTGTCAGGTAACCCCGGGCCTGCCAGACCTCTATCTTTAGAAATTCAACAGAAATACTTACAACACTTTATTCAAACAATCATTTGTACATTATTTCTGTAGCCCTTTTCCTGCAAAATGTATGAAAATACAAGTGACGAAATATTGTAAGGAAAATTAAACTGAAAAACATTGACAAATTTTATACCAACTTAAATTAGTGTCTGCCATACCAAAACTGATATGTTCCACCAGTTGTCTATCAGTGCCTGCTGTAGACCAATGGCCAATGTATCTTTAAAAAGAAAGAGAAGTACATGTCATAATATATTATTTTTTGGTATGGAAGATATATGTATGGGGAAAAAAATCACAGGTTAGGCAACCTGGGGTCCACTGGACCCCAAAGGCCCTTTAGCACGAAAATAGAGCCAGATCCCGAACTGACCCCATCACCTCCCTAAACTAGTCTACTAGTCAGGAAGGTAGAAGAAAAACCAAATCCCAAGACCTAATAGTAATAGATGAAAACACTAAGAAAAATAGTGTGGGGTTCTATAGACCCCTGGTTACCTTACAAGGGTTAAGAAGGGGGGGAGAGTGAGTAACATGAGACTGAAGCAAGAGAATAGGCGAATGGCAGACTAAAATGAATTATATGGTTGGAAATATACACGGCCAGGAGTTGCACCTTAATTTTATTTACTTAACAGTTCCTGGAAAATCTTTACCTCAAAAGTATTATGTAGCTTTGTGTGTGTGTGTGTGTGTGTGTGTGTGTGTGTGAGATACGATGTGGTCTGTGGCCACTACACGAAAAATGTAACGCCAGCAAAATTAACACAACATTGTATGTCGTGTTTACCTTCCATTGGTAGCGTGTTTACGATGGTGCGAAACTGGGATAGGAGAGAGAAGCTGTTGGTGAAAAAGGAATGAAAAGGGAGCAAATGTAGATTGTCAAAATGTAAAGAGGAATGCACACTAAAAAAATTGAAAAGTTATCAAGAATGTGAAGATCAACACTACAAGGAAAACTGCACAAAAAGAAACCACGAGGATGGTGTTATAGCACAAAAAATGAACATTAAAGAAATGTATTAACAAGAAGCGATGCCAAGGCACAGCAAATCCGTCTCCAACAGTCATTTTAGTGAGGGCGTATAAACACAATAGCATATCTAGTTACACGTCACATATCAAATTTGGAGTAAATCGGGTGAAAACTGATGATTTTATACCGATTTCAGATTTTAGGCTTGACCCACCTGACACTGACCCTCGTACCGTTGACTGGGGGGGTGACCCCCCTGATGTAATGAGGCATGTTATACGATGTGGATTTGAAAGATACACCTTTAGTTTATGGTATCATGTCAATTAGGCGAATTTGAAAGGGATTATACCAAAAAAAATATTTTTAAATTTTTTTTTGGACCTACAGCCTGGCCCTTGACCCAATTTTGTCCAAAATTTAATCAGGTGATGAGACGGTCGTACCCCATCATCCCTTTAACTTTATTCAAAATTGCACCAGTAGTTTTTGTGTAAAGTTGTTAACAGACAACAAACAAACAGACAAACCAAGTGAATACAATACCCATGCCCGAGCCACACCAGGGCGGGAACGGATCACAAGATAGTAATGTTAGAGTTTGTGTAAAGATAAACTCCAGGGAATTTTAATAGCATGGTAGGGATAAAACGATATCATTTTGAATGTGCAGATGTGGACAATAAGGGAATTTATGAGCAAGAAAGAGTTACCAGAGAGGTCAAAGTAGAGTGCTGTACAGCTAAGAAGAATACAACAGAAAAAAAAAATTTTGACACAAAAGATCCTCCCCTAGAAGTCTAGCCAGACTCTTAACCCACCCCGTGCCAGCAACGTATATATACGTTGGGCCCTGCATGTGCACAAACTGCCAGCGATGTATATATGCATAATCAATTTGAAATATTTGCCAAAATTCGAAAATTCAAAGTTGGCAGGATATATTTTGCTATGAATACCCTCACGCCTGTCTAGGCCTCATACCCATGCCATGTGTCATCACCACATTCCCTCCTTCCACGCGGGGCCCTGCCAACTCAGTCACACTATGTGAGTGGTGAGTGAGCACCATGGCACATCATGGTCTTGCCCAACAAAAGAATGATGAGCTCCTGC
Source organism: Coenobita brevimanus (assembly GCF_032717465.1). NCBI lineage: Eukaryota > Metazoa > Arthropoda > Malacostraca > Decapoda > Coenobitidae > Coenobita > Coenobita brevimanus. The sequence goes on along the minus strand of NC_137062.1, from coordinate 11,534,580 downwards.
ACATTCCCTGTGATGGAGTAAGTGATTCTCCCATTGATGATGATGTTGCTGATCGAGACTATGACCAACCTGAGTTGGAATCAAACATAGTTGGAATCCCTGAGAAAGGGAAGCAATATGGCTGTCTGCATGGCTGTAACTCATCTTGCACCATTACCATCACCCCTTCCCACCTAAAAAGCAGCCATCACTCCATGGACGAGTCCTCTAGTGATGAGGAATACGATCCCAATCCCTCAAGTGAACATCGCCTCCATTCGTGGGTAGGATCGTCCAAGAAAACCCAGACAAGTGGGGAAGAACTCTATAGTAAAAAGTACAAGGTAAGCACTGCTTTGTTTTATTCTCATTGTGCACAACAATACCTGCCACCTACCCCACGCCACACTGCCACTCCCCAACCCAGCACCTCCACTGCATCTGAACATTCCCTGCGCTTCCTTCCCACAGTCTCAAATGACGAGTAAGGGAGCAAAAGGCAGAGGAAAAAGGAGGGGAAAAGGCTGGGGGATGAAAAGCGAGAGTCATGGGGAAAGTAAGGAGGCAAGCTCTATTCCCCAACCTACTACCGAATTCCCTCCCCATCCTGACATTGGCGACGGAGGTGTCCCAAGTGGTGACAAGGGAGAAACTGAAGGAGGAGATAAAGTCACGTGGGAGTTGGAAGATGGGAAAAATTTCGTTCCAATCATTCATCCCTTCACAGGCAGTGATATGGTAGGCTGTGCTGTGCCAGAGCTGACTCCCACTTCAAGAAGAATCGATTTTTTCAAGATTTGTTTTTTTGTGTGAGGGAACTAACATTGAGAATCGTTCTCTTCTCTAATACCTATGCCGCCTTCTGCTGTGGCACAACCAGACAGACACCCCACAGCCGACTCTTCAATGCAGACATAACGCATGACGAATTGTATCTCTTCCTGGTGTTCATTGACCTGATGGGACTAATAAAGAAAAATCAATTGTTGTACTGCCAGTCAACCTCCTTATTCGACGCCATTCTTTGGTAGAGTTATGGGACAGAAAAGGTTCCAGTATATACTAAGCTGCCTTCATTTTCTCGACAATGAGGATCATAGAAACATTGTCAACAATGACAGGATGAGAAGGATTACAGTAAGCTGGTGTTTGATCACCTGAGGGAGAGGTTCTCTGTCTCTTTCTCTTCCTACAGAGACCTGGTCATAGATAAGAGTCTCGTGTTATGGAGGGGAAACATCGCCTTCAGGCAGTATATCCCAAGCATGAGACATTGCCTCTGGTTCAAGATTTTCGTCATGTGTGACTGCAAGATTAGATATGTGCAGGATATAGGAGGGTACACAAGTGCACAGATGGAAATTTTGGATGATAGAACAGTCAGACTATCAGGGGCAGTGGTGAAGATAATGATGGAGAAGTACCTTTAACGTGGGCACGTCCTGTACCTGGACAACTGGTACACAAGCTCGATCCTCTCTCAGTACTTGCACTAGCAGGAGACAGGTATCTGCGGGAAACTAAAGAAAACCCTGCGGCACATGGTACAGGTGGGCCAGAAGCTGCAAAGGAAGGAAGTGGTGTTTTACCTGGCGAACAATATCCTCGGCACCACCTGGCACCACAGCCAAGAAGTGAGCTTGCTATAGACAACTGACCGCCCCCTGCCGCACCTCATCAAGACCGTGGACTACAGCAGCAAGAAATGGATTCATATTTGGAAGCCAGAGGTGGTAACTTATTATAATATCAACATGCGGCAAGTAGACCAGTCTGATGCCATGACCTCAGGTGTGAACTGTGTCAGACCCACGATGATGTGGTACAAGAAACTTTTCTTCCATCATCTGGATATAACGGCACTGAACACCCACCTCCTCGACGCCAGCACCACGGGAAGCAACGACACCTTCTAGGGGTTCATCAGAAAGCTGTGTAGGGAGCTGATTGGCACCTGCGGACGTGATCGTGGGCCTCACCAACATCCACGTGGCGGTGACAACCCACTGCGCCTCACTGAACGCCACTTCCCTAAACCTGTCACAACAAAAGGGAGGTAAAAGAATCCCCAACGCAGGTGCCATGTCTGTCAACACAGCACAGCATGGTCACGGACCCAGTGGAGGGACGCCAGGTACCAATGTGTGGAGTGTGATGTGGGGTTGTGCCTATTCCCATGCTTTGAGGAGTATCCCACCCTCCTCCACTTCTAAGTGTTTAAATCCTGTGTTATGTGCAAAAAGAGACGCATATGAGTGTTACTGTAATGTAAATTAGTGTAAATTATTTCATAAGTAACTGTTATGTACATATAAATTAGTGTAAGTGGTTTCATAATAAGTGCAGTGTACTTCATTTATAACTTCTGTAATGTGTCTTGTGTGTCGGAGAAAATACACACATAGTGAGTACAATGTGCAAGAATAATTCGTTTTGCGAAAAAAGTTGCAAATGTAAAATACATATGTTTCGGAAACACTTATGTGAAAAAAAGGAAATCCAATCATAACGAGCATTTTCGGGAATATGCCACTCACTCACTCGAATGTCGTACAGTGCCCACGCACATAATTATGCTTGAGAACAATTCCCACATCATCTGTATACCTTCCTAGAGTGTCCCTGGGTCATCTGAGATACTTATCCATGAAAAAAAAACGAAGATCTCCTGCCGCAACTCCCTGGGTGTCAGGCATTGGCCAATGAAATCTATGGGCGTTACTCCGGACATTTCAGCCGCCTGCCAAGAGAGAGTCGACCTTAAAATCGACCTTTTAGGCTTTTGTGAGTACTTTTATTGGTTGTTCTCCATGTTTTCTCATCATTCCTAAGCTATCTAGCAAAAACTATTGGTCGAAAATTGGCCGGCACTGGGGTGCAATGAAGGTCCCAAGTCAGTCGTCACTCTCTGCACTCGGCAGGTTACTGATATCCTGTACAGTATGTGCTTTCTGGGGAGAGGGTAAGAAATAAGAATCCAAGGATAAAAGCCAGCAATTTTTTTTCCCCCTAACGAATAAAGAAAAAAATATAAAGCCTAATTTAAGATCAATTTATTCTCCGGATTCTTAGATGATATAATGTATGCTACTGATGTAAACTACATCGATACTGGAAAGACTTGTTTAGCATACAAGCCAATAACAAGATGAAAAGTGCAAAGATGTGCTGTGAAGCCTCCCAGTCCACATGGAATATGAACTTTAGTCTAAATTTCAAATCTGCCAGACTTATAGCATTGCCAGTGCCAGTATTTCAATCTCAACAAAAATCATTAGGTAGATAAATAATAGATTAAACAAGAAACACACGAAATGAAAATGAACACAATTTTACCATTTGCCTTGCAGACAACCACCTTTCCCCATGCGATATCAATAGATAGAGAGATAGACAGATAGATGGATATACCAAATGTTGGAGTAATCTCAGTTGTTGGAGGAATCTGACTGTGACTAAGCAGTGAGGACTGAGGAGGTTAGAGCCGAGGAATAGAGGTGGACTGCTGTGTCAACTTGTCAAGTGTGAGCTGTGAAGTGTAATATTTTATTTCATTTATATACAATAGTGAAGGATTTACCTTTGTTTTGAAGTAAAAACAGTCTAATATACTAATACTGATAACTGAAATATATATTTTAGTTTTACCATAACTATACTTTTATATATCCCATTCATTACTTTGGACAATTTCCAAACTTCATAAAGTCACCTATTGTTAGTCAGAATAGAGTGAATAAAGGTATAATTGTAGTGTATGAGTAAATAGAGATGATTTTTAACCCCTTCATTATGAATAATATCATCCTAAACTTAATACAAGAAGAGGGGCTGTAACTTGCAATACTTTGGTGATAGAAACTCCGTGTACAAACAGCTAGATAAGGAGTTTATTACGAGCTCACAACAAAATAGTCTGTCCTTCTTGAGTGTCTGCTCTGAACTGACGCAGTAGCGCCGTCTTCCCAGGCTTGGGGCCCTGGGAAAGCGTGCTAGGTCAGCAAGTTTAGTGGGAGCATGTATGCATTGAGGGGGGGGGGGGCATATATACATCGGAGGTAGACATATTGTAGGGAGGGTACAGGGCCAAGGCTCAGTAAACCCGTCCCCGGCAGTCATATTAATACTGACGTATAAACACAGCAGGATATCTAGTCAAAGATGTCACATATCAATTTTGGAGTAAATGGGGTGAGAATTTACGATTTTATGCCCATTTGAAATTTTAGGCCCGATCCACCTAACATTGACCCTCCTACCGCTAACTGAGGGGTGATCCCCCTAATGTAATGAGGCATGTTATAGAATGCAGACTTGAAAGATGCACCTTTAGGTTTTGGTTTCATGTCGATATGACAAATTTGAAAGGAGTTACGATTTTTTTTTTTTTTTTTTTTTTCATTTTTTGGGTCTACAGCCTGGGCCTTGACCCAATTTGGCCCAGAATTTTATCAGGTGATCAGAAGGTCATAGCCCATCTCCCTGTAGTTTTAGTCAAAATAGCACCACTAGTTTTTGTGTAAAGTCATTAACAGACAGACAAACAGACAAACAAACAGACAGACAGAAAAACCGAATGAATACAGTATCCGTCCCTGAGCCCCTCTGGGGTGAGGATGGGTAATAATCCTATAATTGTATACAGAATAAAATGAAGCTGATGCCGGGGAAATTAAAGGGATAAAAATGGTTTGCGTTTACAGTTTCAAGAATTCTGCGGATTTGTGGTTACAGAAGGCAGTTTTGTGAGTCTGCGGATTTGTGGTTACAGAAGGCAGTTTTGTGAGTCTGCGGATTTGTGGTTACAGAAGGCAGTTTTGTGAGTCTGCAGATTTGTGGTTGCAGAAGGCAGTTTTGTGAGTCTGGGGATTTTTGGTTGCAGAAGGCAGTTTTGTGAGTCTGGGGATTTTTGGTTGCAGAAGGCAGTTTTGTGAGTCTGCGGATTTGTGGTTGTAGAAGACAGTTATGTGAGTCTGCGGATTTGCTGTGCGGACGTGAATTTTCATTTGCTGTGCCCACCTTTGCAAAATTGTCCCTCTGGCTGTCTCAGGAAGTTACCTGTTTAGAATGTTATACCCACAAACAGGGTTGTCAAATAGGTTACTTCGTGCACAAGTTACCCTGTGCATGCACGGACTTGGTGCATGTGACCCTATAGCAAAGTACCATATACCATATCCCCATATATACAGTAGTTATATGACAGTTGTAGTGGTAGAGCAACCCATCAGTGTCTGTCCGAGCAAACCCATCAACAGCAGGAAAGCAATCGCCCCTACAGGGCCATCTCGTGCTGTCAACCGATGTTATTTTGTGTTTGACAGCACCTCACTACAGCAAGGCGTTGTGATATGACATCCATATATCTCACCAGGTGACATCAAACTAAGTATTTTCAGATTAGATTGTCTTTTTCCATCATCATTAACGTCGAGTTCCTCTCTCTCTCTCTCTCTCTCTCTCTCTCTCTCTCTCTCTCTCTCTCTCTCTCTCTCACACACACACACACACACACACATCACGACGTCGACTGCTATCTCTTTACAGTTGACATCAACTGCTTTTCCACTCACATCGACTTCTCTTTCACTGGAAATGACATCAAATTCCTCTTTCAAGGTGACATCAACTGTTTCTTAGGAGGCTGCATTGTCTTCTGGTCACTGATGATATGGACCGCTCACTGCAGGCAATGTTGAGTTCTCTCTACAACTACGGTATCATAGACTTCTTCCTGCAGGTGACTTCGACTTCTCTCTGCAGGTGACATCTCATTTTCCCGGAGTGGGAAGTTGACTTTTCCCTGCCTTCTCTCTACGAGTGAGACCACCTTATCTCTGCAGGTGACTCCGACTACTCTCTGCAGGTGACGCCGACTACTCTCTGCAGGTGACGCCGACTACTCTCTGCAGGTGACGCCGACTACTCTCTGCAGGTGACTCCGACTACTCTCTGCAGGTGACGCCGACTACTCTCTGCAGGTGACGCCGACTACTCTCTGCAGGTGACGCCGACTACTCTCTGGAGGTGACGCCAACTACACTCTCCAGGTAACGCTGACCACTCTGCTGAGGTAACATGCACTTATCTCTACGAGTGACGTTGGCTTCTTTTTACAGGAAACATCGACTTCTCTTTGCAGGGATCACTCTAAACACCATCATCACTATTGTCTTCGTCACTATTGGTATTATTGTTACTATTACTGCTAGGCTACAACTACTAGTATTATCATTATTATTATTATTATTATTATTATTATTATTATTATTATTATTATTACATTGTTGTTGTTGTTGCTGTTAATTTAGTGGTAACATATTCATAGCAGTATTTTCCATGACACATTTTCTTCATTGTTGGATTTTTGGCAGAGATTCATGGCTTTCGGGCGGTTTTTAGGGGCATGGTTGATGTGTATCCGGGCGGTGTTTAGTTCCATTTTCTGGCGGGTGGTAGTTAGTCTGCCAAAGCTATATAAGGCCTGGCCGAAGCTTCCACGAGCAGTTCGGGTGGAGCAGCAGCCAGAGCAACATGTCCTTCCCAGCCTGCCAGGCCCACCACAGGCACCTACACATCCTCCACACCCCCCACTACTCCATCCCCACCCACCACCACATCGGGGAAGGTCAAGTGGTACAGCTTCAGGCCAGGTTATGGCTTCATCACGAGGATGGACAACCAGCAGGACATTTTGTCCACTGCACCGCCATCAAAAAGCCAAACCTCAGGAAGGTTGGAAAGTCCTTGGTGGAGGGGGAGAGAGTGGAGTGTACTATCAGAAGAGGGAGTAAGGGGCCAGAAGCTGCCTCTGTCACCGACCCTTCTGGCAGCCAAGTGGAGGGATCTACCCACGCCCCAGATCGACGCAAACATCCACGTTGATGTGCAGCTGATGAGGATAATACTACCCAGGCCAGCAATGCTGCATGCACACAATCTGCAATTGCAGTTTGACAAGAATGTCGGGCAACCCTCACCATATTAATCCCTCTGCTGCTCCGCCACAACAAACTGCCTCGATCTCCATACCTGAAGAGGCAGTCAGTGTGGTCACCCCTGCCCCCCAGCCTCCTCTGCCCTCTCAAAAGGAAAAAGACCCCAGGAGCAAGATGACCCTAGGTGCAAGAAATCCCCGGGGGGAAGACGACCAGGGGAAATAGAACCCGGAAAAAAAGTCCTCAGGACAACTGTCAGGAAAAATATTCGGAGAATCCCTGGCAAGTCCCTACAGCTGAGATAGGATCTAGTTATGTCCACCAGGTAATAACTGGTCTGTCTAGGCACAGCTGAGATAGGATTTAGTTATGTCCACCAGGTAATAACTGGTCTGTCTAGGCACAGCTGAGATAGGATCTAGTTATGTCCACCAGGTAATAACTGGTCTGTCTAGGCACAGCTGAGATAGGATCTAGTTATGTCCACCAGGTAATAACTGGTCTGTCTAGGCACAGCTAAGATAGGATCTAGTTATGTCCACCAGGTAATAACTGGTCTGTCTAGGCACAGCTGAGATAGGATCTAGTTATGTCCACCAGGTAATAACTGGTCTGTCTAGGCACAGCTGAGATAGGATCTAGTTATGTCCACCAGGTAATAACTGGTCTGTCTAGGCACAGCTAAGATAGGATCTAGTTATGTCCACCAGGTAATAACTGGTCTGTCTAGGCACAGCTGAGATAGGATCTAGTTATGTCCACCAGGTAATAACTGGTCTGTCTAGGCACAGCTGAGATAGGATCTAGTTATGTCCACCAGGTAATAACTGGACTGCCTGAAAACAGTTGAGTTAGGACCTAATAATATTTTTTTTAAATCAGGAAATATCGATTTTTTGATGAAGGTCATCCAGACTTCAGTATATTTTGGTAATGTTTACTTTCATTTTACTAACGATTACTCTCTAGATAGATAGATAGATAGATAGATAGATATAGATATGTTTATTTATCTATATATCTGTCACTATGTTATCAACTTATCTCACTTTTCAGGTTACTTCTACTTCTTTTTCCTAACATGTGTCACGTTTTAATAATTGCACACATCATCGATTTCTCCCTTGAATGTGATATCGATTTCTTTGGGCTGGAAACACCGACTTTTCTTTCCAGGTGAAACTGATTTCCCGATGCAAGTAATGTCCATTTCATTGCGAATGGGACGTCGACTCTCTCTACACGTGACGTCGGCCTCTTTCAGCGAGTAACGGGAAATCTATTCGCAGGTGACCTGGACATGTCACGGCAGGGGAAACAGACGACAAAGTATCCAGGTAAGAGTTCGTTCCTTCATTTCTTTTACATTTAGTCTCTCTCTCTCTCTCTCTCTCTCTCTCTCTCTGTGGATGTGTGTGTGTGTGTGTGTGTGTGTGTGTGTGTGTGTGTGTGTGTGTGTATGTGTGTGTGTGTGTGTGTGTATGCATTTATCTATATATCTTTCACTATGTCGTTTTCTCTCTTTTCAGGTCACTAGTACATTTCTACTGGGCTACTAGTACTGCTACTTCTGTTATTATTATAATTATTTTGTATTATTATTATTATTATTATTATTATTATTACTATTAATTTTATTGTCATTATTAATATTATTATTAAAATTATTATTATTATTATTATTATTATTATTATCATTATTAATATTATTTGTGGCAGGTGGGGGCGCTCACTATCCACTCACTTGATGTAGTGCTGCTCTCGGGTGTCTGCTCTTTCATCTCTTCCATCCTTCTTTCCATCCATCCTCTTCTGTCTTTCTTTCCTTCATTCTTTCCTTCTCCTTCTGCCTAGGGTAACTTTACACTCCGTCCTCTGTCTTTCTTTCCTTCACTCTTTCCTCTTCCTTCTGCCTGTGGGTGACTCTACACTGAGTGACAAGCCAAAATGTTTCCTGAACACCAGGAAACCATTTACTCCGTTGGGTGGCAACCATATAACCAAAATTTGGCACCATGTGGTTTAGTGGGAAATTATTGCACTCCAGTTGGATTGAGCCGGTGAAGGTTTATATCCAAGGGATGGTTGGCGTTTATTGCTCGTGTAATGCCACTCAGGGATGAGTGAGGCTGGTCACTCTCATCTTAAATATCGAGACCAATTGCCTAACCTCGGGCTCCTACGCTCCTCACGGGGGAATGTAGGACTGGATGATGGATGGATGGATTAATATTATTATTATTATTATTATTACTATTACTATTATTATTATTATTATTATTATTTTTATTATTATTATTATTATAATTATTATTATTATTATTATTATTATTATTATTATTATGTTATGATCAAAATTATTATAATTATTATTACTAATATTATTAATATTAATATTTTTATTAACATTAGTATTATCATTATTATTAAAAATATTATTATTAATATTATTATAATATTAATATTATTATATTAATATTATTATGAAAGATAATATTATAATTAATATTAATATTGTCATCAATATTAATATTATTATCAATATTAATATTATTATTAGTTTTAATATTTTTATTATTATTATTATCATAATTAATATTATTATTTTCATTAATACTATTAATTTATTTATTAATATTAATATTTTTATTATTGTTATTATTAATATTATTAATTTTATTATTATTGTTATTATTATTATTATTATTATTATTATTGTTATTATTATTAATATTATTATTAATAATATTAACATTACTATTATAATTAATGTTAATATTAATAGTAATAGTAATAATAATAATAATAAGAAAAAGAAGAATCATAAATATATTATTATTTCCGTTATTATTAATATATTAATATTATGATTATTATGAATAGTATTATTAATATAAATATTATTATTATTATTTATAATATTAATATTATTAATAATAATATTATATATAATATTATTATTATTATTTTTATCTCATTATTATTATTATTATTATTATTATTATTATTATTATTATTAATACTACGATTATTAATATTCATATTATAGTTATTATTATACCTATTATTATTATTATTATTATTATTATTATTATTATTATTATTTATATAAAAAATATTAATATTAATATTCATATTATTGTTAATATTAATTTAATTTTAATATTATCACTATTATTCCTAATAAAATCATTATTATTATTATTATTATTTTTAATTATTATTGACACTAATAATAATAATTATTATTAAAATAATATTAATAATAATGAAAATAATAATATTAATAATGACATTATAAATAATAATTATTATAATACTATTGATTATAATTTTAAAAATAATCATAATGAAATTGATAACAATAATAAGAATAATAATAATAATAATAATAATAATAATTTTATTATTATTATTATTTTTATTATTATTTTTATTATTATTATTATTATTATTATCAATTTCATTATTATTTTTAAAACTATAATTAATAATATTATTTTTATTATTATTTATAATGGTATTATTAATATTATTATTCTGATTAATATTATTGATTTTATTATTAATGTTATTAATGTTATCACTATTAATAGTATTAATATTATAAATATTAATATTATTATAATTATTATTATTATTATTATTTTCTTAATATATTATTAGAATTTTTAATATTGTTATTAATAATATAATATTATAAAAATAATAAATATTTTCATTTTATTATTATTATTGAAAATAATGTTATTTCTATTGATATTATTATTATTTTTATTATTGTTATTGTTATAATAAATATTAGCAAAGGTTTTATCAATATTATTAATATTATTATCAATATTATTAATATGTTTATTAATATTATTTATATTAATATTAAAGTTATTAATATCATTGCTGATTTTATTAATATCATTATTAATATTATTAATATCTTTAATAATATTATTAATATCATTACTAATATTATTCATATTATTAATATTATTAACATTATTATTACTATCATTAATATATTAATATTATTAGTATTATTATTAATATTATTTTATTATTATTGATATAATAGATAATAATGATAATATTAATTTTGATATTAATATTTTTAATTTTAGCATGATTAGGGCATCGGGCAATTGATAGATAGATTGATAATTTAATATTAATATATGATTAATATTAATATTAATGTTATTATTAATATTATTAATCATAATAAATAGTTTTATTAATTATTAACGTTTTTAATAATATTAGTATTAAAATAAATATTAATATTAATGTTTTTATTATTTTTCTTATTATTGTTATTATTATTATTATTATTATTATTATTATTATTATCATGATTATTATTATTAATATATTATTATTATTATTATTACTATTATTATTATTATTATTATTATTAACATTATTTTTAATACTAACAATAATCATCATCATCATCATCATCATCATCATCATAATAATGATAACAATGTTCTCATTATTATTGTTATTATTATTATTATTATTATTATTATTATTATTATTATTATTAACATTATTTTTAATAATAATAATAGTAATAATCATGATCATCATCATCATCATAATCATCATAATAATAATGATAATAATAATGATAACAATGTTCTTATTATTATTGTTATTATTATTATTATTATTATTATTATTATTATTATTAATATTATTATTATTATTATTATTATTATTATTATTGTTATTATTATTATTATTATTATTATTATCATTATTATTATTGTTATTATTATTATAATTTTTTAATCATTATTATTATTATTATCATTATTATTATTGTTAATAATATCATTATTAACATTATTGTTATATTTATTATAATAATTATTTTTTTTATTGTTAATATTATTATTATTAATTTTATTGCTATTTTTATTATTTTTATTATTCAGGTCTCCCTCGTTTTACGCTGTATCGTTTCACGATATTTCGCATTTATGATCCTTCTTCTTTAGTACCAAGTGTTCATTTTACGATTGAGCTCCCTCACATTTACAATTGGGCGTGTGGAAATCCTTCGCTCACAGGCAGATCAGCTAAGAGTTGCGTGGCATACCCGCCCCACCCACAAAGTTTCCCGCGCTTTTGCCAGTCTCACCCACGTGCTCATTCAGCATACAACCTTTGTGCGTCTGTGTGCATCAGTGCCCAAGAAATAACTATTTTTCCTGTTCTTCATATTTTGCACCCCTAGTGCCACCACCGTGATGCCTTGTAAACGCCCTGCAACATCTGCTGCTGGTGATATGAAGCTAAAGAAAGCAAGAACGTCCTTAACCCTGGAGTCTAGGCTTAATATTGTGAAGCGGCACGAAGCAGGTGAGGGGGCAAACTCCATTTCTTGTTCCATGAGCCTTGCATAGTCGACTGTATCGATTGTTATAAAGAATGCTGTCAACATTAAGAAAGCTGGGGAGACAAGCACGACTCTTATGGCCAAGATGCTGATGCGCCAATGGGAACCCATCTATGAGATGGAGCGGCTGCTTAAGCTTTCGATAGATGACCAAACTCGACGCCGCATGCCCCTATCCACCTCCCTTGTGGCTACCAAGGCCTTGTCTATTTGGAATGACCTGTGCAAGAAGGGCTACGAGGTTAAGGAGGGAACATCATTCACCGCAAGTAAAGGCTGGTTTGAAGGTTTCAAGAATAGGGCATGCCTACACAACATTAAGATGACTGGTGATTCTGTTAGTTCTGACAAGCCTGCTGCCGACGCTTTCAAGCCAGCCCTTTTGAAGCGGTTAGAGGAAGGTGGATATTCCTCGAAACAAGTTATAAATTTCGACGAGACTGGCCTATACTGGAAAGAAATGTCCTCTAGGACATTTTTTTCCCAGGAAGAAAAAACAGCATCAGGGTTCAAGGCGACAAAAGATAGGCTGACACTACTGCTGGGTGGCAATGCAACTGGCGACCTTAAGCTGAAGCCTATGCTCATCTATCACTCTGAAAATCCCAGGGCATTTAAAGGACTAATCAAAGCTTACTTGCCTGTGATTTGGAAGTCGAACAGAAAGGGATGGATGACCTCAGCACTCAACCAAAGTTATGTTGTTGATTATCTCCCAGGCTTCGTCAGTATGCATCAGAAAATAATCTTGACAACCGTTTTCTGCTGCTGTTAGACAACGCACCTAGCCATCCATCTGTCATGCAAGACTGGGCAGATAATATAGAGGTGATGTTCCTGCCACCCAACACTACTGCATTAATTCAGTCAATGGACCAAGGCATAATCTCTGCCTTCAAGCCCTACTCCCAACGTCCCACCATGTTGCAACTTCTAGCTGCCACCGACACCCCAGACAAGCCAAGAATAAGAGAATTCTGGGCAAAATACAACATCAAGAAGGCCATTGACAACACAGATGCAGCATGGAAGGAGGTGACACAGAAGGCCATGAATGGGAGTTGGAGAAAGATCTGGGAGGAGTGTGTGGCAGACTTCACTGGCTTCCCTGACATGCAAGCAGTACGGAAGGATATTGTGAGGATTTCACACCTTGCAGGGTTCAAGGAGGTGGATGAGGACGACATCCAGCAGTTGTTGGACTCACATGATGAACCTCTGTCAAACGAGGACCTCATGCAGCTGCAGCAGGAGAGGGCCTTTACTGAACAGGACGATGAGGATGAGGACAAGGATCCACAACGGGGCCTTGATGTAAAAACACTTCGAGAGGCGTTTGAGAGCATAGAGAGGGGCATGGAACTTCCCAGGGAACGTGACTGCAACCCAGCTCGGAGTGCAACAGCTACACATGGTGTGGATCAAGCCCTAAAAGTGAACAAGGAGATGTACAAGGCCAGGAGGAGGCTGGCAAAGCAAACAACAATTTCCAGCTTCTTCAAACCCGCTGCTAGTCCATCTGCCTCTGCTACCACTGAGTCATCCAGCCCTGCCACCCAAACCTCCACCACCTCTCATTCTCCTGAGTCATCCACCCCTGCCATCCAAGCCTCCACCACCCCTGCTTCCTCCCTCTCCACCTATTGTGTTGACGAGTGATGGGCTTTGGCCCAGGATGTCTCCTAGCCTCGGAGGAGACATTAAGGCATTATGTCCTCCAGCCTCGGGGGGGGACCGACTAAGGGTGGATGGAGCTACAGTACAGTAGGAGGGTACGTAACAGTACAGCACAATGCAGTTGTATTTCATGTTGTTTTTGCTATTTCATGTCTTTATGTTTGCAAATGTACATACACATGTGATTCAGATGCACTATAATACATAAAACATCATCATTATTATTGCATATTAGATCACTTGTTTGGGTCTTGGGTTCCTTATACACGAGTCCAGGAACGCATCCCTATTTTTCCCATTAAACCTTAATTTCGCTTTACGATATTTCGGTTTACGATTGCCTTTCCAGGAACGCATACCAATTATAAAACGAGGGAGACAAGTATTTATATTAATAATAAAAATAATATAATTAGTATTAATATTTTTATTGTTAATATTAAAAATAATATTATTATTAGTATTAATAATAATTTTATAAATAATATTATTATAATATTATTATTAATAATACAAATAACAATATTATTAATATTGTTAATAATGGTTTTATTAGTTTTATTATTATCATTATAATTAATAATGTTAATAATATTAATATTAATATTATAATTAATAATAATATCATTAATATTAATTCTAATATAATTAATAACATTATTATTATTATTATTATTATTATTAATATTATATATATTAATAATTTTACTAATAATAATATTATTATTATCATTATTATTAAAAAAAATAATAATAATAATAATAATAATAATAATAATAATAATAATATAATTATTATTGTTATTATTGGGAAAATGATTATTAATCTTATTAATAAGATTAATAATGAGAATAATAATAATGAAATTATTATTATTAATATTATTTTAAATATGTAATTATTGATTATAGTATTGTTAGTATTTTTATTATTAATAATATTTTTTTAATATTATTTATGTTAACATTAATATTATTAATATTATCTTCTATATTATTATTAATATTAATATTATTATTAATATTAATATTATTAATCTTATATAACAATGTTATTATTATGAATATTATTATTATTAATATATATTATTAATAATAATTTCATTAATGTTAATATTAATTTTAATATTATTATTAATAATATCATTATTAATATCAATATTATTAATATTAATACCATTAATGTTAATAATATTAATATTAATATTATGCATAATAATAATAATATTAAAAATATTAATATTAATAATATTAACAGTAATGAAATTAATATTAATAATATTGATATTAATAATAATAATAATAATAATAATAATAATAATAATAATATTAAAAATAATAATATTGATAATCATATAATTAAAAATCATAATACTAAGAAAAGTAATTAAAAAATAATAATAATTATAATAATAATAATAATATAGAAATGGCGCCAAGTCGATAAAACGTTTGGAAGGAAGAAGAAAGAAAGGGAGGGAATACAGTAGCTGTTCAGACTAGTGTGGAGATTACGAGAACAGAAATGATAAGGAAAAGAAAAGGAGGAAACAGCACACGTTGGTTTGAACGCGGTACACCAGTAGTAGAGTCCCAGGCCGCTCCACCTTACTGCTCCTCACCTCCTACCTCTCTTGTAGTCTCTGATGCTGTAATATCTAGTAATGTCCAGATCTAAGTATCTGATGATGATGATGATGATGATGATGGTAGTGTTGGTGGCGATGTTAGCGCTAACGATGATGGCAATTATGGGTTAAATTTGTCGAAAATTTTGTATGTTGTATGGACAGTGTTTTTGATGATCATCAAGATAGTATCAAAAAAGGATGATGGTGATGTCGATGGCAGTCGTGTCATTGGCAGCGATGGGGACTGTAGTGTAGAGTATATTGATACTGTTTTCTTTCTTTCTTTTTTTATTTTTAGTTGATTTATCAACAATATTTGTTATCCCAAAACATAGCTTAGACAAGAGTGCTTTGTGATGGCTTACTCACCCAGGAAAACACGTTGTCGGCAAAGTGGAGTACCGCTAAAGACAAGGCTGACTGTAGTTGTCTCACTGTCGTCAGAATACACGTCAGCCTGGAAGTAAACTCAATTAGTTATTGATTATACTCTCCTAGTATTTACCTAGCCAGGTTTGCAATGTATCTATAGTTATTGTACCAATCACCATTGCTGATAGCTTATTCCATTGTTACACGAGGCATGTAATTAATTAGATGGTTCATACATTAGTGTTAGATTTATCCCGCTATTATAGTCACAATATCATTCACTACTTTTAACAAACTTTTATAACTAATGTCGAACTTGTTTAGAAGTAGAATTAAATCATGTCTGTGTTGAAGCCTTACGAGAGAAAATACATTAACTTTATCGTTACATCATCTCGCCTAATGAGTCTGTTGCAGCTTGTATTGCTGTAACAAAATGGAAAATGGAAGAAAGAAAAACAGAAATAAGTAAGACAGACAGAGATGTACAGAAAATGGAGAGAGAGAGAGAGAGAGAGAGAGAGAGAGAGAGAGACAGAGAGAGAGAGAGAGAGAGAGAGAGAGAGAGGGAGAGAGAGAGAGAGAGAGAGAGAGAGAGAGACAGACAGACAGACAGACAGACAGAGACAGAGACAGACAGAAAGACAGACAGACAGACAGAGAGAATTGTTGAAAATGGAGAACGTATTGTACCTAAGAGAAAATGTACTTATAGAAAGAAAAGAAAGGAAAAGAAAAGTGAGGAGATTGCGGGAAAGAGGAATGAACAGATAATAAGAAAAAAGGAAATGACAAACATAAAAGATAAACAGAAAAAAGGAAGCTTGACGATAAAAGGAACTTATTAAAGAAAAACTATGGGATATATCCGTGGCAAAGTTTGAACTTGGGACGACTGTAGCAGAGTCCCAGACCCCTACCTTACTCCATCCCGCCTCCTACCTCTTTTAAATTGTGATGTGGTTATAGTATGGAAGGAGAAGGAAACGGTGCGAAAGGGAGAAGTAAAGAATGGAAAAAAGAGAAATGCAGAAGGAAAATAGCGAACTAAAGCGATACGGAAAGCAGAAGTAGGGGAAAGAAACCCAGAAAGGAGGATGAAAGTGAAATATAGAAGGGAGGTTGTTAAACTCGTACACATACCCTAGTCCAAGGCCGCTCCACCTTACTCCATCTTGTCTCCTGTCTCTCATGTAGCTTGTGATGCCGTGATATAGTGGTGGTTTTGATTTAATGTAGCTGACGGTTTTGGTAATAACAGTGATGATGATGCTACTGCTGTAGATGGTGACGGTGTGGTGGTTGTGATGAACATCACAGTGATGAAGGTTTTTAAAATCATGATATATATGACAATGATAATGATAATGATAGAGATGGCGATGGTTATGATGGTGGTGATGATGGTAATATACAGTATGTTAATACTGGTGATAACATCCTTATTTCATCTCACTTCTCACACCTCTTGGTGCTTGCTGTGTTGAAATGTAATAAAAAATGAAAAAAAAACAAACAAAAAAAAACAGCAATTAAGAGGAAGACGGAAAGGTGAAGAAGGGAGGAAATAAGAGAAAAATAAACAGAACAGAGAAGTGCAAGGATAAAGAAAAAAAGCCAAACATTTAAAAAATGATAATGAAGCAGAGATGGAAAGGAAAAAAAAGTAGCAGAAAAGAGGATCACAAGAAATTAGTAAGGAAAGGTGATTAAAAAGTAAGGAAGAACAGAGAATGAAAGAGAAAAAAGCCAACGCAACGAAACAAAACAGTAAAACACATAAAGAGTATAAACGCCGATAAAAAGCAAGAGAAGGAACTACGAAGGAGACAAAGAAAAAGCAAAAAGGAGCCAATGCCTCTTCAGTGTGGAACTCGAGACACCTTTGTTGGAATCTCAGGCCGCTCCACCTTACATCGCCTAGGCTCCTACTTCTCTTGTAGTTTTATCGCTGTGATACAATGAAGAAAGAAAGGAGACCGAAAAGAAATAGAAAGATGACAAGAAAGAAGAAAGACAAGAAATGAAAAGCAGAAAAACAGAAAAATTAAGGGTAACAAAATGAAAGGAAGGAATCAAAAAATGAACACTGAGAAAGAAAGGATGAGGATAAAGAGGAGAAAACTGAAACGAACTGTAATTTGTGATGTAATACAGTGGTGACTTTGATATAATGTGCCTAGTGTTGGAGGTATTACAAGTACGATAATGATAATGGTGGAAGTGTTAGTGTTGGTGGTGATGATTTAGGTTAATTTTGATTTTTGTGATTATAACTGTGCGGATAATTACTGTGATGATCGTGGTGAAAATGATGGTTAATGTGGTGGTGGTGGTGAAGGTAATAATGATAAACAAAACATTAGTGCCGTTGATAATATTTCATCTCACCTCCTGCCTATCTTAAAGCCTGTGATGCTGCAGTATGTCAGATATGGAGAATAAGAAGGTTTTGTCGTTACTGTCGTTCTTGAACAGCTCTAGCCTTTTTGGCCGAGCAGACCCATCACCCTCAGGCAAGCAAGACGGATGTGAAAGCGAAATAGAGGGTAAGAGACAAACCAAAAAAGAAATAATAGAATTATATAATACATTGCGAAGGAAGGAGAGAAATGATAAACTATATGCAAGAGCGGGATATACTGGTATGAAAGGTAAAGAAAAAAGTAAGAAGCTAAAAAATTATGGAATGATGAAAAAATTAACAGTAGGCTATGAAAGAAAGAACTAAGAAAAAATAAAAGAAAAGGTTTGAAAAAGGAGAACAAGAAACAAACAACAATACTGTAAAAGAAGAAGGAGTGAAAATAAAATGAAATGGAAGGAAAATGAAAAGAAGAACAGGAAATGAGTTAACAGAGAAGGTGTAACTCCAGACACCTTTGTTTGTGTTCCAGGTCGCTCCACCCTTCTTCACCCTGGCTCCTACTTTCTTGTTGGTTTATTGTTGTAATATTCTGAAAAAAAAAAAAAACAGTAGAAAGGAATAAAGAAATGGAGTCAGCAAACTGGTTATAAATGAGGAGAGAAAGGAAACGAAACAAAATGAACGACAAGGAAAAAGAAAACAAAAAGAAAGTAGACAAACAAGAAAGAAACGGTGAAGCAAGGATGGAAATTTAGTAAACAGGAGGAAAGACGACAGTGATGCAAAATATGAATTGTAGAAAGGGGAAAAAAGCAAGACAGAAATGGCTAAAAGAGGTTAAGAAGAAAATGAGAACATTCAAAAACCAAGAGAGGAAAATAAAATGTGGCGAACGAAAACAGAATAAAGCAAAAAAGGATGTATAAAGGTATGATGTGGAAGTGTACAGTAGACAGGTATAGTTGTGCCAGGCCGCTCTACCTATCTCCATATCGCCTCCTGCCTCCCTGGGTGTTTATAATGCTTTAATACTCTGCCCATTTAACTTGACTTAAAACTGCCATCTCTCCATCTTGACTGCTGAGCTATATCAAGAGATAGAGAGCAGGATATAGTACAATACTCTGTCTTCTTATAAATGACTCAAAACTGCCATCTCTCTCAGTCAGGAGTTCAGAGCTAAAACAAGAGATTAAACTCAGGATATCTTGCTGCATTCTGTACAATTTAACATAGCCAAAAATCACCGTACTAGTATCTCTATCTGTAACAAACGACTCTAGAATATGGCCCAATTCATGAAGGAGTGCTATTGAAACGATGAAGAGCGTAGTGGTATTAATCTACCATTCAGGTACGGGAAATTCACTGTAAAACATGTGGTGTCGGCACAACAAACCTCGCCCGCCAGCAGTTATTTTACTGCTGTTTAAATACTAAAATTTAGTGTTAGTAGGCTACACTCGTACAATTAAAGCCTAAGGTAAAAGCACAAATGTTTCTAAGTTACGTCCTTTGAAAATCCATAGTCTTGCGTTTGACCTTTCAAGGTCACTCAAGGAAAAAGGACATGGTGCCAAATGAAAGCCCATAATTATGAGACTTCCTATATCTTGATAATAGTAAAAATCTCTTCAACGAGTTTCGAGTTATGGCCCCCTAAACATCCGTGACCTTGAGTTGACCTTTCAAGGTTACTCAAGGTCAAAGGTCTTGGTGCCAAATGAAAGCCCATATTACAAGTTCCTGTATGTTCCTGATAGTAAATATCTCTATCTTCAACCGGATTCAAGTTATAGCCCTCTGAAAATCCGTGACCCTGATTTTGACCTTTCACGGTCACCCGATTACCTTCAAAATTCAATCACTTTTTCTTGAGACCAGTGCCCACAAATCTTGAAAGTTTCATGTAATTTCATTCATCCATTTTTTCCGTAATGATGCTAACAAACAAACAAATAAACAAACTCGATCGAAAACATTATCTCGTCGGACTCCGTCCGGGCGAGGGAATGATGAAAATCTTTGTCAAATTAGCGTGGACGAACCATAGTAGTGGCCCAGAGATAAAGTACCTGATGGTGAAGGCGATGATGATTTTTTTTTTTTTTTAAACAGAACAGATGAAGGAAAAACAATTGTTGAATGGATAATAATGTTGATAATGATTGTGTGAATAATGTTCATGGTGCTGGTTATAAGGAAAGTGGTAGTGATGGATGTGGGTTTGGATGATGATGATAATAGTCTGAATATGATAATAATAACAATGATGATCATGATGATGACCATGATGATGATTGTGGTAGTGGTAGTGGTGGTGATGAGGTTAGTAGGCAGTAACTTTACTTCATTTCACCTCCTAAGTCTCCTGTGGCTTGTAATATAATGGAGAGAAAAAAAAAAGAAGCAAAAGAAAGAATATAAGAAATAAAGAAAGACAATGATACTAAACTAGAGAAAAGAGAAAGAAAATTAAAGAAATGGCCATATGAAAGAGAAATATATAAAAGATAACACGAAGACAAGAGAAAAACAAAGAAATAAATAAAGAAGAAAGCAATACGAAAAAGAAACAAATGACGTATAAATGGAGAAAAGAAAATGAAACAAAATAGACAGAAAATGTTTAAGTAAAAACAGAAGCGTAATAAATGAATGGAGGTTGTAGCCTAACTCAGCACAGGTGTAGTTGAGTGCTAGGCCGCTGCACCTTACTGCATATTCCGTCCCACCTCTCTTGTACCTTGCAATGGTGTACTATAATGCAGACGAAAGGGCTACTGGAAAGATAGAAAATGATGATGATGATGATTGTGGTGGTGGTAGTGATACTGTTTTTTTTCTTTCCTTTTTTTTTTTTTTTATGTGCCCGACTCTGGGCATAGGCTTCACACTGTGCTTCCAAGGCCCAGTAGTCCTTCTACATACCATACACCTCTACATGTCACCATTTCTGCGCTAACACCCACCGTCCATACTGAATACATGCTAGGGCTGTCTCATACAGGACGGGTATACTGGTATTAGCGGGGGTATTTTTACATATCGGCGGGTCTTCTGGTAGATCAGTAAAGTCCGATTTTATGAAATTCAAATCCTTAAACTGTTCCTTGCCCCAGCTGGGATTTGAACCTGGGTCCGGAAGGATTGCAGGCCACCCTTCTACAGATGATGGTGATCATTATTATATGGAAACTGATGGCAACCTGAGGGGCACTCTGTGAAGCGCATCTCTCTGACAAGGGCAACGTAATATTCATACCACTCTTCATAATGGGTTAGGTTTTCTCATCATTGGTTAGGGTTTCGCAAAAAGTGTTTTACTGAAAAACGATCCGGATCGGTCGGGACATGGGCTATCTACCCACCAAATTTGATCAAAAATTCTCTTTTAGTTTTTGCGTAATCCTGCAAACAAACAAACAAACAAACAGGGGTAAAAACATTCTTTCCTTGTCGGAGGGAATAATGATGGTGATAATGACGATGCTGATATAATAAATAATTAGTTCTGCACAACCAATGATTCTCATGATGTTAGTGATGTTCAGTAGTGATGTGGTTAACTTTAATGATGATGATTATGCTACTGAAAGAATAAAAATTAGTTCTACATAGCCAATAATTGTGATGATGTTAATGATGTTCAGTAGTGATGTGGGCTAACTTTGATGATGATGATGATGATGATGATGATGACGATTATGGTGGCTATGATGGAAAAGCTTATCTACACATCAGTAATGGTGAAGGCAGTAGTAATTTTGAATTGGGATGTGAGCTGGCTTTAATACTGATGATGATGGTGATGATGGTGATAATAATTGTGATGATGATGGTGGTGGTGGTAGTGGTGGTGAGAAAGATAATCACGACAAAAAAGAAGATGGATAGTTGGCGTAAATTCCTGGCCTCTGGTGCAGCGACCCAGGCCGTTCAACTCGGCCAGGTCTCATCTCCTTGTTATTCATTGTACTTTTCCAGTGTCCAGAGATTTATGCAGGTGGGTTAGGGCAGACTTTTGCAACTGGAGGGGTTGGGTATCGTCTACATTAACACCCTCTCTACCAGGGATCTTACCTGAATAAAATCGTAGCCTGTAATGATGCCAAGTATAAAATATAACTTACGCCATCGTATTGAAGGTGTAGATTTCGGTAGAACGAACCCCTGCCACCTGAAGTCCAACTGTAGGAGGTACATTGGTAGTACGGAAGATACATAGAAAGATACTGAGACAGACAAATCGATAGAAAATGAAAAGGAGAAACAAAGACAGACAAGGAAATGAAGACAGAAGAAGAGCAAGAGATATATAAATGTGGAACGAAAAAAAGCAGGTGAAGGTTTGAAGTGAGTACAGATGTAGTAGATTCTCCTACCTCTTAATCTTACTTCATCTTGCCTCTAACCTGTCTTGTAGCTTGTGGTGATGTAATATAGTGGTGGCTTTGATCTGATATAGCTGATAGAGGTGGAGATGATAGTGACGACGACAACGATGATGATGATGATGATGATGATGACGGTAATAATGGTTATATATGTTAATTATGCTGATTGTACTGGTGATGGTGATGGTTGTCTAGGTTAGTTTTAATGAGGACAGTGATTAACGTTACGGATAATGATGATGATGATGATGATGTTTGTTGTGGTGGTGAATATACTGATGTCCAACAGGTTAACACGGATGATGATACCTTTACGTCCTCTCGTCTCCTGCTGTACCTTTCTTGTAACTTGTGAAATTCTAATGTAATGAAAATAAACGGACAACAAGGAAAAGTAAAAAAAAAGAAAAGAAAAGAAAAGGTATGATTAGGAAAAACAACGAAAACGAATAAAAGTAGTTATAAATGAGATGAATAAAAATAAAATACACAAAAATGAAAAGAGGAACAAAGCAAAGTAGAACAGGAGACAAACGTGATATGAGCTAAAAAAGAAAGGAGAAAGAAAAAGGGAATGAGAAAGATGAAGTGTAAAGGAACATCTTGTTGATTACGGTGGAACTGCAGACACCTATATTTGTGTGCCAGGCCGCTACACCTTGATATTGATTAATTCCTCCTTTGATCAGTTATTGCTGCAATATGTAATGAAGAAAGAAAGACGGAAAGAGAAAGAAAAACAAAGAGAGGAAATGAATAAAAGGAAAATGAAATGGAAAAGGAGAATAGCGACAGGAACTGATAAACAAAAGGAACCAAAGGAAAGAATGAAGGAAACGTGGGAAGAAATAGGAAGACGTGGAACTGGAAAAAGTAGCAAAACATGAAATGAAGGAAAAGGAAAGAAAGATAGAAAAAAATGGAATATAAACAGTAAAGGTGTTAAGTTGGTACAGGTGTAGTAGAGTTCCGGGCTGCTCCATCCTACTTCATCCAGCATCTTACCTCTCTTGTTGCTTATGGTGTTAGTGGAGAATGCAAGGACGAAAGAAAACATGTCATGAAGATAAGAAGGAAGTAGAGGAAAAAGTGAGGGGATAGAAACATAGAAGATAAAAAAAGGAAATGGAAGAAGGTTCCCCCCAAAATAAGCAATATAATTACCAAAGAAAAATGAGAAAGCAAAAACATTCATAACTAGAGGCCCCCCAAGGTTGGAATCACACCACCCGCGAGCCGATACATATCCAGCGCGGCTCGGAATATGACCTTGACCTTGGCCTTGATTTACTTTCACCAATTTCGACCTCGTAGATTTTCATCCGTACAACACACCTGTAAAATTTTGTAGTATCATGAGCGGTTGCGAAGTTATCGTGCTAACACACACACACACAGACCTTGACCTACTTTCAACAATCTCGAACTCGTAGAGATTTTCATCCCTACTACACGGCTGTAAAATTTTGTGATGATATCTTGAGCGGCTGCGAAGTTATCGTGCTAACAGACATACAAGAGACAGACAAATTGAAACAATACCGGCATCGCTATCGCGGCCGGCAATGAAAATGAAAAAGATTGGTGAGAAACAAAAATGAGAGAAAGAAAAGGGAAAACACAGAAAAAGGAAAAGAAGGTAAAGGAAACGAAGAGGGAAGTAAAAACAATAAAAAAATAAATAAAGGAGACAAGATGGACCTCCGGGTGAAGGTTTGAACTCAGTACAGGTGTAGTAGAGTCCCAGGCCGCTGCACCTTACTTCATCTCGCCTCCTACCTCTCTTGTAGCTTGTGATGCTGTAATATAGTGGTGGCTGTGATCTAACGTACCTAATGCTGGTAACTGTAATGCTGATGACGATGGTGATGATGATGATGATGGATATGATGATGGTAATGTAGATCACAGGTGACGAGTATAATGTTAATGTTTGATTAATGATGGTGGTAATGATCGTGATGGTGGTGATGGTGGTAATGGTCGTGGTGGTGGTGATGGTGTTAGTGATGATGGTGATATGCATTAGATTACTATGATGTTAATGCATATGATAAGGGTGATGATGATGTTGGATACAACTGACAAATATAATGATAATTGTATCGGTAACAATGATGATAATGACTGTGGTGGTGGTGGCAATGATATGCAGTAAGTTGCTGTGATGTTCATTGATATGTTGATGATGATGTATGTTATAATTGACGAGAATAATGTTATTTGTATGGATAATGATGATGATGATGATGATATGAAGTAGGTTACCATAATGATGATAAGCTTACTTCATCTTGTCTCCTAGATACTTGCTGCTTGTGATGCTCTAATATAATGGAGAAAGAAAGGATGAAGAAAGAGACAAAAGAGAATTAGAAAAAGGACATTACGAGAAAAGGCATAATACGAAAGTAGTATAAAGGGATAAAACAGTAAGAGAAAAAAAAATCTGCCAAAATGGAAAACGTGAAAGTAAGAAAGAGAGAAGGATGAAAAGAAGATAACCAAGGGGAAAGGAATAAACAGCGAGAAACAGAGGAGAACGGAAGAAAGTCAGAAATTTGGGAGAAACGATATTAGGGATAAAGAAAAAAATAAGGAATATAATAAGAAAAAGAAAGAGAAAAAAAGATGAAGAAGAGAAATAACGAAGAAAGGAGCGTTATAAGGGTGGAACTTGAGACACCTTTGTTAGAGTCTCAGGCCGCTCCACCTTACTTCACCTTGGCTCCTCCTTCCCTTGTAAGTTTTATTGCTATGATAAGGTGAAGAAAGGAAGGAAACTAGAAGGTAAGAAAAAAGGAAACAGAGACAAACGGGAAAAGGATGAGGAAGACAGAGAAAGAAGGGACGGAACAAAAAAGAAAGGAAGGCAGCAAAGGACGGAATTTCAGACTGAAAGATGACAAGCAGAAAAATAATTAAACGAACTGCAAAATAGGGGAGAGAGACGCCAATTTTAGGTCAAATTAACACCATCACTTCGATGACGTATTTTTACACCTGCGACCCTCGAAGCGGGAATGTGTGTGTGTGTGTGTGTGTGTGTGATTTGATTTGACCGTTTACTGTGCAAGTTTAGTGTAAACAGTACACAAAAGGCGCACCCTTTAGTAACACATACGTCTGGTGGCTTACCATAATACAAGTCACGAGGATTTTTTCATACATATGAGGTTACGACAGCAAAGGTAATGTATCTAAAAATAAGGGGGGGGGGGCAAATGTAGTGGTTATAAAGTTGACAGGCATTTTATCAAGTTAAAAAAGTAAAATGTAATGGCTATGGCAATGATAGTAATATTGTGCAAACTGGCTTCGCTAGAATACAGTTGATAGAGTCAATACTAGTAATGATCTTACTCCCTTTTAAAAGTGACGATGTAAACTTTGGGTGTTTAGCAAGGACCTCCTTTAGGATGTGTGGTTTCAGGTAGTATCTGATCAATTCATCCTTAGTAGTGTAACCGGATTTTTTTTTCTGTGTGTGTGTGTGTGTGTGTGTGTGTGTGTGTGTGTGTGTGTGTGAACAAAATAACTCAAAGAATTTTTTTTTTTCATTTCAACCAAACATGTTGATGGGTTGTGAATCAACGAATTAGGAAACCTTGTTTTGAGAACAACAAGTCAATGGTCAAGATCATAGGGCTTCAAACACTGACCCAGCAAAATCAGCTTGGAGAGTCTGTAAAATTTCGACCAAACTTGGAAGGTTAAGGATTAAAACGGTGTGATGGGAGCAAAAAACAAATACAAATGAACACATCATCGTACTTACAGAGTTTATAAAGAGTACATGAAAATGTGGCCAATACTTTACCAGAAACCCTGACAAATGACTTGGAGAGACACCGGAGGTGTGGCTGGGATCCAGGTTTCCATCCCGATAGTGGTAACGGTGCCAGACTTCTGTCTAGAGGTTTGGGGTTCTATTCCAGGCTGGAGCGTCAAAAACTTTCCACATATTTATGCACGTGTGTATATGCTGTGTGGTAACAGTGCCTGACTTTCATCTCGAAGTCCTGGGTTCCATTCTCGGCCAGTAGCGTAAAAAACATTTGTACACCCGCGTGTAATGTGTGTCTCTCCGACATATAAAGCCTCTTTATATGTTGGAGAAACACACATAACACACGTCTGCGCAAATGTTTTTTTACACTCCTGGCCGGGAACCGAACGCAGGATTTCTAGATGAAGGTCAGGCACTGTTACCATTACACCATGGCGTGATAAAAGCTAAACCACCTGAATTCTATGATGAACCAGGTATATCCGTTATGGGAGGAAAAATTTCAATCACAACATATCAGGAAAATTAAAACGGCTCTGTCACTTGCCGAGTTGCGTAGGTCTAAGCAATAATCCTGATGTGTTGTGATTGAAATATATCCTCCTATAACTGATTTACCTGGTTTGTCATAGAATTTATGTGGCTTAACATTTATCTTGCCATGGTGTAGTGGTAACAGCGAAGTGCATAGAGAGAGAGAGAGAGAGAGAGAGAGAGAGAGAGAGAAAGAGAATAACCATCGTTACGTATACGGGACAGAAGCCACTGGATTCACCACAGGTAGATAACTGGGTGTGGGCAGTGAAGCCTGGGGTCGACCTTGAGTGGTGTTTTAAGCTTCTTTTTTGTGCTTTTTTTTTCCCTCTTATTTCTGTTTGATTTCGGGTTTCTCTCTCTCTCTCTCTCTCTCTCTCTCTGCAGACAAGATGGTGACATTGTAACAGATTGTACAACCTTCTCTTTCATTACATAACGGGGTACAGTTGTCGTCAACAGTTCACTGATAACGTCTCCAAACATTTTCATAACCTGGTGATATCTTGATAAGCTAATCAATAAAAATACCCTGATCAGGAAATGTCCAAAGGATGGTATAAAAAAGACTACTATTAAATCATGTGAATATTTATTTGCTAACAGCACTGCCTGGGAAATGTCCCAGTCATGGGATGGGAGGCATCCTCATGAAAGCAGGTTGACCAAAATGGGGTGGAATCATCGGACATTTTGCAGTATCTATCGCCTGTGGTGTTGGACTGTCCAGAGCGAAGTGTGTACCCACACTGTGGAGAGAGAGAGAGAGAGAGAGCAAAGGAAAAAGAAAAATGAAGTAAAATTCATTTGTTGGAGTGTCCGTGATATAAAAAGAAGCCATTCTCCTTCGATGGGTTCGATCCCGGGCTGTCAGTAACAAGACCCAGTTATCTACCATTGTTGGTTGTCTCCGCTTCTGTCTGTCTTCTAGATATATCTATGTATAATTATTTTCTTGCTGCTTCTCTTCTTGTCTGTCACTGTCTGCTTTTCTGTCAGTCTATCTTTTTGTTTGCCAGCCTACATTTCTACTTATAATCACTGAGTCTGCCAGAAAATCTGTCTGCTTACCTATCTATCCATCTATCTATCTTTAACAATTTATGCATGTCTATCGATCAGTCTGCCTATCTACCTACCTACCTTTCTATCGTCCTACCTGCCTATCTATAAATCTATCTCTCTCTCTCTCTCTCTCTATCTGTCTGTCTATCTATCTATCTATCTGTACTGTATGTTTACGGATCAAATCTTTCCTTCAGCCTAAGTGTCCACAAGCTGAGTAATACAATTAAAATCAGTGACCAGAACAACTCTGTCAAATAACTGAAGGAGTTGGCTTCTTTCTATATCACGGACATTCCAACAAATGAATCTTACTTTATATATTTTTTCCTTTGCTTTCTGTCTGTCTGTCTGTCTGTCTGTCTGTCTGTCTCTCTGTCTCTCTCTCTCTCTCTCTCTCTCTCTCTCTCTCTCTCTCTCTCTCTCGTGTATGTAACTGCACCAGCAAAGGGTCTTATATCCTACACTGTGGTCCTCTCCGTTCACGCACTCCTTCATCCATATTCCACCACGCACCCATCACAGTGTTAATACTGTTACCACTAACCCTCTCACGGTAACCACAACTCTACTACACTATTACAACTAAAGCCATACCATTTTATTTATATGAGAGTGAGTTACAGGAACTAGACCGTTAATAAAAACATAAGTAACCCTCTCAAGGTAGGGACAACTCTGGTATTGTATTATAACTACCACCAGACGGTTTTATGCATCTGAGAGTGAGTCATAGGAGCCCGATGTTAAGACACGAGAAATAATACCCACCCGGGATAAAATAATGCCACCCGAGATTACCTCTGACACTTATACATATACACAGATACACACACACATAGATACACTGCTGGATGGAAGGAGGGACATTACCTCTGACACTTATACATATACACAGATACACACACACATAGATACACTGCTGGATGGAAGGAGGGACATTACCTCTGACACTTATACATATACACAGATACACACACACATAGACACACTGCTGGATGGAAGGAGGGACATTACCTCTGACACTTATACATATACACAGATAAACACACACATAGACATACTGCTGGATGGAAGGAGGGACATTACCTCTGACACTTATACATATACACAGATACACACACACATAGATACACTGCTGGATGGAAGGAGGGACATTACCTCTGACACTT
>NC_137062.1:11485253-11502753 GCF_032717465.1 Coenobita brevimanus | reverse complement strand
TATATATATATATATATATATATATACATAGAGAGAGAGAGAGAGAGAGAGAGAGAGAGAGAGAGAGAGAGAGAGTCTGATAAAAAAGACAGCTAAAACAGGTCAATAATGAAGAACATAGGCAGAATCCACTACAGCCTATACAGGTAGATTCCTTGGTCTGATCGAAGCCCGGGATCGATCCAAGGGGATGATACAGGTTTCTTTTTCATTTCTTCCAAACCACACATCGTCGCCCGGGCCCGTTATTTTTTTATTCCGTTTGTAAGAGTTTTTAAGTTATCTATTTTTGAATAAGGTAAATGAGAGGATCGTCGTAAGCCGAAATAAAATAAAGACTGAATTATCCTCGAGCTAAAAGGTAAATGTGACAGTGATAACATTTTTGGTGGCCAGATTTCTCTCTGCACCATAGCAATATCGTGTGACGTCAGCGGAAATAAACTGCAAGTAGGTAATTGGCAGGCAAAGGGTTAAAGGCGTTATGTTGTTGCCACCCTGGATGTACGAGTACTGTGGCATTGGGTGTTGAGTGAGAGGTGGCGAGAGAGACGGACAGATAGATAAAAAAAAATAGGGAGGCAGGAAGACGCACACACCTGTACTGTAGTAGATGATTGGATAAAGACAAAATGGGTGATAGATAACAGACAGACAGATAGATAACAGATAGATAAGCAAATAGACAGACAAATACAGACAAATACAGAGGCATGAAGATAGGTAGATAAATAGGTAGATAGGTAGAGAGAGAGAGAGAGAGAGACGGAGGGGAAGAGTGTATCATTATAACATAGTGGGAGACTGATTAACTGGGTTATTGATTCGTACGTAAGTGGACAGACAGGAAGGTAAACAGATAGATATACATCTCAATAAATAAACCACTGTTACATATACGGGACAGAAGCCACTAGAGTCACTAAGGTATATAACTGGGTCTGGTCAGTGAGGCCTGGGATCCACCCGAGCTGCTCCTCAGGCTTCTTTTTCCTGCTGTTGTTATTCCACTTTGGTTTGATTTTGTGATTTGGTGTTGCTTTAACCTTTCCGTTATAGTCTCTCTCTCTCTCTCTCTCTCTCTCTCTCTCTCGCTCTGTCTGTCTGTCTGTCTGTCTGTCTGTCTCATGTATGTAATTGCACTGGCGATGGTTTGGGTTCGCTACACTGTCTTACTCTCCGTTCAAGCACTCATTCACCCATATTCCAGCACGCGCACACAATCCTTCTCACGGTAGGGACAACTCTAGTACTGCATGCCAGCTAACGACAGGTGATTTTATTCATCTTAGAGTGAGTCATAAGAGCCTGATGTTAAGACACGAGAAATAATACCAACCCAGGATAATCTCTGACACTTGAACAGGTAAAGAGATAGATTGACAGAATAATATATTCGACAGTGCATGGGTGGAAGAATACAAGGATACAGAAGTTTACTGAAGAACACTTTGTTAAAAAGGCTGGGGAATACATAATCTGACAAATAGATAAATGTATATACTGACAAAGAGACAGATAAATGTTTACAAGTCATCGGTAACCACGTGGTCTCCCCCAGGCTCTTTGTTTATATAGCGGGCCATGTGATCATGCTCCCATGCACGGGCGATGCATCCACACGTGCACATGCTTTCTCCTTCCTCCTCTCTCTCTCTCTCTCTCTCTCTCTCTCTCTCTCTCTCTCTCTCCGACTTTCGTCTTCTCCCTCCCACTCCCTTCTCTTATGCTGGTGTCATACTGGTTCATAGTAACAAGTAAAATGAGTGGAAGCGAAAACACAGGAAGGAGCCTGAGATCTTTATCCTTGGTCGTATGTGGAAAAGAATATACTGTAAATGTCTACTCTTCCCATTCTGCACCGGCTATCTAAGCAAGGGTTCAGTATACTGTATTCCGAAACGGTAGTGAATTACAAAGCTTTAGTTATTTCCAGCGCTTTCCCACCCACCAACTTTATCGTCTATAATACCTCTCCTCCCTTTGTTCCACTCTCTCCTTTTTTTTTCTTTTTTTTTTCTAACGTACGGTATGGATTGCCACACATGAGGCGTTGACCAGACCCGTAAATACCCACTGTTGACACTGCAGAGAGGGGCCCGGGGTGTGGGGTATGGGATGAGTGTGACAGAGTATTTGGGAGGTGGAGAGAGTGCGGGATGGAAGTGTTTGGGGAATATGAGGCAAATCACAAAGAAGCGGTTATGAGCCCCAGTAAGTTGTTTGGCCCATGCCACACTGCCCCTGTCCAAAAGTATGCCTTTGCTACGAGAACAATGGACAACCCAGGTAACATGTAGCAAGTCATATACGAGTGTGATAAAGAGGCAGGCAGAGAACTAGATGAAGAGGGGAAATTCCAAACTCTACTGGGTTGGATGAAATGGGAAAATGGCCGTTAGGCTGGTATGGAGAAAGATATTTTTGTACTGTTGTTGCCTGACAGATGATGGTGGTACTGCTAATGATGATGGCAAAGTGACAGACACAAAATTTGTTATTTTTTAATTGTATGTTCAAGAATTAGCATTATTGTGGGATAAATTTTAGGAATGCATGTTACTGAAGACTGATGTGTAAATGAGTGTAAATTTGGGAGTGGGTGTGCGAACTGGAGCGATTTGTATACATAAGTAACTGAGTTATGTGGCTGATATTTTACAGTTGTGAGGAATTACTAACGTAGTGTGCGTGAGAGTGGAATGAATTTTAATAAAGAAAGCGGAGGTTGAAATGTCAGGCCAAATTATATTACCACTCAGACCACTCAGGTATCATGAACCATGAGGGACGCGTTAGCCTTAATTTGATGGACGGCAGACTCACTTCTTATGAGATGGAATGAGGAACAGAGGAGAAATAGGGAGTGGAAAGAAGAGAAGAGAGGAGCGAATGAAAGTGGAATGGAGAGGTTAAATAGAACTGGGAACGGGGAAATGAGCACTATCTGCCTCACATTCACGCATTATGTCAAACAACTCATTCATGAAGCCAGTTACACAGCACAGCTATTCGGTTTATGTTCACTTCACTATGGTGGTAGGTGGTGGTGACCATCACTGATGTAGTATACCTGCTTCCTTCACTTTTATCTTTTTTTATCTGTATCTGCACTCCTCTCTTCCAATTTCTCCCATCTTTCCTGTTACTTTTTGTTACTTGTTTTTCCTTTTCAGGTGGCTTTACATTGAGTGACAAGCCTAATGGTTTCCTGTTAGCCAGGAAATATTTATAGCACTGGATGGTACCCATGTAACCAACCCACACGTGTTCCCTGCGTTTCAACAAGTGGTTTGGGCCCCCTGTAAAACCACGAACTCAAAGAAAAACGGACACCTTTTATGGGATTGTGGCGTCTGGCCATAGACAGATAGTCTATGGTCATGCAGTTGGTCAGTTATTTACATGATCGGTCTGTTAAATTTTCCCTAGGAAGCAACTGCACGACGCGAACTGCACCGTTATAGTGTCGTTATTTATATTTTGCCTTGGTTCTTCATCAGTATAAAGTATGTAATTGTCTCATTTTATGCATTTACTAGTGTAAGAAAAATGTTAAAAAATATATAAAAACAATACATCATTATTCTTTTTCTGCACATGCAGATATAATCAACTGCGACAAAAAAGAAAACAGGTTTTCGTTAACAGCCATTAAATATTCAAAACAAGCACAATGTAGATAGCATCCAAGATTGGTTTTAGTAAGCAGATATTGTGTGTGAGAAGTTTATGTTGGCTGAGAATATTAGAGCTATTGCGAAGCTGCAGGTAACATAATTCCACTTCAGACAAATTATGAATTATATAGCTTTGTCTCAGCACTGGTCCACAGATAATGGCCTGTGGGACTAGCTATTCGGTATCCCAGTCATGAACCAAACAATGAACTTAATTATTGGTGTGGTTCACTGCAGCCTCGCTGCATGTTAATGTCCCTTGTTGCAGCTGCTGCCCTCTGCTGCCCACGCCTACACCTGTGTTCTGTTTGGGTGTGGGTGACGACCAGTGAATATATGTTTTCCTGTTTTATTTACACACCATCTACAGGTGGGCACATGACCAAGGATTTTTCAATACATTCCCTTCCCCAAGTTCAGTAGTCCACCTACGACAAACCAACTGTGGGTTGGTCCATGCAGCATTCACACGTAATATGGCCCTAATGAGGCATTAATTCCCACTACCTTTATTGCGGAATGCTTTGGATGCCACATTCTGGTTTGGTGTTATGGTATTTGTGGGTGTTTCTATATGACGGGTCAGTGAGGCCATTAGGAGCAGCAGTGAACGTGGTGATACGGAATTCATTTCATAAAATGTTCCCTGCAACAACCGGGACGGCTCCCACCACCACAGTCCCCAATTCATCTCACCACACGCTCCACCATCCCGTCTATTATGAGTAAGCTGAAGTGATGTTAGGACAAGCAGCAAAGGAAAGGCTTTTTGGTGCTGGATGTGGGTCCACAAGGGACCCAAGATCCACAGAAAGGAGTTAGTGATATAAGTTTTAGTTATTTTCATCAGCAAATAATAAAAAAAAAACATAATGTTTGTTATGAAGAAAAATATTACCCCTGTACAAAGATTAGGTAAATTCCTGATTAACACAGAATGCAAAGAGAAATACAGGAAGCACCACTTCGTGAATGATAAGCCAGACAGCAGCTGGTGTATGTATATCACGAGTTAGTGGTACTGGAACACCGTGGTGGTAACGCGAGGAGACATGGGGAAGAATGTAGACAGGAGGATATAAGAGATGTGTGGGGAAAGGAAGAGAGACAAGAAGAATGGAGGCACGAGGAGAGAAAAATGTAAAGTGTGGAAGTAGCAGAGAGAGAGAGAGAGAGAGAGAGAGAGAGAGAGAGAGAGAAAGAGAGAGAGAGAGAGAGAATGTGAAGACAGAAGCGGAGAAAAAGAAGTGTGGTGACTGGAGGAGAGAGGCGCAAAAACAGCAGAAAAAAATGTGGAGACAGGAGGGAAAAAGGGAAGTTTGGAAACAGGAGGAGAAAATTTGGAGACAGGAGAAAGGAGAAGTGTGTGGAGAGGAGAAAATGAGATGAAAGGAGGGGAGAAGGAATGAATACGAGAAATGGTAAAGTGACATTGGATATGCACAGAAAGTGTGATAAGGAATTGACAAAACTTTCTCAAATGGTCAGAGGTTTCCCTAAGCTAAATAACCTTCTATCTATAGGCAGCATGAAATACGGCATGAAGTACGAATTTAATTTAACTTCTAGACTTTCGGAGGTTGCCTGAGCGGAATATATACCAGCCAGTCTTTGTCAGTGCACATTGTCAAACACCAAACGAAATGCGTTCAACAACATCAATATAACATTAACACCAACACAGTTTATGAGAATGAACAACATCAATCACATCAAAATCCATTTCCTTTTATTCGATAACGAAGCATTTCCAATTTCGTGAATTCAAGGGAAAAGCATTATTGTTTTCACAGTGATGCTGCAGGTCGGACCATTCAGGAGAGGGTGGGGAGTGGAGGATATCCGGAAAGTGACGTGGAATAAATGATTATATTAAACTTGGGATGACTTCCAAAGCTGTAAACTTTATGAACTTAGAGCTCGTGATAACTTGGACAGAAAATGACTAAAAACACATCAAATTGTCACTAAATAGATGAAAAAAAAATGAGAGCTGAAAAAATGGGGAGGGGTGAAAGTTTTTGAATGATAATAGACTGTTAACTTTACCAAAATTATTGTGATGTTGGTGATTTAGGGAAGAGGAATACAATGAAGATGATGATAATGAAAGGCGAATTACTTAAGATTAGTTGATGAAAGTTCATGGGTTAGTTCATTAATGTCTCAGATAACTTAGTTTGAGCAGTTGGTGTACCGTTGTCATATACACTTGACTTTAGTAAATTCTTTTACTTCCTCCTCCGCAGCTTTGCCCATGTTTATATGGGGTCGCTGTTTCTGACTAGTCGTCTTCATTCTCCTCTATGTCCAAATGCATCCCCTGCTATATTCTTCCACCTCATATCCTGCTGTATACAGTCCATCCACCGTCTCATCGGCTGACACCTCCTCCGTCTACCCTCCACTTCTATGCCCATCACTCTTCTACAAACATATTCCTCATTCCTTCTCGTTACATGTCCGTACCATTGTAGTCGCCTCTCCTGCACCTTCTTTGAGATTTCAATAACCTCTAAGCCTCTCATTCGCAACCCCGCTCATCCATCACAGCATCCGCATCTCCGCCACATTCATCTTTCTCCCTTGAGACTCCTTTATGGGTCACTTTTCAGAACCGTATGTCATTGCAGGCCTTACCACCATTTTATACACTTTTTCTTTCACTCTTGCTCTGATTTTTCTGTCACATAATACTCCTGACATATCCCTCCAGTTTATCCATCCTGTCTGTATCCTTTGGTTAATTTCTTCATCCAGTCCGCCGTCAACTGTTATATTCGAGCCCATACTTGAATGTCCCAACTTTGTTCAACTTTCACGTACCAAACTTACATCTCCCTGTTCTTCTTCTCCATTGAAGCAAAAATATTCTGTCTTTCTCCTGCTAATTTTAAGTCCTCTATTCTCCATTTTTTAAATATCGGCTCGGCGGAGCGAGCCAGACACCACCACTTTAGGAGGAGGGTACAGGGAGGTGACCCCCACCCCACAAGGAGATGACGGTGAGGCTCTTTTCACCTGCCGAGCCTTCCGGGCATAAACAACGTATCTTCCCCGTAACCCGACTCCCCTCTTCCTCGCAGCCAGACCACCGGGCAGTGTACAGTAAAAGTACACTACACTTCAGTGGAGGGAACACTCGCCAGAATTGGGGTGGGACTTGCAGTGGCAAGATCCCAAGCAAACCCTCGGATGCGGAGTTCCCTGGATCGGCCTCCTTACTAACAGAGGACTCAGGAGGAGCCTCAAGGGTTGCTATTCCCCCAAAGGAGCAGGAGCACAGTATCACCCGTCAGGTATACTGTGGGTGGAAGGACCATCGGTCAGCCACCCTCTGCCAACCTCCTTCAGGATCCGGCACGTCGGCACGTCCACCAGACGACCTTCACCGACACTCCGAAGGAGGAAGGCGGGCCCTGGGGTATGCTCTGTAAGAAGTACCACGTGGGATGAAGCTACGTTCCCCAGTGCTGTCTCCATGACAGGAGTCCCAGACCCTACGGCTGGAGTGCAGCCTCCATCGGAGCTGTGCCAATAGCCAGGCGTACCCGTCGGGCACCTTCTCCCCACTGCCAGGGTAGTGCCCAGAAGAGCCTCCCCCTACTCCTCTTGCACCCCTGTCCCCTGTAGGAGCCCAGGTAGTGCCCAACGGGGCTGCCTAACGGAGGGAAAGTCCCCTGGACCTCCCCCACCCACCCCAGACCGGAGTTCAGGCAGGGCCTCCCTGCCGCGCCAGGTAGGAGAGTCGGCCCTCGGCTGCTCTCCCTCCATCTGTCCCCAGGCTCCCGTAGAGGAAGGTGCCTCTTGTCCCGCCCACCCCTCTGGTGGCAGACTGAGGCGCCCCTCTCCCTGCCTCCCTCCTTGGGAGGATGGTTTCTGTTCCCTTACAGGAACCCCACCAGAGACCAGACAGGGTGTGATGTCCCCAAGGCCAGGTGTCCTGTCCCTGCAACCCCGTCCTCCCCAGGCGCTGATGGACTCTGCCAGGACGAGAGGCCGCAGTCTAGTCCTGATAGCCTCCTCCCGCAGACGAGACCGCAGTCCTCGGAGTCAGCAGGCCTCCCCCAATGCCTGCTGCAGTAGCCGAACCTCCAACAGAGCAGGTGGCCGCAGTTCCTCCCTGACGGCCGCCCCTGTCAGACAAGACGGCAGCTCAGCCAGGACGCCGCCCTCCCCATGGCTGACCTAGGCCCGGGCCTCCCCATGTCTGCCCCCAGTACCCCAATGACGACTAAGGGCCAGCGCCGTGTGGTGCACCTCCTGGCCCTCTTCAGCCCTGGTCCAGAGAGCCCCGCATCACTCAGGGCCTCTGCACAAAGGGGACCGCCCACCACGCCACCCACCAACTCCTACGGGAATCATGGCAACCCCACAGATGACCTACCCCTGGAATGCACTCCGGACAGCCTACCCCCAATGCCCAGCTGCCACCTGTGGATCCCGGCGCAGGGCCTCCTACAGCTCATGACCTGAGCATTCCTTCCGCCTGTTCCGTAAGTAAAAGACTCTGAGGTTGTTTGTCCCCCAGCCTCTAGGAAGCCCCTACCCCAATGGCCCCACCCCCTCACCCCAGCATCTCCCTACCCCCCCAGTGTTACCTCCCCGTGTGGAATAGTGAACTCCCCATCAATAAGCTCGCATGCAGAGTGCATGGTGCAAGGCCACGGGCCGCCCCCAAGTGTGACTATCCCCCTACAGTGTTACATATGGACAGACAGCATCAGTGCCTCACCCCTTTACCCACCTTTTTGCTTTGGCCATATGAAGTGAATAGAAAGTGATATATGAGGTATACTTCCAGCTCCCTGTCAAGTTCTTATATATATATATATATATATATATATATATATATATATATATATATATATATATATATATATATATATATATATATATATATATATATATATATATATATATATATATATATATATATATATATATATATATATATATATATATATATATATATATATATATATATATATATATAAGGACTTGAGTATATACTGTCGTCTATGTCACGCGTTTGCGTATATTGAGATATACTGTCCAAACTCCCTTGCTATGGACTAACGTCTTTTGTTCCTTTGATTTCTTCATATCTTAGTGACAGGAAAATAAGAGTAAACGTTGATAACGTATATTTCAATTTTCACTCAATAAACGCCGGCGTGCCCCCAGGGATCAGTTCTGGTGCCAACCCTATTCCTGGTTCATATTAATGATCTCTTATGTGTCACCCACAATCCCACCCACTCATATGCAGATGACTCAACACTACATAGTTCATTCACACTCAGACACCCATTTACAAAGTCTAATATCTCTACCTTTCAACTCAGTACAGCTATCTCCATAAATCAAGACCTATCTACGATCAGTGAATGGGGACAAAACAGCCTTGTCTCATTTAATGCTAGTAAAACTAAATATGTAAAATTTACTAAAAGACAGATGTTGCCAGATTCGTACATTACCTTCAGTGCTACTAATATTCCCATCTCCCAACGTATTGAAATTCTTGGCGTCTTACTTAACAATGCCCTCAGCTGGACCTCTCATGTTATATCGCTTGCTAAAACCGCCTCAGAAAAACTTGGATTATTGTACAGAGTCCATAACTTATTCATTGATGAGCACCTAGCTATAATTTAGAAGAGTCATGTGCGCTCTCAGCTTGAATATTCCTCACCCTTGTGGAATGGATGTTGAAAGGTTGCATTAAAACAACTAGACAAAATTCAGAACAAAGCTGTTAGAATTATTAACAACCCTGCCATTACAAATAAACTACCTCCTCTGCAAGTAAGAAGGAATGTTGCCTCCCTTGCATTATTTTATAGTTATTTTTATGGCAAATGCTCAGACGAAGTTGTGTCCATGGTGCCACCTCTCCATGCCTTCCCCCGTGCTACACGGGCATCTAGTAGCTCTCATGACTGGAATGTCACTCAGCCATATTGCAGAACTTCTGCCTATCAGAAAGCTTTCACTCCCCGAACTGCATCTCTCTGGAACTCGCCTCCCCAGAGTTGTTTCCCCCCAAATTTCAACCCACAGCTGTTTAAGTCTAATTGTTACAGATATTTTATGAACAGAGGACACCAGTAATCTGGAGTATGGATTATTTATTTTTTTATTCATTTGTTTTCCCTTCTTTCGTTCTGTTATTAAAAAAAAAAAAAAACTTGACTGTCTTTGTTATGTACTTGGGACCAAGCTCACCTGGTGTTTTATGTGAACCATATGTACGACACTCTGTGGAAATTATCCTATGTAAGGAGAGGAAGAATACTGTGAAAAGGTCAGACTTGCTGAACTAGGTGGAGATATTTATTGTAAGGGCTAGCCTTCTGAGATTATCTGGTTAAAATATGTCTCATAGTTTTGATCACGGGTGTGTGTGTAGTTGTCTATTGTTAATATATAAGTGTGCCTTTGACCAGTTGTGTTTGGACTATCCTTCCCTGTGACTGACCCGGTCGAGAACAAAGAACCCAAGGTTGCACAGTACCTGAACCCGAGAAGTCGGGACTCAGAATACGCTGCATAACAATTTTCGTTCTCCACTCCTCCAACTTCCGCTCTACTCCCTCCCTGGTGGTGTGTATCAGCACAAATCATCTGCAGACCACATAACCCATGGAGCCTCTTCAGTGATACCTCTCCCCAAAACATCTATTAACAAATCGAAGATATAGGGACTCAATGAGGATCCCTGATGTAGCCCAACTTTTACTGGAAACTTTCCCGTCACACCAACACTACTTCTGGCCCGAAATCTTGCCCGGACATACATATCTTTAACCAGTCGCACATATTTTTCTGAAACGCCCTTCTTCCCCATACATCTCCATACTTCCTGCCTTGGTACAGTATCATATATTTTTTCCAAGTCGACAGATATCATGTACAGCTTTTTCAGTGTCTCTCCAAATCTTTCCTGGATTTAATGCATTGCAAAGATTGCATCTGTTTTTCTTTTCCTGGCATGAATCCGAACTGTTGTTCACCAGTCTCTGTTTCCTCCCTTAACTTTTTCTCTGTTATTCTCTCCCATATTTTCACTGTGTGTGACATCAACTTTATACCCCGATAGTTCCTACAATCCTGAATGTCACCTTTTTCCTTACAGATCGGTACTATCACACTTCCTCGCCAGGCGTCCTGTATTTTCTCCTGATCATATATCTTCTGCATTAAATCTGCCAGTACATCTACTCCATCTTCATCCAAGCTTTTCCATGCCTCTGTTGGTATTTCATCCGGTCCCGCTGCCTTCCCATTTTTCATCTTTTTCAGTACTGCTTTGACTTCCTCCCTACTAATTTCAGGTGTTTCCTTCTCATTTGGTGTCCCATCACCAAAAACTTTCCTTTCTTTCACCTCGTTCAGTAACTTCTCTAAATACTCGTTTATGCCCTCCTCTGCCCTCAGTACCCTACCCCCACCATCCTTTATCTGCTTTATATGCGTAAGATATTTTGCTCCTTAGTTCTTTCCTTTTCTCAACGCAAAGATCTTCTGTCCTTCCGGTGTTTCCAAGTCCTCGTAGTGCTGATCCATTGCTCTTTCCTTTGCCCTTGCTACCGCTTTTCTGGCTGTTTTATTTGCTCTTTTTAGTATCTGTTTATTTTCTTCATTACCAGTTGTATCAAATTTCTTCTTCGCCTCTTTCTTCTCTTTTACCTTTTCCTGTACCTCCTCATTCCACCACCATGTTTCCTTTTCTTGTAGGGAGCTTTTTCCAGATATTTTGTCCAACAGTTCTTCCCCCTCCTGTTTAATCATCCTGCTGTTTTTATCGTACCACTCATTTACATTCTCTTCTTGTGTTTTTCTCTCATAACACTAGTTCTGAACTCGCTCTTTAACTCCTCCTTTTTCAAGTACCACCCTTTAATTTTTGACACCCTGTTGTTTCCCTTTTCTCACGCTTATGACTTTGGAATCCACCACTACCAGCCGATGCTGTGCTGATACCCCCCCCCCCCGCCATTTATCACTTTACAGTTCACAGTTTCTTTCAAGTGGTTCCTTCTACATAGCAGAAAATCAATTTGACTCTTTCTTGGTCCACTTTTGTAAGTGATAATTTGATTTGCAGGCTTTTTAAACAAAGTATTAAGAATAGCCCTGTCTTCTTCCAGTGCGAAGTCAATTATACTCTCTGCTTCTGCGATCATCGCCTCACTTCCGAAACCACCCTGCACTCTAGAAAACACAGCCCTCTCCCTGCCCTCATGGCCATTCAGGTCTCCTCCAGTGAAAACTTTTTCTCCTTCTGGACCCCTACCAGTACTTCATCCAGATGCCTCCAGAACTCCTCCTTTTCTCCCTCACTACACCCGACCTGTGGTGCAAAGGCACAAACCACATTTAGCACCAAGCCGCCATGTTCCACTTTCACACTCATTATCCGATCACTTTTCCTTCCCACACCCACCAGCTCCTTCTTCCAATTCTTATCCAAGTTTATTCCAACACCGTTTCTTCCTTGTGTTTTTGCTTTGCTGTAGGTGAGCTTACACCCTGCGCCGATGTCACGTATCCTGCTTCCTTCCCATCATGTTTCTTTTCAGGTACCCTGTTTCCTTTCCACCTTGTTTCTTGCACACACAGTACTCCCACTTTTCTTCTGTCCATCATGTCAGCCAGGTTCCTGCCTCTCCCAGTCATGTTCCCCACATTCAGCGTTCCTACCCTCAGAGCTCGCTTCTTCAGCTTCTTCTGGTGGCTCTACATTGAGTGAAAAGCCTAATGGTTTTCTTCAACACAGAAAAATATTTACAATGCTGGTGGTATCCATATAACTAAATAACGGGGAGATGTGGAGTCTATTATGGGGCCCCTATTAACTGGATGGGGAAAGACAAATGTGCAGTCCATCCAGGAACCAAACTAACACTTCCCCCCGCCTGGCTGTGGCAAGGTGCTATAGGTGGCAAGGGAATATAGGTTCACTGCAAGGGAAGGCCATGCAGGGGCGGTTGCTTGCTAGCGGTTGATGGGTCTGCTCTGTCAGACACATTGGGATGGCCCGACAACAACAACAACTACAATCATCATCTGTGATAATGATGATGATAGTGATGATCCGGGTAATTATGGTAATGACGAAGATGATGGTGAGTAGGAACCCGTCAGCCTCAAATCATGAAGACGGTCACCTGCATGATGGACACAAGGACAATTTGATTTCTGTACACAACGTTGTCTCTCTGGCTGTCTCAGGAAGTTACCTGTTTAGAATGTTATACCCACAAACAGGGTTGTCAAATAGGTTACTTCGTGCACAAGTTACCCTGTGCATGCACGGACTTGGTGCATGTGACCCTATAGCAAAGTACCACATACCATATCCCCATATATACAGTAGTTATATGACAGTTGTAGTGGTAGAGCAACCCATCAGTGTCTGTCCGAGCAAACCCATCAACAGCAGGAATTCAGTCGCCCCTACAGGGCCATCTCGTGCTGTCAACCGATGTTATTATCGCCCACCTTTGGAAAGCAGAGAAATAATGTTTTTTGCCTGTGTGTGTGTGTGTGTGTGTGTGTGTGTGTGTGTGTGTGTGTGTGTGTGTGTGTGTGTGTTCCCATCATATCTCATGAACGGCTTGAGCTATCAACATGAAACCTTCAGGGTATCAAGATATGAACAATGTCTTAGACGAGTTCGAAAATGGGCACTCGGAGTCAAGGCCAAGGTCATCAAAATGACTGCCAAAGGTCAAGTAGTTTTTGTCGCCCGCCTTTAGCACCATTATATCTATTGAACGGCTTGAGCAAACAACATGAAACCTTCAGGTATCAAGATACGGCCAAAATCTTGGACTTGGCCAACAGCATATTCTGGCGGGCGATTAGCATTCGGCTCCCGAATGCTTATCTTTCATTTTGCGTTTAAAAGCACCTCGTTACAACAAGACGTTGTGATATGACATCCACGTATCTCGCCAGGTGACGCCGAATTCAGTACTTTCAGGCAAGGTTGACTTCTTCCTTTTCCTTAACCTTGAGTTCCTCTCTCTCTCTCTCTCTCTCTCTCTCTCTCTCTCTCTCTCTCTCTCTCTCTCTCTCGTAAATACACAGACACACACACAGACACACACACACACACACACACACACACACACACACACACACACACACACGTAAAGTTGTCTTATATCTCTTTCCAGTTGACACAAACTTCTTTTCCACTCACATAGACTTGTCTTTCACTGCAACTGACATCGAATTCCTCTTTAAAGGTGACACTGACTGTTTCTTAGGAGGCTGCATTGTCTTCTGGTCGCTGATCATATCAACCTCTCTTTGCAGGTGATGTTGAGTTCCCTCTGCAATTACAGCATCATAGACTTCTTCCTGCAGGTGACTTCGACTTCTCTCTGCAGGTGACATCTCATTTTCTCGGAATGGGAAGTCGACTTTTCTCTGCCTTCTCTCTACGAGTGACACCGCCTTTTCTCTGCAGGTGACGCCGACTGCTCTCTGCAGGTGACGCCGACAACTCTCTGCAGTGGACACCACCTTTTTTCTGCAGGTGACGCCAACAACTCTCTGCAGGTAAAGGTGACTAATCTTTGCAGGTAACTCTGACCACTCTGCGGAGGTAACGTCAACTTCTCTTTGCAGGGATCACTTTAATCACTATCGTCACTATTGTCATCGTCACTATTAGTATTATTCTTCCTACCACTACTAGGCTACTACTTCATTTACTGCTACTGCTACTACTTCTATTATTATTATTATTATTATTATTATTATTATTAAATTGTTGTTGTTGTTGTTGCTGTTAATTTAGTGGTAACATATTCATAGCAGTATTTTCCATGACACATTTTCTTCATTGTTGGATTTTTGGCAGAGATTCATGGCTTTCGGGCGGTTTTTAGGTGCATAGTTGATGTGTATCCGGGCGGTGTTTAGTTCCATTTTCTGGCGGGTGGTAGTTAGTCTGCCAAAGCTATATAAGGCCTGGCCGAAGCTTCCACGAGCAGTTCGGGTGGAGCAGCAGCCAGAGCAACATGTCCTTCCCAGCCTGCCAGGCCCACCACAGGCACCCACACATCCTCCACACCCCCCACTACTCCTTCCCCACCCACCACCACCTCGGGGAAGGTCCAGTGGTACAGCTTCAGGCCAGGTTATGGCTTCATCACGAGGATGGAC
Source organism: Coenobita brevimanus (assembly GCF_032717465.1). Taxonomy (NCBI): domain Eukaryota; kingdom Metazoa; phylum Arthropoda; class Malacostraca; order Decapoda; family Coenobitidae; genus Coenobita; species Coenobita brevimanus. The sequence continues at coordinate 11,487,886 of NC_137062.1, read as the reverse complement.
AACCAGCAGGACATTTTGTCCACTGCACCGCCATCAAAAAGCCAAACCTCAGGAAGGTTGGAAAGTCCTTGGTGGAGGGGGAGAGAGTGGAATGTACTATCAGAAGAGGGAGTAAGGGGCCAGGAGCTGCCTCTGTCACCGGCCCTTCTGGCAGCCAAGTGGAGGGATCTACCCCGCCCCAGATCGACGCAAACATCCACGTTGATGTGCAGCTGATAAGGATAATACCACCCAGGCCAGCAATGCTGCATGCACACAATCTGCAGTTGCAAATCCACAAGAAGACTGGGCAGCCCTCACCATATTAATCCCTCTGCTGCTCCGCCACAACAAACTGCCTCGATCTCCATCCCTGAAGAGGCAGTCAATGTGATCACCCCTGCCCCCCAGCCTCCTCTGCCATCTTAAATGGAAGAAGACCCCAAGAGCAAGAAGAGCCAGGAACAAGATATCCTCGGGGCAAGAAGACCCGGGGAAATAGCCTAACACCCGGAAAAAAGACCTAAGGACAACTGCCAGGAAAAATTCTCAGAGAATCCCTGGTAAGTCCCTACAGCTGAGATAGGATCTAGTTATGTCCACCAGGTAATAACTGGTCTGTCTAGGCACAGCTGAGATAGGATCTAGTTATGTCCACCAGGTAATAACTGGTCTGTCTAGGCACAGCTGAGATAGGATCTAGTTATGTCCACAAGGTAATAACTGGTCTGTCTAGGCACAGCTGAGATAGGATCTAGTTATGTCCACCAGGTAATAACTGGTCTGTCTAGGCACAGCTGAGATAGGATCTAGTTATGTCCACCAGGTAATAACTGGTCTGTCTAGGCACAGCTGAGATAGGATCTAGTTATGTCCACCAGGTAATAACTGGTCTGTCTAGGCACAGCTGAGATAGGATCTAGTTATGTCCACCAGGTAATAACTGGTCTGTCTAGGCACAGCTGAAATAGGATCTAGTTATGTCCACCAGGTAATAACTGGTCTGTCTAGGCACAGCTGAGATAGGATCTAGTTATGTCCACCAGGTAATAACTGGTCTGTCTAGGCACAGCTGAGATAGGATCTAGTTATGTCCACCAGGTAATAACTGGTCTGTCTAGGCACAGCTGGGATAGGATCTAGTTATGTCCACCAGGTAATAACTGGTCTGTCTAGGCACAGCTGAGATAGGATCTAGTTATGTCCACCAGGTAATAACTGGTCTGTCTGAAAACAGTTTAGGTAGGACCTTGTAATATTTATTTTATTTAACAGGAAAGATCGATTTTCATGATGGAGGTGACGCAGACTCCAATATACTTAGGTAATGTTAACTACTTTCATTGTACTAACGACGACTTTCTCTCTCTCTCTCTCTCTCTCTCTCTCTCTCTCTCTCTCTCTCGATATAGATGTAGATAGATACATATATATAGATAGATAGATAAATAGATGTAGATATGTTTATTTATCTATATGTCTCTCACTATGTAAGGAACTTATCTCACTTTTCAGGTTATTTCTACATCGTTATCCTAACAGGTATCACGTCATAAAAATTGCAGCCATCATCCACTTCTTCCTTGAAGGTGGCATCGACTTCTGCTTGCTGGAAACATCGACTTCTCTTTGAAGGTGAAACTGATTTCCCGATGCAAGTAATGTCCATTTCATTGCGAATGGGATGTCGACTCTCTCTACACGTGACGTCGGCCTCTTTCTGCGAGTGACGGGAAATCTATTCGCAGGTGACCTGGACATATCACGGCAGGGGAAACCGACGACAAAGTATCCAGGTAAGAGTTCGTTCCTTCATTTCTTTTACATTTAGTCTCTCTCTCTCTCTCTCTCTCTCAATATTGACTTGTTTCTTTGCAGATGACATGATCTTTACTGCTCACATCGACTTGTCTTCCATTGCAAGTGATGGCAAATTCTTGTCTTCCGTTGCCAAGGACTAAATTTTCTGAGGTGGCATCACCTTCTAATCGCAGATGTAATCAGCTTGTGTGTGCAGGTGATGTCGAGTACTTTCTGCAAGGACATAGACTTCTCTGCTGGTTGTTGATGATATCGAACGCTCTTTGCTAATGATGTTGAGTTCTCTCTGCAGATAAAGCATTAAAGACTTCTTAATGCAGGTGACGTCGACTTCTCTCTTTAGGTGACATATTATTTACTAGCAATGTGAAGTGGACTTTTCTCTGCCTTCTCTCTACAAGTGGACCCGCCTTTGTTCTGCAGGTAACACAGACTACTATTTGCAGGTAACTCAGACTACTATTTGCAGGTAACACAGACTACTATTTGCAGGTAACACACACTACTCTCTGCAGGTAACACAGACTACTATTTGCAGGTAACACACACTACTCTCTGCAGGTAACACAGACTACTATTTGTAGGTAACACCGTCTACTCTCTGCAGGTAAACAGCGACTACTCTCTACAGGTAACACCGACTACTCTCTACAGGTAACACCGACTACTCTCTACAGGTAACACCAACTACTCTTTGCAGGTAACACCAACTACTCTTTGCAGGTAACAAACACTTCACTCTGCAGGTAACACCAACTACTCTCAACAGGTAACAAACACTTCACTCTGCAGGTAACACCAACTACTCTCAACAGGTAACAAACACTTCATTC
>NC_137062.1:11457753-11482753 GCF_032717465.1 Coenobita brevimanus | reverse complement strand
TAATATTATTATTAAGAAAGCAAATAATTTTATTATTAATATTATTAATAATGTTAGTATTTGTCTTATTATTAATATTGTTTTTAAAATTGATATTAATGTTATTGTTAATAATATTATTATCAAAAATATTATTATTAATTTCGTTATTATTATTATTAATATTATTATTAGTAGTAGTAATAGTATTAATACTATTATTTTATATTATTAATACTAATATTATTATTATTAATATTATTGTTAATACTTTAATTTTAATTTTATTATTATTATTATTATTAATGATATTTTTAATACTATTAATGTTAATATTAATATTATTAATACTATTATTATAATAATATTATTATTAATAATATTATTATTAATAATAATATTATTAATATTACTATTATTATTAATATACAAGTTTTAATATTAACATTATTAATATTAATATCGTTAATGTTAATATTATTACCATGAATATGACTATGGTGTGAAATGAAAATGAAAAGTCAAGAGTAAGAGCAGTGGAGATAGGACTACTTAGGAAAGTATGTGGAGTACAGGGGGTGGATAGGATACGAAATAATGTGATTCGTGAAAGGTGCGGAGTGAGGAAGTCTGTGGACACCAGAAATGAAGAGAGTGTACTGAGATGGTATGGTCATGTGGAGAGAATGGATATCAATAGAGTGTTGAAGAAGGTATATCTGAGTGAATTCGAAGGAGTAAGGAGGCAGGGTAAGCCAAGGGAAAGGTGGAGAGATATGGTGGATGAGTGTATAAGGATGAGAGGTTTGTAAGTCGGTGAGGCTCGGGAACTGACAGGTGATCGTGCTGGCTGGATGAATTTCTGAGAAGTGCATGGTTAGTGATTTTTGGCACCCCTTTTTAACGTGGCATCGTCTGGATTGACTCTGTCAGATAAGATTATGTGATGCAACAGAAAGTGGTGCATGTTTTTTGCTTATCCGATAGAGTCAGGAATCCGGGGGCTTGAAAAATGAGTGAGTGGAAGCGTAGCCCAATGGATTGGGCAACTTTGGGCTGTCTGGACCTTGGGTGGAAAAGGAGGTCCGGATGATGACGATGATGATGATGATGATAATGATGTTAATAATATTAATTATGAAAATGATATTAATAATATTTAATAATAGTATTATTAATATTAATAATATTAATTATGATAATAATATTATGAATGATATTTAATAATAATATTAATATTAATAACAATATTAATAATATTGATAACATCAGCAATAATATTAATAATAACACTAATGATATTATTAATGTCTATCTATCTATCTATTGCCAGACGCCTCTATTCCGTTTGGGGTGGCCACAAACAAATCGCCTCCAAGTCGCCCTATCCCCCGCCATTTCACTGCGCTGCTCCCAACTCACACCCCCCTCTCTCATATACCTCTCCACCCCATCCCTCCATCTCATCCTCGGCCTCCCCCTCCCTCTTCCCCCCTCCACCTCACTCACATACACTCTCTTCGTCAGTCTTTCACCCACCATCCTCTCCACATGGCCAAACCACCTCAGTGTGTTCCTCATAACGCTTCCTATCACATCCACATCCACACCACAACGCTCCTTTATATCTTCATTCGTCAGCCTGTCTCTCCATGTGACTCCACAGGCTCCTCTTAAATAACTCATTTCCACTGCTCTCATTCTTGACTTGTGTCCTTCCAACAACGTCCAAGCTTCACTTCCGTACATTAGAGTTGGTATCACAATACTGTCATGTAGTAACTTTTTCACTTCCATGCCCATGTGACTCCACAGGCTCCTCTTAAATAACTCATTTCCACTGCTCTCATTCTTGACTTGTGTCCTTCCAACAATGTCCAAGCTTCACTTCCGTACGTTAGAGTTGGTATCACAATACTGTCATGTAGTAACTTTTTCACTTCCATGCTCACTTCCCTGTTTCTTATCACTGCTTTCAAAGAACTAGCAACCTTTCTTCCCTGCTGTACCCTTTCACGCACTTCACCCTCCAAACCTCCATCCTTACTCATCACACTACCCAAGTACTTAAACGTACTCACATTTTCCAATTCCTCGCCATCCAACCTCGCTGTACATTCACTGACTTCACCTCTCTCAAAAATTAATAATATTAAAAACAATATTAATTTTATTAATAATAATATTAATAATACTAAAAATAAAATTATAAATATTAAAAATAATAATAATAATATTTTTTAAAACCTTATTTTTATCACCAATTATAATATTAATAATAATAATAATATTATTAACCCCTTAACTGCAGGGCGTCACTTTCGTGACGCTTGGGCACAATGGATCATACTGCGGGGCGTCACTTTTGTGATTCTGTGTTATTTTGAATTATCCCGGGCTTTCAAGTGGTGGCTTGTTTCATCTATCAGTACTGCCAATGTCCAACACTAGTCAGCACTCCAAATCTCATCAGTACTCCCATCCATTGTTGACATTTTAGCCATTTTCCCCCATTCCTGACCCCCCTCCCTACCTCCCCTCCATTACCCTGTCCTCTCACCTCCCCGGTCGCGCTGCGCTAAGCAAATCTCCCCCGGATTTTTCCACAGATTTCGTCCATTGAAATAAGCCCTATGCCCTATACTTATACAAAATAATATGTACCAAAAAAAATATGTAAGTGATAGTGGTATACACCAGGAATTGGCTAATTATCACCTGACAACACCTAACATGCATTCATTCGCTACATTTCCATGGAAATTTCCCCTTCGAATTATGCCTTATAATCTATTTCTGTAATAAAAATATATATCAGAAAGGAAGGGAGAAGCCTAAGTGACATTTACATTCACCTGGAACTACCTATTTCTTTATGTATTGCCAAGATTTTCTACCAGTAATTTATTAGCATGTAAGTTAGCAGCTGTCAGCCCCATTGTCACTGTCAACCCTTGCCTTCTCAGATAAGCCGCGGCATTTAGTTCCTTGTCCTCCTCTATGGTCAAAGCATGTCGCACTCACGCCCCTCCATTTCTGCCGCTTCTGCACCCATTGCAAAGAGCCCCGTGACCTCTACACCCAGAAAAACTCGTGGGGGAAGCAGAAAAGGACTAAGTGACTCTGCAGTGGAATGTGAACTAGCCGAATTATCAATGGTGATGATGGATAGTGATTTTGACCCTTCGGGGGATTCGTGTGATGAGCCGGGTAAGGAAATCGTGCCAGAAACTACTAGTACGAGTGCTTCAGTGTCCCAAGTTATTCCTAGCTCCAAGGGAAAGGAGCCGTTAGTGCAGCGAGGGAAGGAATTTGGGAAGGGAGTGAAAAGGCAGTGGTTTAGCCACAGAACAATGGCCCCGCATGACCCAGCCCACCATGAGTCCCGAGTTGATTCACCTCCCCATTCCCCAAGTCCCAATTCACTCATTTCTTCCTCTTCTTCTGCTGAATTATCTCTGGAGTCTTCGTCGTCGGAGTCACCACCAGCATCAACAGTGAAGGCAGGCCGTTGAGGAAGAGGTAAATCCCTGACCCGTAAAAGTAGAGTTGCTAGTAGAGTAAGGGCTGGTAGTGCTGTACGGCAACCCAGGGTCAGTGCGAGTGACCTTGAACGTGATAAATCTGCCTCACAGCCACCCTCCACCCTCCCCACCCTAAACCCCCACGACAGGGAATCCTGGACGCCTTCACGTGGACGGAAGGGTCCGATTTTGTCCCTGAATATCTTGATTTTGACGAGAGTTCCTCAGGAGTACAGCCTGCCTTCACTCTTGATGAGGATGCTGAGTGTGTGGACTTCCTTTAGGCCTTCCTCAATGACGAAGTCATGCAGCACATATGTGATGAGACCAACAGGTATGAATCATAATGTGCTGCAAGTGATACAGGTGCAGCCAAGATGCAACAGTGGTCCATGCTGGGAGTGCAGGAGCTGTATGTGTTCTTCGCCCTCATGCTTCTCATGTCACACTCAAAGAAGCATGAGTTGGAAGAATACTGGTCCATGGACCCCTTACTACCCTCACCCACCTTCAATAAGTACATGGCCAGAGATCGCTTCCGGAACATCATGGGAAACATGCACTTTGCCGACAACGATGTACCTTCCCAAACCGACCCACTCTGGAAGATCCGGGAGATTCTGAGCAGAATGAAGGATAAGTTTATGACATTCTTCCACCCCTTTCAGAAGGTTGTCATTGACGAATCCTTGGTTTTGTTCAGAGGACGTCTTAGGTTTGTGTAGTACATTCCAAGCAAACGCCATCACTTTGGAATCAAGTTCTTTAGACTGTGCGACTGTAAGACGGGGTACATCCTTGACTTCGTCATTTATTCAGCCAGCACTGTCGATCTTGATAAAACACACCCCCTTGGCTTCTCAGGCTGTGTAGTGAAAGTGCTCCTTGAAATGTATTTTGGTGGGAATCATGTGCTGTATACAGACAACTATTATACAGCACCAAAAGTTGCCAAATACCTTTCAGAGCACGGCATCGGCTCTTGCGGCACTGTGAAGAGTAATCGTGCCCACTTCCCTAAATTCCCAGAGGCAGGAACCTCGCAGCAAGGAGACGTGCACCTATGCAAGTCGAAGAAGATGCTGGCAATACGGTGGCATGACAAGAGGGTCGTGCACATGCTCACCACCGTACATAAGGGGGAAAGGACAGACAGTGGAAAGTTCGACCGTAGGACAGGCGAACCTGTGAGGAAACCTGATGCTGTATTAGACTACAATATCAACATGCGGTTGGTGCACAAGTCCGACATGATGATTGGAGAGATCGAATGCCTCAGGAAGAGTACTAGGTGGTACAGGAAAGTTTTTCTGCATCTCATAGACATGACGATGCTGAACGCCTTCATCCTGTACAAGATGAAGGTCAAGCCACCCAAGTCCTTCTCCCTGAGATTGTTCGCCAGGACTTGTGTTCAGCAGCTGCTTGAAAGATGTGGTAGGGTGACAGCAGCAACTCCAAGGCGCCATCCAGTAACACTTCCCGACAGACTTGAGCAGAGGGCGTACATGGATCGGCACAGACTGGTACAAATGCCTGCCACAAGCAAGAGGAAGGCTGCGATCTGCAGGTGCCAGGTGTGTGCACATACCACCCGACGCACACCTGAGCAAAAAACGCACCTCTTGGCAGTGCACTGAGTGCCAGGTTCCCCTCTGTGTTACCTGCTTCTTTGATTACCAAAGCCAGAAGCAGTTCTAAAAGTGCAAGTGGGAAAGGAGAGTAATGTGAAAATAATGTGTAAATAATGTGTAAATAGCAAGTGAAAGCAATGGATGTGCAGTACATATGATTGAACAGTGTAATATAGTTTTATGTTACTGCAAGTGACAGTGAATAACATAGTGTAAGTAAAATAGAAGTGTAAATATTGAAAATATAATAGAAAATGTAAGTAGAAATGTAAGTAATTAGTAATATAAGAATATGAGTACAAATACTTGATGTTATAACAGTGAAAGTGAATCCGTGGCTCTCTACATATTTTACTGAATGAAAAATTGAATGACTTCAGTGACAATAAACTAATACGACTGAAGGAAACTTATGGATAAAGACTGCAGATATATATAAGTGTTATATAGTAATAGAAATATAAAGTGTGAGGGGTTCTATGAATAATAAATGACAGAATACCAACAGCGAACTAGCGCAAGTGGGAAAGTCATACGCGCTCGTAATTTTCATTGCTTTCACAGTGGGTTTTTTTTGGAGTATGGATCCCAAACTACTTGATAATCATAGAATAGTGTTTCTAGTGATAATATCTGGCTGTGGTAATCATATTACGGGTTGTCGGGAAGTGTAAAGTGGAGACTTCGTTACCCAACTTCAGAGGTCTCCACAAGTCCTACGGTAACAGACGAAGGCTCAACAAACATCCCAGGAGAAAGCTGAAGGTATGTGCCATAAGCATATACATTTTTAATATTCTAGGACTGATTTTTAGCAAATATTTTTTGAGAGTCTGTCGGAGCCCGAATAACCCTGCGGGACACGCAAAACAGAGCAAAACAAGCCCGCGGTGTAAGGGTTAATGAAATGTTGGAAGAATTTTCAGAACTTGGGTCCAGTGAAAGAAATGAGAGATAATTGTGATTAGAGTGTGAGGAGTACAGTTTTACTCACGGTTTTAAGAAAAAAAAAAATGTTATTGGCTAGGAAGGCTTGCGTGGCAGGTCATTGCTGGCGGCCTGCCATGGGAGCGGGAAAAGGAAGGATGGAAATGTGTCCGTGTGTAAATTAAGACAGACGACAGTTGTGAGAATATCCAAGTATGTAAAGTACTTGGAGTAACATTCATAAAAAGTATACTGAGGAGCCTCACCGCCCTACTTTTATTCAACCACTTCACTCCCATGACGGAATTTATATTCTGGCTTTCTTCAAACGGTTGTACGCAGCTTAGCACAAACTTTTCACATTGTCGGGGTGACATGTGTCCTTCACAACGCCTTTACTATGACACGTCCCCCTTAAGCTGAATACTTGGCTGGACATATAAGATTAAACTAAGAACACATGTCTTCCTATCAGGTAATTCTGCCTCGGAACGCTTGTAAGGCAAAGACTATTACATCGACTGTCAGGTTAAAAAATGAGTGTAAAGACCAGTTTAAGGGCACAGTAAAACTTCCTGTTAACAGTAGAGGAATGTAAATGTAATGTCACCAGCAAATCGAGGAACGATATTTTTAAAAAAAATATTATGCGAAATTGCTGATAGGACTGAGGTGAAAGTTAGGTTGTCTGGCCAGTACGAATTTAGTATGATTACGAATGAAGGTAAGTTAATTAGTAACTCCTCTCTCTCTCTCTCTCTCTCTCTCTCTCTCTCTCTCTCTCTCTGTATTATCGTATCAATGTTTTGTGGGAAGAATCGACATCAGTAATTGTCCTGCAGATGACTGGTATGAGTCTATATGTATGGACAATAAAGAATCAGGTTTGCTGTAATGTATTTAGCTTTATACAGTGCTACAAAACTAACATCTATTTCTTCAGGATTCATCTTTTAACAAATCTGGCACAGTTACTGTGTAACAGCTGTGATAATTGCTTCTGAATACACTTTTTTACTGTAATTTGTTTACGTTCTGGCCTGATAGTTTTTATTTTTATTTTTATTTTCATATGTTGATCAGCGAGGCTCCAAAGTAACTCTCCTTAGTTACTTACCGTACATTCTCCTTTGAAGTTAATTATTCTATTGTCTGATTTTTATGCAATGTGTGCATGTATTCAAACAATATTGCCAGCATACAGAAGAATACTATCTATCCTTCTGTCTGTCATAGAGTCAGATGCTCATATCCGGATGGGGAGGTCACATAAAATGCAGCTCAAATGCCACATTGTTCTGTGCCAGCTGGCTGACCTCCCTCCAACCCCCACTTTCTTCTCTCATATATCTCTTTACTCTGTCCTTCCATCTCATCCTCAGTCTTCTCAAAACACTCACGTGACCTCCATCCTCTCCACCTGGCCAAATTTCATGGATTGTTTCTCCAAGTGCTCTCAGTCACATCCATATCCACACAACAATGCTCCTTTACATCATCGTTTGTCAGTATATTTGCACATAATGCTACATGCTCCTCACATATTACTCAGTTTCATACGTGAGAGTGAGGATCACAATATCCTCATGCAGCGACTTCTTTACTTTCATCCTCACTTCTCCATTCGTTATCAATGCTGCCAATGAATCAGCAACTCGTCTTACCTGCTGTACCCTTTCATGCAGTTTATCCTGAAAACTTCCATCCTTGCTTACCACACTACCTAAATACTTGAATGCTTACATATTACTTAACTAACATTAAAACACAGCACACAACACTCCACTCTGCCCGCACTACAGTACAGTCTGCCACACTAACAGTACAGTCTGCCACACTACAACACGCTTACTTACCACATGCCCCACATTATCACAGCACAGACGGTCCTTTATAACTTCAACAAAAGACCTCTGAGAGCAACCGGTCGAAGTCGCTAATTTCCTTCGGTCCCTTGGGTTCACAGCTAGATGAACCTAAGGTTGTAACTACAACAATGACAACAGTATTACCAAACTGTAATAATGTTAACAATGAGATGTTTGATAGATTCCTAAGCTGACAAAAATACTGGCTTAATGGCAAGTCATCTTACTAACTTAATCGTATTACTGATAAAACCCGTTCAAGCGTAAATAAAAAAAAATAAACTGAAGTAATATCAAGAGATTTTTGTCAAAGACAAGATAACTACAGAGGTATCCTGACTCTCACTTTATCTCCACCTGGCTTTGATACTGACATTGTAAACAAATCTAACGTAATCTTATTTTTGCTTTGTTGTGCATTACATGGATAATTTCTTTCGAATCAGTCAAAACAGCTTTATGCTTTTTTTTTTATTTTTTTATTTTTATTTTTTGGCAAAAGCTGTATATAGCAAAAAGATACCATCGCCTTGAGTCACTGTCTGGCAGTCTGGTCAGATCTGCAATGAATCTGATCAGCGTCCTTGAATTCCAGTGTTTTGCACTCTTCATTACCTCCCATTGTAGTGGTCACACAGTACCTGTCTAAAGTGTCTCACCTTATCTAACATTTTCACACAGGAGTCGACTGATACCCTCAGACTGTTGTGGATACAGCTGGTCAACACCGAACCGTCTTCCTTCCTCTGTCGTTACCAGTGCTTATGAGCTTATATTTTAACTGCAATATATCCCTGCAAAACAAATAAACACACCTAGAAACTGGCTCTTACCTGTTAATTCTTCTTTCGAAGAAACGGGTTTTGAAAACTCTCATCCTTCACTTCATTCATATTTACAGCAGGGAAACACCTAATGGTTGGATATTAATGTCGATGACCCTCTACTGTTGATTAGCGAACTGAATAATCAGGCAAAAGATACGTATTCTGAATCCGGAGGACTGAGGAAATATAAATAAATTTTGCGCTTTGCTTGTTCCTGCATTCTCTCTGTCTCTGTCTGTCTGTTTGTCTGTCTGTCTGTCTGTCTGTCTGTCTGTCTGTCTGTCTCTCTCTCTCTCTCTCTCTCTCTCTCTCCTTCCTTGCATTCTCGGTCTGTCACTACATTCCCATCTCCTTCTACATACTTTATTCTAATCATTCATTAATTTTCACGTTTAGTTCTCACAGTCTTAAGTTCCTATGACTCACTACAAGGTAATGAAAATCGTTTGGCCTTACCTTCAGTTAAATACCAGGGCTGTTCTGATCATTGAATTTAATTGTACTTCTTACCTTCTGGACTCCTTGGTAGGGATGAAAAGACAAAATAAAAGGTAAGACTCGTGAACATAATGAAGGAGAGACAGATAGACAGATAGATACATGGAGACATGGATAGATACGTAGGCTGGTTGGCAAATAGGTAGGCATATATGTTGACAGATTTTAAGAACGTTATACATAGATAGATATGCAGACAGATTTAGATACAGACTTAATGACCAAAAGTAGACATGCAGGCTGACAAACAAAAAGATAAATGAACAGAAAGGCAGACAGTGACTGGCATACAGATAAGCAGCGGAAAATAATAAAGTATAGATATGCCTAGAAGGAAGACAGACAGAAGCGGAACAGTCAACAATGGTAGATAACTGGGTCTAGTTACTGACAGCCCAGGATCGAACCCGAAGAAGGGGACCTGGAGCGGTGGCGTCTTCGTCGTGGGTCTACCCCCAGGAGGCTGTCGAAGAGAAGAGGAGGACAGCATGGGGGCCAAACCACCGCAAACCCCCCCGGCCCCTCACGGGGCTCGAGTATACAACATTCGGGCACAACAAAGAAACCACCACCACAGTGTACAAACAATACATACGTTCAGTGATGAATTATGCAAGCCCTGCCTGGGCTTCTAACCTCACCAAAACACATTACAACACTCTACAGACCATACGGAACAAGGCCCTAAAAATAATCCCAGGCTGCACAGCTACTACACCCACAGACCACCTACATCAAGAAACCAAAGTCCTCAAAGTCAAGGATCACCTAGACATGAGAGGCGCCCAGTTTCTTGCTGCAGCCTCCACAAACCCACAACATCCACTACAGTACATGGCAGCACATCCACCCACACCAAGGAACATCAAAACAACACCCAGCACACGATACCATACACAAATACTGTCATCTCTCCCCCCTCGTCCACCTCAGACCAGCTTCCAGAAGCATATCCACACTCAGATCACTCGCCGCTCCATTCAGTCACTTAAAGACAACACACAGCTGCATGCACGGCCTCCTGACATCCACCCTTCTGAATCCTATCTTCCTCTTGAGGACAGGGTCCACCTGGCCAGCCTGAGATGTGGGCACCATCCAGCCCTCAAGCTACCAGAAGAGGCTGGATGACTCCGTCGCTGATGCCTGTCCAGGATGCAACACAGCATCCCATACTATTAAGCACATTATGGAAGACTGCATTGCACACAATCACCTACGCCAACAACACAACATACACTCTTTGAGAGCTCTGTGGGAAGGCTCGGTCTCGACCATGGCCTTCCTAAGGGACTCGGGGCTGTTCGGCCAGACTGCCTAGGGAACAACTACTACTACTACTACCCGAAGAAGGAGACCAGCTTCTTTTTATTTCATGGACACTTCAAAATTTTTGTTTTATTTTATGTTTTAAATTTTTTTCAATTTCCTCCCCGCCCCCCCCTCTCTCTCTCTCTCTCTCTATCGTGTATGTAACTGCACCAGCAATGGGTCTTATATCCTACACTGTGTTCCTCTCCGTTCACGCACTCCTTCATCCATATTCCACCACGCACCCATCACAGTGTTAATACTGTTACCACTAACCCTCTCACGGTAACCACAACTCTACTACTCTATTACAACTAAAGCCATATCATTTTATTTATATGAGAGTGAGTTACAGGAACTTGACCGTTAATATAAACATAATTAACCCTCTCAAGGTAGGGACAACTCTGGTATTGTATTATAACTACCACCAGACGGTTTTATGCATCTGAGAGTGAGTCATAGGAGCCCGATGTTAAGACACGAGAAATAATACCCACCCGGGATAAAATAATGCCACCCGAGATTACCTCTGACACTTATACATATACAGATACACACACACATAGATACACTGCTGGATGGAAGGAGGGACATTACCTCTGACACTTATACATATACACAGATACACACACACATAGATACACTGCTGGATGGAAGGAGGGACATTACCTCTGACACTTATACATATACACAGATACACACACACATAGACACACTGCTGGATGGAAGGAGGGACATTACCTCTGACACTTATACATATACACAGATACACACACACATATAGATACACTGCTGGATGGAAGGAGGGACATTACCTCTGACACTTATACATATACACAGATACACACACACATAGACACACTGCTGGATGGAAGGAGGGACATTACCTCTGACACTTATACATATACACAGATACACACACACATAGATACACTGCTGGATGGAAGGAGGGACATTACCTCTGACACTTATACATATACACAGATACACACACATATAGATACACTGCTGGATGGAAGGAGGGACATTACCTCTGACACTTATACATATACACAGATACACACACACATAGACACACTGCTGGATGGAAGGAGGGACATTACCTCTGACACTTATACATATACACAGATACACACACACATAGATACACTGCTGGATGGAAGGAGGGACATTACCTCTGACACTTATACATATACACAGATACACACACACATAGACACACTGCTGGATGGAAGGAGGGACATTACCTCTGACACTTATACATATACACAGATACACACACACATAGACACACTGCTGGATGGAAGGAGGGACATACAAAATTGGTGAATGGGTAGATGGATCAATGGAGTGTTAAAGTGATGGATAAACACCTACACAGAGGCAAATGGGCAAATATATAGTCTGACCAAAAGACTGAGAAAACAGATAAATAACCAAGACGATAGAAACCACTACCGCATGCATGGTTAGGTAACTGGGTCTTATTAATGAAGCCTAGCATCGAACCAACCCTACTGAATGTTATTATTATTGTTTTTATTATATTTGTTGCCTAGTTTTTGGTTTTGTCTCTGTGTAAGATTTTTTTATTTTTATTATTAAACTATGTACGATGTGAGAAAAAATCGTCCGCCTCCTCCATAAGCCAGACCAAAATACAAAGTTTTATATATCCTCGGGCAAATCGTTAAATGTGATAATGTGAACATTCTGGTTGGGTCATAAATCTATCTCTCTTCACCATAATAAAATCGTTCAACGTCAGCGGAAGTAAACTGTTAGTAGGCAATTGGAAGGCAAAGGGCTAAAGGCGTTTTGTTGTGGCCATCCTGGATGTACTGTGGCATTGGGTGTTGAGTGAGAGATGGCGAGAGACTCTGACAAATGGTTAAATAGATACGGAGGACGGAAGACACACTGGTACAGGAAGAAATAATGAAGTATTAGCACCTAGCCATAATATGGCATTATGACACTGATGGAGTAAAAGGGAAATAAAGGCCGGAAGAAACACGGAAATATAGAGAAGAGGGATGGGACAGAAGCGCAAATGATGACAGTAAGAAGAGAAAGACATGAAGCAAAAGGCTCCTTTTAGTCGCCTCTTACGACAAGCAGGAATATTGGGGCAGTATTCTCCCCCACACCCCACCCCGCCCATTCCCCAGGGGGGATACACTGGTACAGTTCATTCAGTAACTCTTGTACATTTCTGCGGTTCGTAATAACTGCTATCAGATGATAATCCTTCCAGGTTATCACACACTGCGAAAGTAATGACTGTTTCACTCCACACTGCCTCACTTAACACTGTTACACTTCCCAATACCACATCACATACAGCCAGACTACACTACCATTTCTCATTGAGCTGCACTTACAACTACCATATCACACACACTACCACTCCTCGCACTGCCACATCACACATAACCATGTCACTCATTATCACCTCACACCAACACACGCCATACTGCCTCACTTCAGTCACATCATGCTGCCACACCACACACACAACACACCACCACTTAAGACAACCTCACCACACACTGCCCCGCCTAACATTGCCACACTTTATGCAGGCACACCATTAGCCACTATCTGTATTAATTCGTATGAGATCCATTGAGGGAATGAATCTTTTCAGACAGTCAGAATCAACACGATACTGTGTTGGCCAGGTAAGATCATGTGAAACTGGAAGTGTTGTAGTGGCTGTGTGTGTGTGTGTGTGTGTGTGTGTGTGTGTGTGTGTGTGTGTGTGTGTGTGTGTGTGTGTGTGTCAAGAACCAGCAGGATGTGAACATAGACTGGCATCTGTGAGGACGTACTAAAAATGTCATAATGTCAACATTAAGCCACATGATATATTTATTGTATATAATCGCTAATAGATGCTTTGTACAAGACTCATTCCTGTAATCTTTTTCAACTTTCAAGATTTGAACTGATTACCGTGTTTATGCCTAACCCCATTTTCACTACACCGCCAAGCGATATATGTCCCAGCATCGTTCTGTATGCAAATACCCGCTTGTAAAAATGAATCAGCCGCGTCATGTTGTAAACACGGTTATAATTTATAGAAAGGAGAGAATTTTGCAGGCATGAAAGAGTTGTAGCCTTTTTCACTGGACACTGTAATGGTTGTTCGAAAGTTGTGTGTTATATTTTGTCATGTATCCCTATTAACTCATTTATACAAAGGATAAGAGGGTAGAACGGAGAGGGTTAGTATGCCTCCGCCCATTTGTGGATCTGTCCACTCGTGCGTACGTGCGTTCGTGCGTGCGTTGATCCGTGTATCCGTATCTTGTGGAAGCGATACCTCCTGAACCCATCAACGGATTTCCAGCAAACGTTTGTCAATCATAGAGTATGATAGGACGATAAACTGACTAGGAATCAATGAGCAAGGTCATATGGGGTCGACTTAATTTATTTTTAGTTTCATTTGAGCCCACAATGAACTCTGTCATGGAGATTGTATGGCGAGTCCGTGCGCAAGGCTTGGCGGAGGCATACCGAGCGACTCTTTGCGTTTCACTCGGGGCCCCAGATCTCGGCGTTTCATTCATTCTGTACCTAATTTATCGTATTTATAATTTTTCACTTATTTCTGTTTTGGTTAATGCTCTTATGAATACTTTGCCCGCATCTATTTCTGTTTGGGTTAATACTCGCTTGAATACTTTGCCCGCATCCTTCCCCATTCTGACCATCCATCTAGTTACACATTCTTATCTCTTCTCTATCCAACTTTATAAGGCATTTTAACCGGTACTCTCGCACTCCTATGCACACAACTGGCCAACTATAAAATATCATCTAGTCTATACCTTTATATGATTAACCACACACGATGTGTGTGTGTGTGTGTGTGTGTGTGTGTGTGTGTGTGTGTGTGTATGGGAAACAAAAGCAACCGATGATAAAGCCGTAATTACTGAAAGTAAACTAATAACCACATTAGTAAACTGAATATGTAATGAAAACAAACTGTAAAATACATATCCACAAATACTTTTATCCTTTCGCGCGCAATCGGAAGCGTAGGCAGCCAGGGCCAGGCTACTCAGTCCCAAACATTAAGGCAAGAATGACCCTCTTCATTTGCCCCTGAGTGGCATTACGTGAACTTATGTTTAATAATACTCAACTTAATCCTGCATCATCGTTGAAAAAGCTTGGGGTTTCATTTGCTCGGGACTTGTCTTGGAAAGATCATATTACATCTCCTGTAAAATCTGCTTCCAAGCGATTGGGTGTGCTAAGCCGACTCCGTTCCTTCTTTGTCCCTGCACAATTGTTGACTCTATACAGGGGTTTTATCCGCTCGTGTGTGGAGTACAATTCTCATGTGTGGGGAGGCTCCCCACATACAGCTCTTCTCAATAGGGTGGAGTCAAAGGCTTTTCGCCTCATTAACTCTCCCCCTCTTACTGACTCCCTTCAACCTCTGTCTCTTCGCCGCAGTGTTGTATCTTTATCTCTTTTCTATCGCTACTTCAATGGTCACTGCTCCTCTGAACTGTCTGCATGCATTCCTCCACTTATACGACGGGCGCGTAGCACCACGTCCTAGCAGCAAACTCTCACCCCTTTTCTGTCCAACTCTCTAATGCAAAGTTAACCTTGATTCCCAGTCCTTCATTTATGCAACAGGTCAACTCTGGAAGTGTCTCCCTCTGTCTGTATTTCCTGCTTCCTATGATCTCCAGTCTTTCAAACGCAGTGTGTCCAAGCATCTCGAAATGAATGGATCTTGAATTTGGCTCTCTCTTGTATTTTGTTTTTCTCTTGGAAGGAATAGTTTTGCGGGCACATTACCCTTGGTTCCTTCTTCCTCCCATAAAAAAAAAAAAAAAAAAAAAAAAAATCCTCAGCTAGAAACCTTTAGACTCCATCTGGCTGCAATATCATAGCCCATTTCACCACCAGGAGTCATATGGTTATATTGTTTCCACCTAGTGTACTGGTATAATGGTGTTCTGGATTACAGGAAATCATTTGACTTGTTACTCAGTGCAGAGTCACCTGGAGAGAGAGAGAGAGAGAGAGAGAGAGAGAGAGAGAGAGAGGATTGCCATGAATATGAGTGAGGCTCGGGTGTGTGCATAAGTCCCTCAGGTTTCAGTCATTTAAATCAGCAAAAACATCATCACCATCACCACCACCACCACAGCAACAATAACAATAATAATAACAGAAACATTACCACCACCACCAAGAAAGAGAAAAGGGACAAAGACAACGATAACAATAACAACCTCATCATTATCACCAACCAACATAACCATCACCACCACAACCACCACAACAAAATACCACCATCACCACCAGCTCAGCAGTGTCCACCAAAGCTTTGCATTGTAAAACCCTCCGTCCCAGGGTGAAGCTGGCGGCTATTTGTTATTCGGGCCGGTACGAGAATTCATTTTTTACAACATTTCGCCAAAAATGTCATCCCGGCTCTGAAAATATTCCACTGACAATCCTCTAGGTTGGAATAATGGCTCATGTAAAGTACTGGGTGGACGACGGTATAAATATCAGAGTTTTGTTTTGAAGGTGAAGTGTGACGTAAAGGTTTTGACACTGTGGCTACTATGATCTAGGGACAGAGATGAATACATCACCTGTTTAAAGACGTACTAACTTATGTTCATAATACCATCAGTTTGTTTTTACCTGACAAAATTAAACAACTCCCACAACTTGACTACTAAATGGATGGTGAGCCTTAGATGTGAGGTAGGAAGTAATTTCCTTGGTTGTGGACTGATTTTACCTGACAATATTAGACAACTCCTTCAGCTAATATTAGTGAGAAATGCTGAACGAAATTTAATGAACTTTAAATATGAGGCAGGAATGAGTTCTTTTTCATTAATTAAATCAAACCAACAAATCAGACTATCTGCGGCCATCAACTGAACTAGAAGGGATTAGGAATTCTCGTCAGGTTAGAAAAGCGTGCTGTAGTGACTTTGTCTTGGATATTTTTCATGAGAGTGGATATCAAAGGCAATGCAGTGATGAGAAAGGTAGGCTGCAAGTGAAAACCAATTACAAATGTTCTTTATGCAAAGGACATTGTATGGTCCAAACAAAGTTAAATGACAATGACGTAGGAATTTTCAACTAAATCAATTCGTCTTGTATTATATGTATTTTTTTTTTTTTTTTTTTAATGAAGAAGAAACCACGTGTTACAGAACCACAAGATTATTTGCTTCAAGGAAAAGAAAAATCAGCTCAGTTCATGATCGAGATGCCTGGACGCATTGGGTTTAAAGGACTCAATCACACAGGCAAGAGGAAATATATGTTTGTCTGTCTGATAAATAGCTGACAAAGCTCAGCGTCTGGTGTTGTTCTCCATGTTTGTGTTGTAGATTTTTGTGATTAGTTTGCATCGGGGGATAGCGTCAGTAACTTAATGAATGTCTATTTTTGTAAGAAGCGTAGGTTGTGTGGGTTTCACTGAATTGATGCCGTCATATGTGTGCCGTGTGAGACTGATTAGTAGGGTGTTCGTGGAGTGTGATGGTGTAAATACGAGTTGTGATTTAACAAGGGGAATAATTATGCGTGATATTAATAGTCTGGCGTTCAGTTATCTTGGATGGTGCGCTAAGAAGAGCTATGGATCTGTATGAAGAAGGATGTGTTGGGTTTTGTTTGGCTTGAACATAGTGTCTGTCGCTACTGAATGTGAACATCCTGAATGAACACAACTGGGCCTAAGTTGCCCTGAAAAAAATCTGAACTGACCCAACTGTCTGATTGGATATGAAGGACACCAACAGACGCAAATGACCTGAACGGACCTAAATGCATCTAACTGGACCAGAATTTTGCTGAATATAAATGGGAAAAAAAAAAAAAAAAAAACTGACCGAGGCCAAATGCTTGAGAAACACCTGACTGGACCCAAAGTGGCATTGATGAACTTAACTGCACCAAACTACACTGAATACATGTAACTGGTTCTGTAGGCATAATATGCAATGACAATATAATATGTAACTATGCAATTATATGAAAGCAGCTAGTTATGTCTGAAGTTCCCCGGAAGAGACAACTACACATCGTAAGCTGGGAATATTATTTGAAATAATCACATCAAGGGTAACAGCTTGTTACAAGTTGTCACCCATGCTAGAATTGATGCATGCCCCCCCCCCCTCAGGCATTTTAGCCTGTATAACACTTAATATTTTGATTTGGGACCCTCCCATGGGTCATTTGTTGAAGTATGTCATTCAAAATTTAACTTGATTTTTTCGAAATTACTAAAATGCCAATAATATAACTAATACTACACTTAGAAACTTGCTTTTGGTGTCAAAATGTAGGAAATAGCCAGATACACCATAAATATATTGAATTAATATAATATCAGTGATATTTTGCACAAGGAATTAGAAAAATATATCATCCTCTGCGAAAAAAAATAGCTTTGGTTTCATCACAGACATAGAACAAAAATGAAAATTTCACAAATATATCAAATATTGACATGTTTCATGTGCCAAAATTATCTCCTCTTATTATCCCACATAATAATGACAAAGACTAAACCACATGGGCATACAGCATTTATTGACAACAACAAACCTAACCCTTCCCTCCTATTTTTTTTTTTTAATCACTTCATATTACGAATTAAAAGTTTTCTGCATGAGCATTGGATTATAGTTATTGGTTTATTGCAGGTAATCGTTGGTGGTGGGAGAGAATATTCATCGAGTATGTAGCTTTCGTTCACCAAGTGGTGACGGTAGCATCCCATCGCCTATTTCTTCTATTACTGGAAAGAATTGGTGCTGGCATCAATCAAGACTGGGGCCAGAACAAGAAGAGAAGGACGTTTGCGTTCAGTCCGTCACAGGATTGATAGTAGAGACATCCCACTACCTGCCAAGTGGAAACAGTTCATGGACTTACCTGAAAACAAGGCCAATCTTGCAAACTTCCTGACTACACAAATGATGCTGGAGGCAAAACAGAACCACCCAACTTGCGAGTTGGTCACTGCTGGTGGCTTTGATGAAGAAACAGCGGTTGAGTCCTCAAAAGGTTCTGATGTAGAGTTGTTGCAATCCTAACGTGGGGAGGCTGATACTCGTGTCATATTACATGCCAAGGCAGCCTGTTTAGAGGGATTTGAACGTGTCATCATATCACGCAGGGACACTGATGTATTGATACTTCTCACCCACTTCGCAGGACAGCTAAATCAGGAAATTTGGTTGAGAACAGACACTAAACAGCAAAGGCGCTTTATGGCTGTACACAATATTGAGCTCACACCTGCTATGTGGGCTAACAATCTGGCGTATCACACGATCACGGGATGTGACTGCCAATCAACACAGCGGACGTGGCAAAGAAACGACATTGAAAGTGTTTCAGGAACACAGTGCATTTCTGAATGGATGGGGACATGGCACTCTAAGTGAATCCACTGTTCAGAGCGCCGAGGAGTTCTTTTGCAGAATTTACTCACCAGGTACTGAAGAAACCAACATCAATGATGTGCACTATCGCATGTTTCAGAAGGGTACCAAGGATCAAGAGAGACTCCCTCCCACTCACATGTGCCTCGAACAGCACATCTAACGTGCACATTACCAGACCCAGGTGTGGCTCTTCGCAGATATTGCAATGCCTGAACTGGAATCACCAATTGGAAATGGCTGGTACGAGAACTCCATTAGTGGCCAACTTCAACCACGCATAGTTGTTGATGATCCGTTTCCAATCGACTTTGCAGAAATTGTGTACTGTAAGTGCAAAACCTGTGCCACAGCCAGGCGTTCTTGTCGAGTGAAGAACTTGAAATGTACAGGCACATGTTCGTGTACTGATGGTGTATGCTACAATCCCCACAGTTGGGGTAGTGATTCAAACTCTGACTCAGACGTGGATTGAGCAAATGACCAGTTTATGTTTCTGATTGTTTAAAACGACCCTGCAATTAATTTCTTTGTTAATGATAACTAGATCTGAAATTGGTTATGCAGCATTAAAGTTATTTTGTTCGAAATACAACCAAAGTGAACTTATTTTCATTAGGGGGGTAGTGCATGTTTGTTGATATTAATGAATTTTATATTTGCATGTATGCTAAATCTTGGATAATGATATGTGGGATAATACGAGGAGATAATTTGGGCACATGAAACATGTCAATATTTGATATATTTGTGAAATTTTCATTTTTGTTCCATGTCTGTGATGAAACCAAAGCTATTTTTTCGCAGAGGATGATATATTTTTCTAACTTCTTGTGCAAAATATCACTGATATTATATTAAACCAATGTTTTTATGGTGTATCTGGTTATTACCTACATTTTGACACCAAAAGCAAGTTTGTAGGTGTAGTATTAGTTATATTATTGGCATTTTTTTTGTATTTTCCAAAAAAAAAAAAAAAAGTTCAAATGACATGCTTCAACAATTAATGACCCATGGCAGGGTCCCAAATCAAAATATTAAGTGTCATCCAGGCTAAAATGGCTGAGGGAGTGTCATGCATCAGTTCTAGCATGGGTCATAACTTGTAACGAGCTGTTACCCCCTAGAGCTATTTTTAACCCCTTTTCTTGAAACTATTCCTAGTCTATCCCCCAGCCTAAACTAATCAAGAATGCCAAACACCTCTGATCAGGTGCGGGAAACATGACCTACACATACACATGCACATACGTACACACACACATACATTAGCCAGAAGGCAGAGGGGGATATAAGTCCGAAATCACACGTAGGAGTGTTAGGAGAGGTTAGATAACCAGAGAAAGAACCAGAGAGAGAGAGAGCCAGGGAGAAGGGGATAGAGAGAGACCCTGAGAATACGATCAGGGCAGAAGGCAGGAGATAGGGTCAGCTAGGAGGTTTTGCCGTCACGCTACGTTACGCTGTAAAACACACTTCGATATAACTGTGTACAATAAACTCCATAACCCAAGAGTGTTCTGTAACTCACCTCGCTTGTGATACACAAAAGGGGAAGGTGAAAACGACAGAGAGAGAGAGACCTACCAATTCACTCTAGTTGACGACACGCCATTTTACTGAGCAGCGTCAAGTTCGAGCCATGTGACGCCTCACGACTTGACGGTGTTTAGATGATATACAACCAACCTCCCTATCTCTCTACGTCTATCTACAGCGACGCTCATCGATACTGGCGGCTGCAGTGAACAACTGTAAAAATAGATAAACTACGCTTATCAATAGTACATTCTCCTCTGACTTCGGTTCTTACATTTTTGCTTTTACTTCGACTCATGCCCCAAAATTCTCTCTCTCTCTCTCTCTCTCTCTCTCTCTCTCTCTCTCTCTCTCTCGGTTTTCTTCTGTTCAACATTCTTTGGAGGGGGACTAAGTTTGCAGGCTGTCTGTGCATTTCCCCCATTCCCTTTCTTTGTTCATAAAAACTCGATGTCAAAAGGCCAGTGATGAGCCATAACTCGGGAACCGGTGGCCTAATTGGACAGGAAATTGCTTTATTCTTCAACTTTGGCTCAATTGGTAGTGAGGTATACTGTAGTCCTACTTACCCAGGTTCAAATCCCCGCTGGGGTAGAGAACAGTTTGAGGATTTGAATTTCATGAAATCAGACTTTTCTGATCTACCAGACGACCCACCAACATGTCGTAAAAGTACCCCCACAAAAACCAATACACATGTCCTGAATGAGACAGCCCTAGCATGTATTCAGTATGGCCGATGGGTGTTAGTGCCGAGGTGGTGACATGTAGAGAGGTGTATTGTATGTAGGAGGACTACTGGGCCTTGAGAGCAGGCTGTGAAGTCATACACATATAAAAAAACAATGCACTACGTTCTGTACTTTCGGCAGTGTTATGGTAACTTCAGTGCCCACAAAGAAAGTGATCTGCCTAAAGGCCGTCGAGTAAAGGGCCAGAAACGTGTCATAACCTGGGAACCGGTGGTCCGACTGGACTGGAAGTTGTTTTATTCTTCAAGATGAGCATTTTAGCAGTAACTTATTCGAACAAAAATTGCGCTACAATGCTCCGTTTTTGCTGTGCTAAGGTCAAAAATGGACAAATTAACAAACCAACAAACATACAGAAATCTAATCATTATAACACTGATATAATAAATGCATGCAGGGGTTAATAAAGTAACGTCACCACATGAGGACTCTTGTGTGGAGTAAGTGTGTTGTACATAATTTATCGGTATTCTTTTATGGCTGGACGTCCTTCCATGTAATGAACGGTTATTGGTATAAGTAAGTCATTAAAGAAGTACCATTAGCCCTGATCATTATGAATAATAGGACGCTATAGCCATAATTTGCTTTTGAAACCATTTTAAGTTTGGTAATTAATATGCTGGTGACATTATCTTGGAGGATGCGACGATGTGGTGATGAACGTCCGAGACTGTATCTTATTCAACGGCCTTTCAAATTCTGTTTGTTTTGCTTTTTATTAGCGTTTCCTTTTCCTTCCTTCGTTTATCCTGTTTGATGAGATAACGTCATTTATAATTTCTTTCACTACTCATTACCAAGACACAAGTGAGTAGTAGGGTAAATGTATATATAAGATTAAGGGAGCTTGGAGACTATGAGCCGATAAGCAGCGGGCAGTAATCTAAGTTCCCATACAGAAAAGAAAACTCATACAGGAACCCAAGCCACTGATTGACTGATTAAATAATTTTCTGCTAGGGCTATCCTTTAAGCTAAAAAAAAAAAAAAAAAAAAAAGTGTTCCCGTAGTAAGAATAAACCACCACAGCAAAACTGTGTAGCCCACACCACAAAATGACGCTTTGTCATACGTAGAGGTTCGCAACTCAGTTTGTCCCAGAAGATTTCGCGTCAAGACCAAGGCAACTTTTAACGTCACCTTCGTCACGGTTGCTAGCCAACGCATTGGGTTCGAACTTATTTCTCCTCCTCCCCCTCCTCCTTCTCCATGTTCCTCTCATCAACGTCATCAACAGTGAAAATGAACTGTGCCTTGGCTGCTTTGTTGGATGGGAAATGTGAAAAAAGAGGTTGTGCAATAAACAGAAAAATCATGCAACAAAAAAGCGACGAGACAAGACCTCAGAGGAAAATAATATTCGTAGGAGAGAGAGAGAGAGAGAGAGAGAGAGAGAGAGAGAGAGAATGGAAGGGAGAAGAGGACAGGAGAGAGGGGTAAGAGTAATGGTGTTGGTAGTAGTAACGGACGGTTGTCATCACTCGCTTAATTCCTACCACACATCACCACAACCACACCACACTACCGCCACAACATTACTACGCCTCCACACTACCAAATTACCATACAACCGCCCTACCACATTCACACAAGTACCACTTCACAGCTAAAACCATTCAAACACCACCACATTGATATATTACTGCATCACCACACTACCACATTATCATACCACCACACTACCACATTACCATACCACCACACTACCACATTACCATACCACCACACTACCACATTACCATACCATCACAATTACCACAACCACACCACCACACTACAACATTAGAATACCACCACATTACCGTACCACCACACTACCACATTACCATACCAACACAGTTACCATACTAACATACCACCACAATTACCGCAATGCCACCACACTACAACGTTAGAATACCACAACACTACAACATTAGAATACCACCACACTACCACATTACCAAAGCACCACACTACCACATTACCATACCAACACGTTACCAAATTATATACCACCACACTACCACATTACCATACCACCACACTACCACATTAACATAACACCACTACCAAATTACCATACCACCACAGTACCACATTACCATACCACTACACTACCACATTACCATACCAACACAACTACCACACCACAACACAAACACTACCTACACTATCGCTACACAACAACAGCATATTACCACCAAAACTTCCTTTGCAACATCACTCAACCCAAGTATCATCACAGCAGCCTCAGCATCACCACTATACCTGCAACACTTCACCATCACAGCTACCACTATGCAGGCACAAACAGCTAAACAAACATACATGTGAACAAGGATAAACTCCGAGGAGAGAGAATAGACATACAAATAAGGAGACAGAGCAAACAGAACGAAAAGACTGATATGAAGATTGAGGATGGAATGACTCAATTGATAGACTAAAAAGATAAATAAATAAATAAAACAGGACGTTACTTTGCATTCAGGAGGGTTCTTGAGTTGTAGAGTGGAAGTCAATTCAAGAATCATAAGTAAATTTTTTGAAACACCTTGAAAATATAGGAACTCATAACGAACGTTTGCTAATCTTGGTCATGGTCCGTGCCATTTGTACAAGAGGCGGAAACAAAAGTGGTGCCGAGACTACAGCAAACCCGTCCCCGGCAGTCATTTTAGTGCTGATGTACAGAAACAACAGGATATCTAGTCAATGATGTCACATAACAAATTTGGAGATAATCGGAGTGAAAATTGACGTTTTCATACCAGTTTAATGAAATTTGTATGACCCGACCCACCTGACATTGAGCCCCCTACCTCTAACTAAGGGGCGATCTCCCCCTGATGTAATGGGAGCGTATGTTATAGGATGCAGATTTGAAAAGATACACCTTTGTTTTTGGTTTCATGTGGATAATGACGATTTTGAAAAGGAGTTATGACGAAAAAAACTTTTTTTTTTTTTTTTTCATGTTTAGGGCATACAGCTCTGGGCCTTGGCCCAATTTGGAGCAAAAATTAAACCATGTGATCAGAGGGCCATAGCCCATAATCACCTGTAATTTTGGTCAATATCGCACCAATAGTTTTCACGTAAAGTTGTTAACAAACAGACAGACAGACAAACAGACAAACCAAGTGAAAACAATACCCTGCTCCGAGCCCCTCGGGGCAGGGAACGGGTAAAAAGGAACTCTGCTCAGGCGTGGTCAAGGGGAGTACATGTTGACAATATTATGCACTGCACCTTGATAGTTACTCTGTTATATATTAGTGCTTGTCCGCAAAAATCTAAAATTAAATAATAGCCTTTCCATCAAATTATATTTGCTAATACCACTTTCTCTTGTTCCCATACCTTTTATTGAGCCGACAACGACCAATTCTGACTCAAAAGTTGAAAAAAATGTTTCACATTTTTCCATGTTGCAATTTCTGGCAATTTCGCGTCATTGCATCACGAGCGATAGCCAAATTTTAGTTTGGCATATTTTGTTACTCACTAGACTTAATCTGATGTAACGCAGTAAGAAATAAATCAATATCTAGTATCAGTAAAACGCCCTTGTCGGAGAGGTAATGAGTGAGGCCATTTAAATCCGAAAGCACTGAAATATTGCCTTACACCCCGAGGATGCCTAAAGTATAATATTGACGGCTATCTACCTACCAAGTTT
>NC_137062.1:11355307-11457653 GCF_032717465.1 Coenobita brevimanus | reverse complement strand
CGCCTGGCGAGGACGTGTGATAGTACCGGATCTGTAAGGAAAAAGGTGACTTTCGGGATTGTAGGAACTATCGTGGGGTATAAAGCTGATGTCACACACAATGAAAATATGGGAGAGAATAACAGAGAAAAAGTTAAGTGGGAGGAAACAGAGACTAGAACAACAGCTCGGATTCATGCTAGGAAAAGAAATCAACAGATTGCAATCTTTGCAGTGCATTAAATCCAGGAAAGATTTGGAGAGAAACAGAGAAAGCTGTACATGATATCTGTCGACTTGGGAAAAATATATGATACTGTAAAATTACAGGAAGTATGGAGATGTATGAGGAAGAAGGGCGTTTCAAGAAAGTATGTGCGACTGGTTAAAGATATGTATGTCTGGGCAAGATTTCGGGCCAGAAGTAGTGTTGGTGTGACGGGAAAAGTTTCCAGTAAAAGTGCTGGGCTACATCAGGGATCCTCGCTGAGTCCCTATATCTTCGATTTGTTAATAGATGTTTTGGGGAGAGGTATCACTGAAGAGGCTCCTATGGGTTATGTTGTTTGCAGATGATTTGTGCTGATACACACCACCAGGGAGGGAGTAGAGTTGGAAGTTGGAGGAGTGGAGAACGAAAATTGTTATGCATCGTATTCTGAGTCCTGACTTCTCGCTGGGTTCAGGTACTGTGCAACCTTGGGTTCTTTTGTTCTCGACCAGGTCAAATTACAGGTAAGGAAGGAAAGTCCAAACTCAACTGGTCAAAGGCACACTTATATATTAACAATAGACAACTACACACACACCCGTGATCAAAACTATGGGACACATATTTTAACCAGATAACTTCAGAAGGCTATCTTTACAATAAATATCTCCACCTAGTTCAGCGAAGTCTGACCTTTTCACAGTATTCTACCTCTCCTTACATAGGATACTTTCCACACAGAGTGTCGTACATATGGTTCACACAAAACACCAGGTGAGCTTGTTCCCAAGTACATAACAAAGACAGTCAATTTTTTTTTTTTTTTTTTTTTAAATAAATAGAATTCTGAGGAAGGAAAAACAAATGGAATAAGAAAATAAATAATCCATGCACCAGATAACCGGTGTCCTCTGTTCATAAAATATCTGTAACAATTAGGACTTTGAACAGCTGTGGGTTGAAATTTGGAGGGAAACAACTCTGGGGAAGCGAGTTCCAGAGAGATGCAGTTCGGGAAATGAAAGAATTTCTGACAGGTAGAAGTTCTGCAATATGGCTGAGTGACATTTGAGTCATGAGCGCTACCAGATGCCCGTGTAGCATGAGGGAAGGCACGAGATGAGTCACTATGGACACAACTTCTGTCTTTAGCATTTCACATGCAAATGTCCATTAAAATAATGCAAGGGAGGCAGTCACTTCCTTCTTACATGCAGTGTATGTAGTTTATTTGTAATGGCAGAGTTGTTAATAATTCTAACAACTTTGTCCTGAATTTTGTCTAGTTGTTTTAACGCAACCTCTCCACATCCAGTTCCACAAGGGTGAGCAATAATCGAGCTGAGAGCACACATGACTCTTCTTAAATTATAGTTAACTGCTCATCAGTGAATAAGCTTACGGACTCTGTACAATAATCCAAGTTTCTTTGAGGCGGTTTTAGCAAGTGATCTAACATGAGAGGTCCAGCTTTGAGTGGCATTGTTAAGTGAGACGCTTCTAAGAATTTCAATACTTTTGGAGATGGGATTATTAGTAGCACAGAAGGTAATGTAAGAATCTGACAATATCTGTCTATTAGTAAATTGTACATATTTAGTTTTACTAGCATTAAAAGAGACAAGGTTGTTTTGTCCCCATTCACTGATAGTAGATAGGTCCTGATTTATGGAGATGGCTGTACTGAGTTGAAAGGTAGAGATATTAAACTTTATAAATGGGTGTCTGAGTGTGAATGAACTATGTAGTGTTGAGTCCATTCGCATATGAGTGGGCGGAGATTGTGGGTGACAGATAAGAGATCATTAATATGAACCAGGAATAGGGTTACACCAGAACTGATCCCCGCAGGCACACCGGCGTTAATTGAGTGAAAATTGGAATATACATCATCAACTTTTGCTCTTATTTTCTTGTCACTAAGATACGAAGAAATCAAAAGGAACAAAAGACGTTAGTCCATAGCAAAGGAGTTTGAACAGTATATTCCAATATACCCAAACACGTAACATAGACGACAGTATACACTCAAGTCCTTATATATATATATATATATATATATATATATATATACATATATATATATATATATATATATATATATATATATATATATATATATATATATATATATATATATATATATATATATATATGTCGCCAGACGCCCTAACTCTGTTTGGGGTGTACAAACAAATCGCCTTCAAGTCGCCCTGTCCCCCGCCATTTCACTGCCCTGCTCCCAACTCACACACTCTCTCTCATATGCCTCTCCACCACATCCCTCCATCTCATCCTCGGCCTCCCCTCCCTCTTTCCCCCTCCACCTCAATTTCACATACACTCTCTCTGTCAGTCTTTCACCCTCCATCCCTTCCACATGGCCAAACCACCTCAGTGTGTTCCTCATAACGCTTCCTATCACATCCACATCAACACCACAACGCTCCTTTATATCCTCATTCGTCAGCCTGTCTCTTCATGTGACTCCATTGCAATTCTCCTCTTAAATAACTCATTTCCACTGCTCTCACTCTTGACTTGTGTCCCTCCAACAACGTCCAAGCTTCACTTCCATAATGTTAGAGTTAGTATTACAATACTGTTATGTAGTAACTTTTTGACTTCCATGCTCACTTCCCTGTTTCTTATCACTGCTTTCAAAGAACCAGCAACCTTTCTTCCCTCCTGTACCCTTTCAAGCACTTCACCCTCCAAACTTCCATCTTTACTCATCACACTACCCAAGTACTTAGCAACGTACTCACATTTTCCAATTCCTCACCATCAAACCTCGCTGTACATTCACTGACTTCACCTCTCTCAAAGACCATCACTTTACTCTTCCCTACATTCACCTTTAGAATTCCGTTTCTTACACACTCAAACTCATCCACCAAGCCTATGCAGCTCCCCTTCGTCTTCACTCAAGAACACAGTATCATCTGCAAACAACAGTGTACAGGGAGTTTCCAAACACTATCCTCTCTCACCAGAGGCCACTCCAACATTCCACTACCCTCCCTTGTACCTCTTTTATTACCCCATCCAAGCTGTACCAGATTGAACAACCATGGAGACATGACACATCCTTGTTTTCCAACCCAACCTTCAAAGAGAAAAATTCAGTTAGTTCACTACCATCCACACGCACTGCAGCCTTCGCACCATCGTACATACTCCTTCTACAGCATTCAGCAACTTCCCATCTACTCCATATATTCTTAACACTTTCCACAATCCCTTGCTCTATCCACACCCTGTCATATGCTCTCTCAAATCCATGAAAGCCGCATACAACTTCTTTCCCTTCTCTAGAAACTTTTCCACTTAAGATCTAAGAATGAATATCTGATCTACACTACTAACCTCTTCGCTTCCTAAAGCCTCCTAATGTTCTTCTCCAACTAATTTCTCTGTTCTTTCTCTAACTCTTTGTCAATAGAGTATCCTATAAACCATACACTTTTCCTATTATACTAAGAAGACAAATGCCCTCATGATTACTGTGCACACACTTCTTTTTCCCTTTTCCTTTGTACAAAGGGAATAATTATACATGACTTCCAATCCTCCGGGACTCTACCTTCCTCCCAGGCCAATCTGCACATCTTCCACATCCATTCTAACTACTATCTCTCCCCATGCTTCAGCATTTCACCACACACTCCATCAATTCCTGGGGCTTTCCCTGATTTAACTTTCCTTCATTGCTTCCCACAACTTCTATCCTACCTGATTTCTTCCTGTCTTCTCACCTCCCTTCTTCTCCCAGCCACTTATACTAGCATTACTTCCATCCTCTATGTTCAACAATTCCTTAAAGTGTGCCTCTCCATCTGCTCACTTTTCTTCCTTCTCCACTAGTAATCTACCATTTTTATCTTTCACTCCCTCTGCTAACTTCACTTCCACCCTGTCTTACTCCTCACCTCTCTCCAGAACATTTTATTACAGTCCCTCCACTTTACACTCAAATTCCTTCCAAATTCCTCATCCACTTCTCTTCTTACTCTCTCACCCCACTAATCTTTTCACCCCTCTCTCTTTCTTTCTACATATAACTCTCTCTTCCGCCTCTCAACCTCTTCTCCACGCCCCTATTTCTCATCCATTCATTGTATGCTTTCTTCTTTTTGTGCCACAGCCTGTTTCACCTCTTCAGTCCTGCTGTTCCTTGCACCCCCTCCGTCTTCTCTTACTTCCACACACCACATCATCATGCTGCACATATTTCTTCTGTAAATATTCTACACACCCTCCACGTCCTCCCATCTGCTCCAATTCATATTTGCCCAATCGTTCCTCCACTTCTCTCTTATACTCTGCCTTTTTCTCATCCTCTTGTAACCTTTCCACTCTCCTTGCAACTACTCCTTCCTCTCGTCTTTCCCTTCTTCTATTCCTCCATCTTACTTGAACTCTATGTCTTGGCCACCACCAAGTAGTGGTCAAGAAAGTCCACTCCCCCAACTTCTATAAAATCTTGCATCCATTACACATCTTCGCATCCTTTCATCCACACACACATAATTAATCATTGCCTTCCTTTCATTCAGTTCACACCCACCCTTCTCATCACTCGCTTCATGTATACCTGTGTGGATCATTTTACCTGCCTGAAGAGGGTACTGGCTATCACCAACCCCCTCCCAGCACAAATGTCCACTAACGCACTCCCATTCTCATCTATCTCAGCAGGCACACTCCACTCACCAACTATTTCCATCCACCTTCACATTCCCAACTTTACCATTTCCATATCACCAATCAAAAACACTCTCTCATTCCTTCCAAACTTTTCTCATGCACACTTTGCCTACATTTGTCCAGAACTCTTCTCTCACTCTTTCTTAGCACGATCTTGCGTTGGCACATACACACACAATCGCCCACATTTGTATTCCAACTTTCAACTTTTTACCCACACAATCCTTGACCCAACTGGCAAGTCCATACTTTCATCTTATGCTTCTCTTCCATCTTTTAACTCACAACTATACATACTCCTTCCTTTGCCCTCTCATTCTCACCAACTCCTGCACATATACCCCCATCCATACTCCCATTCTCCCACACTTTCTCCTCCCCATTTTGTTTCCAGTTATTCCACATACATCCACTTTTCCACATCCTCAAGCACCTTGGACAATCTCTTTTTCACATCATCATTCGCTCCCCTTACATTCCAAGTTCCCAATTACAATGTTCTTTTATATATATATATATATATATATATATATATATATATATATATATATATATATATATATATATATATATATCCCATTGAATCCCAGGGGTGCTGGGCGATGCATTGCACTGGCTGGGTACTAACACTGTACCGCCCTCACGCCTATCGGGCTCATAGTCGCAAAGCTCATAGGTTCCTACCTGGGGGTTCCCTACTTTATGAAAGACTTGAAAAATCCCAGTTCTGTCCAATATTCCGGACACTGGGCTCCAATGGGTTAAAGAGACTGACAGGTTTGCCAGTCATTAACCCATTGGATCCCAGGGGTGCTGGGCGATGCATGGCACTGGCTGGGTACTAACTGTACCGCCCTCCGCCTATCGGCTTATAGTCACGAAGCTCATAGGTCCCTACCCGGGGGTTCCCTAGTTTATGAACACTTGAAAAATCCCAGTTCTGTCCAATTTTCTGGACACCTGGCTCCAATGGGATATATATATATATATATATATATATATATATATATATATATATATATATATATATATATATATATATATATATATATATATATATAAAGGACTTGACAGGGAGTTGGGAGTATACCTTATATGTCACTTTATATTCACTTCTTATGGCCAAAGCAAAAAGGGGGGTTAAGGGGTGAGACATTGATGCTGTCTGTCAATATACACTGTAGGGGATAGTCACACTTGGGGGCGGCCCATGGCCTAACACCACGCACTCTGCACGTGAGCTTATTGGTGGGGAGTTCACTATTCCAAACAGGGAGGTAACACTGGGGAGGAGGGAGACACTGGGGTGAGGGGGTGGGTTCACTGAGGTAGGGGCTTCCTAGACGCTAGGGGACAAACAACCTCAGAGTCTTTTACTCATGGAATAGGCGGAAAGGAATGTTCGGGTCACAGGTGGCAGGAGGCCCTGCTCAGGGATCCACAAGTGGGGGCCAGGCGTTGGGGGTACGCTGTCCGGAGTGCATTCCAGGTGTAGGTCACCCGTGGGGTCGCCATGAGTCCCGTAGGAGTTGGTGGGTGGCGTGTTGGGCGGTCTCCTTTGTGCAGAGGCCCTGAGTGATGCTAGGCTCTCTGGACCAGGGCTGAAGAGGGCCAGGAGGCGCACCACACGGTGCTGGCCCTTAGTCGTCGTCTGGGTACTGGGGGCGGACATGGGGAGGCCCGGGCCTAGGGTCAGCTTTGGGGAGGGCGGCGCCTTGGCTGAGCTGCCGTCTCGTCTGACAGGGGGGGCCGTCAGGGAGGAACTGCGGCCACCTGCTCTGTTGGAGGTTTGGCTACTGCAGCAGGCATTGGGAGAGGCCTGCTTACTCCAGGGGCTACGGTTTCGTCTGTGGGAGGAG
The DNA here is from genome assembly GCF_032717465.1 of Coenobita brevimanus. Taxonomy (NCBI): domain Eukaryota; kingdom Metazoa; phylum Arthropoda; class Malacostraca; order Decapoda; family Coenobitidae; genus Coenobita; species Coenobita brevimanus. The sequence goes on along the minus strand of NC_137062.1, from coordinate 11,450,894 downwards.
GCCGTCAAGACTAGATTGAGGCTTCTCGTCCTGGCGGAGTCCATCAGCACTTGGGGAGGACGGGGTTTCAGGGACAGGACACCTGGCCTCGGGAACATCACGCCCTGTCTGGTCTCTGGTGGGGTTCCTGTTATGGAGCAGAAACCACCCTCCTGAGGAGAGAGGCGGGGAGAGGGGCGCCTCACTCTGCCACCAGAGGGGTGGGCAGGGCAAGAGGCACCTTCCTCTATGGGAGCCTGGGGACGGACGGAGGGAGAGAAGCCGAGGGCCGACTCTCCTACCTGGCGAGACGGGGAGGCCCTGCCTGAACTCCGGTCTTGGGTGAGCGGGGAGGTCCAGGGGACTTTCTACTCCGTCAGGCAGCCCCGTTGGGCACTACCTTGGCTCCTACGGGGGACAGGGGTGCAAGAGGAGTCGGGGGAGGCTCCTCTGGGCACTACCCTGGCGGTGGGAGAAGGTGTCTGTTGGGTACGCCTGGCTATTGCCACAGCTCCGACAGAGGCTGCACTCCAGCCGTAGGGTCTGGGACTCTTGTCCTGGAGACAGCACTGGGGACGGCGATGCTTCTTCCCGCGTGGTACTTCTGACAGAGCATACCCCAGGGCCCGCCTTCCTCCTTGGAAGCACCGGTGAAGGTCGTCTGGTGGACGTGCCTATGTGCCGGATCCTGAAGGTGGTTGGCAGAGGGTGGCTGACCAACGGTCCTTCCACCCACAGTATACCTGACGGGTGATACTGTGACCCTGCTCCTTATGGGGAATAGCAACCCTTGAGGCTCCTCCTGAGTCCTCTGTTAGATAGGAGGCCGATCCAGAGGACTCAGCATCCGAGGGTTTGCTTGGGATCTTGCCAATGCAAGCCCCACCCCAATTCTGGCGAGTGTTCCCTCCACTGAAGTGTAGTGTATTTTTACTGTACACTGCACGGTGGTCTGGCTGCGAGGAAGAGGGGCGTCGGGTTAAGGGGGAGATACGTTATTTATGCCCGGAAGGCTCGGCATGTGAAAAGAGCCTCCCCGTCTTCTCCTTGTGGGGTGGGGGTCACCTCCCTGTACCCTCCTCCTAAAGTAGTGGTGTCTGGCTCGCTCCGCCGAGCCGGTATTTAAAAAATGGAGAATAGAGGACTTAATATTAGAAGGAGAAAGACAGAATATCTTTGCTTAATGGAGAAGAAGAACAGGGAGATGTAAATTTGGTACGAGAAAGTTGAACAAAGTTGGGACATTCATATATTTGGGCTCGAATATAACAGCTGACGGCGGACTGGATGAAGAAATTAACCAAAGGATACAGACAGGATGGAGAAACTGGAGGGATATGTCAGGAGTATTATGTGACAGAAAAATCAGAGTAAGAGTGAAAGTAAAAGTGTATAAAATGGTGGTAAGGCCTGCAATGATATACGGTTCTGAAAAGTGACCCATAAAGGAGTCTCAAGGGAGAAAGGTGAAAGTGGCGGAGATGCGGATGCTGAGATGGATGAGCGGGGTCGCGAATGAGAGGATTAGAGGTTATTGAAATCTCAAAGAAGGTGAAGGAGAGGCGACTACAATGGTACGGACATGTAATGAGAAGGAATGAGGAATATGTTTGCAGAAGAGTGATGGGCATAGAAGTGGAGGGTAGACGGAGGAGGTGTCAGCCGATGAGACGGTGGATGGACTGTATACAGAAGGATATGAGGGGGAAGAACATAGCAGGGGATGCATCTGGACATGAAGACAACTAGTCAGAAATAGCTACCCCATATAAACATGAGCAAAGCTGCGGAAGAGGAAGTAAAAGAAGTTACTAAGTTGAAGTGTATATGACAACGGTACACCAACTGCTCAAACTACGTTGTCTGAGACATTAATGAACTAACCCATGAACTTTCATAAACTAATCTTAAGTAATTCTCTTTTTATTATCATCATCTTCATTGTATTCCTCTTCCCTAAATCACCACCATCAAAATAATTTTTGGTAAAGTTAACAGTCTATTATCATTCAAAAACTTTCACCCCACCCCATTCTTTCTGCTCTCATTTTTTTTTTCATCTATCTAGTGACAGTTTGAAGTGTTTTTAGTCAATTTCTGTCCAAGTTATCACGAGATCTAAGTTCATCAAGTTCACAGCTTTGGAAGTCATCCCAAGTTTAATATTATCATTTATTCCACGTCACTTTCGGGATATCCTCCACTCCCCACCCTCTCCTGAATGGTCCGACCTGCAGCATCACTGTGAAAACAATAATGCTTTTCCATTGAACGCACGAAATTGGAAATGCTTCGTTATCAAATAAAAAGAAAATGGATTCTGATGTGATCGATGTTGCTCATTCTCATAAGCTGTGTTGGTGTTAATGTTAAGTAGATGTTGTTGAAAGCATTTCGTTTGGTGTTTGACAGAATGTGCACTGACAAAGACTGGCTGGTATATATTCCGCTCAGGCAACCTCCGACAGTCAAAACGCTAAATTAAATTCGTACTTCATGCCGTATTTCATGCTGCCCATAGATAGAAGGCTATTTAGCTTAGGGAAACCTCTGACCCTTTGAGAAAGTTATGTCGATTCCTTATCACACTTTTTTTGTGCATATCCAATGTCACTCTACCATTTCCATCTCGTATTCATTCCTTCTCTCTCCCCTTTTCATCTCATTTTCTCCTCTCTACACGCTTCTCTTTTCTCCTGTCTCCACAATTCTCTCCTCCTGTTTCCAAACTTCCCTTTTTCCCTTCTGTCTCCACATTTTTCTCTGTTGTTTTTGCGCCTCTCTCCTCCTGTTACCACACTTCTTTTTTCCGCTTCTGTCTTCACATTCTCTCTCTCTCTCTCTCTCTCTCTCTCTCTCTCTCTCTCTCTCTGCTGCTTCCACACTTTACACTTTTTTCTCCTCGTGCCTCCATTCTTCTTGTCTTTCCTCCTTTCCCCACACATCTCTTCTACCCACACATCTCTTATATCCTCCTGTCTACATTCTTCCCCATGTCTCCTCGCGTTACCACCACGGTGTTCCAGTACCACTAACTCGTGATATACATACACCAGCTGCTGTCTGGCTTATCATTCACGAAGTGGTGCTTCCTATACTTCTCTTTGCATTCTGTCTTAGGATTTTACCTAATCTTTTTGCACAGGGGTAATATTTTTTTCTTCGTAACAAACAATATTATTTTAATTTGCTGATGAAAATAACTAAAACTTATATCACTAACTCCTTTCTGTGGATCTAGGGTCTCTTGTGGACCCACATCCAGCACCAAAAAGCCTTTCCTTTGCTGCTTGTCCTAACATCACTTCAGCTTACTCATAATAGACGGGGTGGTGGAGCGTGTGGTGAGATGAATTGGGGACTGTGGTGGTGGGAGCCGTCCCGGTTGTTCCAGGGAACATTTTATGGAAATGAATTCCGTATCACCACGTTCACTGCTCTTCCTAATGGCTTCACTGACCCGTCATATAGAAACACCCACAAATACCGTAACACCAAACCCGAATGTGGCATCCCAAGCATACCGCAATAAAGGTAGTGGGAATTAATGCCTCATAAGAGCCATTTTACGTGTGAATGCTGCATGGACCAACCCACCGTTGGTTTGTCGTAGGTGGACTACTGAACCTGGGAAGGGAATGTATTGAAAAATCCTTGGTCATGTGCCCATCTGTAGATGGTGTGTAAATAAAACAGGAAAACATATATTCACTCGTCGTCACCCACACCCAAACAGAACACAGGTGTAGGCGTGGGCAGCAGAGGGCAGCAGCTGCAACATGGGACATCAACATGCAGCGAGGCTGCAGTGAACCACACCAATAATTAAATTCATTGTTTGGTTCATGACTGGGATACCGAATAGCTAGTCGCACAGGCCATTATCTGTGGACCAGTGCTGAGACAAAGCTATATAATTCATCATATGTCTGAAGCGAAATTGCGTTACCTGCAGCTTCGCACTAACTTTAATATTCTCAGCTAACATAAACTTCTCACACACAATATCTGCTTACTAAAACCAATCTTGGATGCTATCTACATAGTGCTTGTTTTGAATATTTAATGGCTGTTAACGAAAACCTGTTTTCTTTTTTTGTCGCAGTTGATTATATCTGCATTTGCAGGAAAAGAATAATGATGTATTGTTTTTATATATTTTTTAACAGTTTTCTTACACTAGTAAATGCATAAAATGAGACAATTACATATTTTATACTGACGAACAGCCAAAGCAAAATATAAATAACGAAACTATAACGGTGCAGTTCGCGTCGTGCAGTTGCTTCCTAGGGAAAATTTAACAGACCGATCATGTAATTAACTGACCAACTGCATGACCATAGACTATCTGTCTATGGCCAGACGCCACAATCCCATAAAAGGTGTCCGTTTTTCTTTGAGTTCGTGGACTTACAGGGAGACCAACCGACTTGTTGAGACGCGGGGAACACGTGTGGGTTGGTTACATGGTTACCATCCAATGCTGTAAATATTTCCTGGCTGACAGGAAACCATTAGGCTTGTCACTCAATGTAAAGCCACCTGAAAAGGAAAGACCAGTAATAAAAAGTAACAGGAAAGATGGGAGAAATTGGAAGAGAGGAGTGCAGATACAGATAAAAAATGATAAAAGTGAAGGAAGCAGGTAGTACTACATCAATGATGGTCACCACCACCTACCACCATAGTGAAGTGAACATAAACAGAAAAGCTGTGCTGTGTAACTGGCTTTATGGATGAGTTGTTTGACATAATGCGTGAATGTGAGACAGACAGTGCTCATTTCCCCGTTCCCAGTTCTATTTAACCTCTCCATTCCATTTTCATTCTCTCCTCTCTTCTCTTCTTTCCACTCCCTCTTTCTCCTCTGTTCCTCATTCCATCTCATAAGAAGTGAGTCTGCCGTCCATCAAATTAAGGCTAACGCGTCCCTCATGGTTCGTGATACCTGAGTGGTCTGAGTGGTAATGTAATTTGGCCTGACATTTCAACCTCCGCTTCCTTTATTAAAATTCATTCCACTCTCACGCACGCTACGTTAGTAATTCCTCACAACTGTAAAGTATCAGCCACATAGCTCAGCTACGTATGTATACAAATCGCTCCAGTTCGTATACTCACTCCCAAATTTACACTCATTTACACATCAGTCTTCGGTAAAATGCATTTCTAAAATATATCCATCCATAATGTTAATTCTTGAGCATACAATTAATAAAAAATTTTGTGTCTGTCACTTTGCCATCATCATTAGCAGTACCAGCATCATCTGTCAGGCAACAACAGTACAAAAATATCTTTCTCCATACCAACCTAACGGCCATTTTTCCATTTTATCCAACCCAGCAGAGTTTGGATCTTCCCCTCTTCATCTTGTTCTTCGCCTTCCTCTTTATCACACTCGTATATGACTTGCTACATGTTACCTGGGCTGTCCAATTGTTCTCATAGCAAAGGGATACTTTTAGACAGGGGCAGTGTGGCATGGGCCAAACAACTTACTGGGGTTCATAACCTCTTCTTTGTGATTTGCCTCATATTCCCCAAACACTTCCATCCCGCACTCTCTCCACCTCCAAATACTCTGCCACACTCATCCCAAACCCCACACCCCGGGCCCCTCTCTGCAGTGTCAACAGTGGGTATTTACGGGTCTGGTCAACGCCTCATGTGTGGCAATCCATACGTTTGAAAAAAAAAAAAAAAAAAGGAGAGTGGAACAAAGGGAGGAGAGGTATTATAGACGATAAAGCTGGTGGGTGGGATAGCGTTGGAAATAACTAAAGCTTTGTAATTCACTACCGTTTCGGAATACAGTATACTGAACCCTTGCTTAGATAGCCGGTGCAGAATGGGAAGAATAGACATATACTGTACAGTATATTCTTTTCCACATACGACCAAGGATAAAGATCTCAGGCTCCTTCCTGTGTTTTCGCTTCCACTCATTTTACTCATTTGTTACTATGAACCAGTATGAAACCAGCATAAGAGGAGGGAGTGGGAGGGAGAAGACGAAAGTTGGTGAGAGAGAGAGAGAGAGAGAGAGAGAGAGAGAGAGAGAGAGAGAGAGAGAGAGAGAGAGAGAGAGAGAGAGAGACGAGGAAGGAGAAAGCATGTGCACGTGTGGATGCATCTCCCGTGCATGGGAGCACGATCACGTGGCCCGCGATATAAGCAAAGAGCCTGGGGGAGACCACGTGGTTACCGATGACTTGTAAACACTTATCTGTCTCTTTGTCAGTATATACATTAATCTATTTGTCAGATTATGTATTCCCCAGCCTTTTTAACAAAGTGTTCTTCAGTAAACTTCTGTATCCTTGTATTCTTCCACCCATGCACTGTCGAATATATTATTCTGTCAATCTATCTCTTTACCTGTTTAAGTGTCAGAGATTATCCTGGGTTGGTATTATTTCTCGTGTCTTAACATCAGGCTCTTATGACTCACTCTGAGATGAATAAAATCACCTGTCGTTAGCTGGCATGCAGTACTAGAGTTGTCCCTACCGTGAGAAGGATTGTGTGTGCGTGCTGGAATATGGATGAATGAGTGCTTGAACGGAGAGTAAGACAGTGTAGGAAACCCAAACCATCGCTAGTGCAATTACATACACGAGAGAGAGAGAGAGAGAGAGAGAGAGAGAGAGAGAGAGAGAGAGAGAGAGAGAGAGAGAGAGAGAGACAGACAGACAGACAGACAGACAGACAGACAGAGCGAGAGAGAGAGAGAGAGAGAGAGAGACTATAAGGGAAAGGTTAAATCAACACCAAACCACAAAATCAAACCAAAGTGGAATAACAACAGCAGGAAAAAGAAGCCTGAAGCGCTGTCTCGGGTGGATCCCAGGCCTCACTGACAGGATCCAGTTATCTACCTTTAGTGAGTCTAGTGGCTTCTGTCCCATATATGTAACAATGGTTTATTTATTGAGATGTATATCTGTCTGTTTACCTTCCTGTCTGTCCACTTACATACGAATCAATAACGCAGTTAATCAGTCTCCCACTATGTTATAATGATACACTCTTCCCCTCCGTCTCTCTCTCTCTCTCTCTCTCTCTCTCTACCTACCTACCTACCTACCTATCTATCTATTTATCTACCTATCTTCATGTCTCTGTATTTGTCTGTATTTCTCTATTTGCTTATCTATCTATTATCTATCTGTCTGTCTGTTATCTATCACCCATTTTGTCTTTATCCAATCATCTACTACAGTACCGGTGTGTGCGTCTTCCTGTCGCCGTATTTTATTTATCTATCTGTCCGTCTCTCTCTCCATGTCTGACTCAACACCCAATGCCACAGTACATCCAGGGTGGCCACAACAAAACGCCTTTAACCCTTTGCCTGCCAATTACCTACTTGCAGTTTATTTCCGTTGACGTCACACGATATTGCTATGGTGCAGAGAGAATTCTGGCCACCAAAAATGTTAGCTTTGTCTCATTTACCTTTTAGCTCGAGGATAATTCAGTCTTTATTTTATTTCGGCTTACGACGATCCTCTCATTTACCTTATTCAAAAATAGATAATGTAAAAAATCTTACAAACGGAAGAAAAAAATAATGGGCCCGGTCGACGATGTGTGGTTTGGACATGAAAAAGAAACCCATATCATCCCCTTGGATCGATCCCGGGCTTCGCTAATCAGACCAAGGAACCTACCTGCATAGGCTGTAGTGGTTTCTGCCTATGTTCTTCATTATTGACCTGTTTTAGCTGTCTTTTTTATCAGTCTATATATATATATATATATATATATATATATATATATATATATATATATTGTTACATAGCCTATGATTTCATCATCCTTTGTGTAATTTTAACGCACAGTATGCTGCATGTTTGATCACGAGCGTGTTCTGCCTCAGTCCCCCCTTCTACCGTCATAATAGAGTAAGTCGTCCTTTCTGTTGTTCAGAGCAGGATTGTCAGCTCTTTGTCCCCTATGGCTTCATTTGCGCGTCCTTCTTACAAGTTGTATCAAGCTCTGCTGGCCCCTATATAATGAGCTCAGTCTCTGCATTATTGCCACTTAGATCTGCTTCTCATTTTGTTCACATCTCTGTCCTCCCCTGTACAGTTATTGTTGTGAGTGCTCAGGAAGTCTCCAACCATCTAGGAGCTGTGTAATTTGAGTATAACTGTTGTTGCATTTTTTCTTGTACTGTGTAGCATAAGGTTAATTCTTAGGCCTAGTAACGTTTTTTGTAATTTGTGTAAGGTTCTTGTTGTCAGCCATCATTAATAATACTTTGTATCTGTAATAATTTATCTGGCATTCACTGAGTATTATCTGGTATCTCATTTTAACAGGGCTGACTTAGATAAATTTACTCATGCTAATTTCGTGTTAATAGAGGCTATTGCAGTTAACCATATATTTAACCTGTTTTTTGCCATTACATTATCCTTATGAGTCCTGAATGTTTTGTTGTTAGTTTGAGCATTAAACTTTAACTTGTAATTTTACCTAACTCTTTTATTTTGAACCTGGACCTTTACGGGACAGTAGTGATTATTAGTATTCTCACTCAAAGTGTACATTATCTTTCTCTGTTCCGTAACATAAATTTGGCGACCTCTTATCAGGATATTCAGGATATTATCATAAGGATATTGCTTGATATTTTTGTGACTGTGATTTATTCATGATGTCTACTATTACTACGCTTGATGAAGCCAAAGATTTTTTGTCAAATGTGCAAACAGTGTGTGATGTTGAAAACAGAACAAAGAAGGAACTTAAGCTTGTTGCTCAACAATTGGGAATTGCAGTTCACTCTCATCATTCTAAAGATCAAATTGTTGGCATGATTAATAAAAGCTTGTTTAATGTAACTCCTCCAAATGAGCAAACGCAGATTGAAATAGCTAAGTTACAGCTAGCCCTGCAGGAGGCTCGTGTGAAGGAAGGTGAGTTTCAAGCACGTGCTAAGGAGGCTGAGTCTCAGGCTCAGGAGGCGGAGTCTCGTGCTAATGAGGCTGAATTTCAGGCAAATGCTAAGGAGGCTGAGTTTCAGGCACAAGTTGAACTTGCCAGGATTCAGGCAGACCATGAGTATCGCATGAAACAAGGTGGAACTGGATCATCTAGCTCTGATGATTTTGATGTGGCTAAAAATGTTAAACTTGTCCCTCCTTTTATTGAATCTGATTTAACAAAGTATTTTCAGTTGTTTGAGAGGGTAGCTACAGGTTTTAATTGGCCCAAAAAGTATTGGCCAGTACTCCTTCAAACTGTTCTCACCGGTAAAGCTCAAGTAACTTATGCATCTTTGCCTCAGGATCAATCTGATAATTATGATGTAGTTAAGAGCTTGATTCTTAAGGCCTATGAGCTTGTTCCTGAAGCCTATAGAGTAAAATTTAGGACAACTTACAAGCAAGATAAGCAATCCCATGTTGAGCATGCAAAAATCAAAGAAGATCTGTTAGAGCAGTGGTTAAATTCTAAGAATGTGGATTCTGATTTTGGTAAATTTAAGCAGATGATTTTGCTGGAGGACTTCAAGAGGTGTATTTATAAAGATGTAAGCCTATATCTTGATGAGAAAAGAATAGATAATTTGTCTGATGCTGCAGTTTTAGCTGATGAATATGTTCTCACTCACAAGAGATATTCTAGAGAAAAAGGGAAAGCTGAGAGTAAGTACGTTGCCTCTACTCAGAGTACAGGTAACAGGAAAGAGAATAAAGATGATGTTTCTCAGGAAGTAAATACCAGCTCCACCTCTAGATTTCAGAAAAGTAAATGTACTTATTGTAGTAAGCTTGGTCATACCACGGAGAAATGTTTCAGGAGACAGTGTGATGTGAACAAAAAGGAGTCTTTAAATATTCAGTCAATTGGTCTAGTGTCCACCCTTCAGAGTTCCCAGATTTAACGGAGTTAACTGAACGTGCTTTGAGGGGTAACTTAAATTCTCATGATGGAGCTCCTCTTTTGAGCAGTAACGTGGGTGACACTCTCAAGAGTTCATGTGCTAATTTCCTGTCTGATGGTTTTGTCAGTCCTCTGGACAGTAATGACAGGAAATCAGTTAAAATATATCGTGATACAGGTGCTTGCCAATCCCTTATGCTGACCAGTGTTCTAGGCTCTAATGTGAATTCCTCTGATGAAACTGTAATCTTACAAGGTGTAGGGAATAATTACTTCTCTGTCCCTCTGTGCAGAGTGAATTTAGAGTCTGGTTTTGCTAATGGTTCCGTTATGGTTGGGTTGGTTGAGACACTCCCAATGTCAGGTGTAACTTTCTTACTTGGAAATGATATTGGTGGAAGTCAAGTGTGTCCAGCTCCTCAGTTGTCTAGTGAGCCAGTGGCTGCGTCCCAGGATTGTGATGTCCCTGATGTGTTCCCTGCATGTGCTGTCACTAGGGCTAAGTCTAAAGTTACTGGTGATTTAGAGGATAATGATGATGATGATGTTATCCTAGCTGACACTTTTCTTGCTAATTTGGACCACTCACCAGATGAGGCAGTACCCCGTAGTGTTGATAATTTGTCTCGTCAAGAGTTGGTTGAGTTGCAGGTTGCTGATCCTGAGTTGAAAGGTCTAGCTAACTCTGCTTGCAGTGAGGAAGAGTCAGCCGGTGCTTCTACTTGTTATTATGTAAAGTCAGGAGTACTTATGAGGAAGTGGAGACCCCCAACAGCATCAGCCGACTGTGAATGGGAGGTTGTACATCAAGCTGTCATCCCTCGTGTTTGTAGGCAGGATATCATTAGAGTGGCTCATGATTCCAGTTTGGCAGGACACCTTGGAGTGAGGAAGACTGTGGCACGCATTTTGAAACACTTCTACTGGCCAGGTATCTTCAGGGATGTTTCCTGGTATTGTAAGTCTTGTCACACCTGTCAAGTTGTGGGGAAGTGTAATCAGACCGAAAAGGTTGCACCTCTAGTTCTCATTCCTCCTTTTGAGGCACCTTTCACCCGTGTGTTGGTGGATATTGTGGGCCCTCTTCCTAAGACTTCTTCAGGATTTTCTTATGTGTTGACCCTGATTGATATGGCTACTCGTTATCCTGAAGCCATTCCACTTAGAAATATCTTAGCAAAGAACGTGGTTAAGGAAATGCTAGGGTTCTTCACAAAGTTTGGTCTGCCCAAGGAGGTACAGTCAGACCGGGGTAGTAATTTCATGTCAAATGTTTTCAAGCAGTCTCTGAAAGAGTTGGGCATCACCCAGATCACGTCTTCAGCTTACCATCCCCAGACCCAAGGAGCGTTGGAGAGATATCATCAAACACTCAAATTGATGCTCAAGAAATACTGTTTGGAACATCAGAAAGACTGGGACAAAGGTCTTCCATTCATTGTGTTTGCCGCAAGAGAATCTCCAAGTGAATCACTGGGCTTCTCACCTTTTGAACTACTGTTTGGCCATGAAGTAAGAGGACCCCTTAAGTTACTCAAGGAATGCTGGCTGTCGGAGAAAGATGACGTCAACCTGCTGGATTATGTGATGAAGTTCAAAGAACGGCTGTCCACTGCTTTACAGCTGGCGAGAGAGAATTTAGGAGCTGCTCAGGAGAAGATGAAGACATGGTATGATAAGAAGTCCAGGTTACGCCACTTTCAGCCAGGAGATCAGGTTTTGATTCTGCTACCAGTTCATGGGCAACCTCTTCAAGCCAAGTTTAGTGGTCCTTATTTCATGGAGAAGAAACTCAGTGATGTCAACTATGTCATCGCCACACCAGATAGTAGAAAGAACAAGCAACTATGTCACATCAACATGCTAAAGTTATATCACAGGCGGGGCGAAAATAATCCAGTCTGCACTGTAGCTGTTCCACCCGAGTCTGCAAGTGAAGCTCTCCCATGCAGTATGAGCCTGAGTGATAGTTTGGGGAAGAATCCTGATATCATGAATGATCTCCAGACTAAGCTTTCTCATCTACCTCCCGAGGAAAGGTAGGAGTTTTCGGCATTACTGCAGGAGTACCCGCAAGTGTTCCGTGCCACTCCAGGAAGAACCACTATGTTGATGCATGATGTCGATGTTGGAGACGCGAAGCCAATTAAATTGCCTCCTTACCGTGTGAACCCAGTGAAAGTTCCTTTCATCCAGAAGGAGCTTGGCTACCTGTTGGACCACAAGATGATTGAGCCCTGTCAGAGCGAGTGGAGTTCTCCTGTCACTCTAGTCCCTAAGCCAGGTGGGTCACAGCGGCTTTGCATTGACTACAGACGTGTTAATCAGATAACCAAAACAGACACTTACCCTCTCCCTCGTGTGGAAGATTGCATAGACAAGATCGGAAAGGCTAGGTACATAAGTAAGTTTGATTTGTTAAAGGGATACTGGCAAATACCTATGACTGAACGTGCTAGGGAGATCTCATGTTTTGTAACACTAGGAAAGACTTTTGCATGTTCTGTAATGCCATATGGTATGAAGAATGCACCAGCCACATTTCAGAAGCTCATGAATGTTGAAACAGAGGGTTTGGCAGGGTGTGTTGTTATATTGATGATGTATTAATCTTCAGTGACAACTGGAAAGATCACCTATGCCATGTCAGTAAATTTCTTGAGCGTTTGGTTCAGGCTAATCTTGTAGCTAATTTATCAAAGTGTGAGTTTGGTCAAGCTAAAGTTCAGTACCTTGGGTACGTAATTGGTGATGGACATGTTGCACCACCAGCAGCTAAGGTTCAGGTTATAAGTGATCTTTCTAGACCTAAAAGTAGGAAAGAGCTACAAAGATTTTTGGGAATGGTAGGTTATTACAGGAGATTTGTTCTTAACTTTTCAATTCTTGTATCACCATTTACAGACCTACTGGAAAAGGGAGTTAAATTTGTCTGGACGGATAACTGTGAATCCTCTTTCAGCAAACTTAAAGCTATCCTATTAAGTCAGCCAGTGCTCGCTACTCCAAATTTTGCTAAGCCTTTTAAGATGTCTGTTGATGCAAGTGATACAGGAGCTAGGGCTGTTTTGCTGCAAGAGGATGATCAGGGTATTGAACACCCTGTATCTTATTACAGTAAGAAGTTCACTCCACCTCAAAAGAACTACTCAACTATTGAGAAAGAGCTTTTGGCCTTGATTTTGGGTTTACAGCATTTTTCATTTTATTTGTGTTCTGGTTTTGACCCCATAGTCATTTATACCGATCATAACCCACTGAAATTCCTTAGTAAGTTTAAAGATAAAAATAAGAGATTGACAAGATGTAGTCTACTTCTTCAGGAGTATTTATTAGACATACAACATGTCAAGGGGAAAGAAAATGTTATTGCAGATTGCTTATCTAGACTTTAGACAGATTGTTTTAGAGTAATAAGAAATTTCCTTTGTAAATTTCTTTTTTCTTTGTGGGGAGGTGTTACATAGCCTATGATTTCATCATCCTTTGTGTAATTTTAACGCACAGTATGCTGCATGTTTGATCACGAGCGTGTTCTGCCTCAGTCCCCCCTTCTACCGTTATAATAGAGTAAGTCGTCCTTTCTGTTGTTCAGAGCAGGATTGTCAGCTCTTTGTCCCCTATGGCTTCATTTGCACGTCCTTCTTACAAGTTGTATCAAGCTCTGCTGGCCCCTATATAATGAGCTCAGTCTCTGCGTTATTGCCACTTAGATCTGCTCCTCATTTTGTTCACATCTCTGTCCTCCCCTGTACAGTTGTTATTGTGAGTGCTCAGGAAGTCTCCAGCCATCTAGCAGCTGTGTGTAATTTGAGTATAACTGTTGTTGCATTTTTTCTTGTACTGTGAAGCATAAGGTTAATTCTTAGGCCTAGTAAGGTTTTTGTAATTTATGTAAGGTTCTTGTTGTCAGCCATCATTAATAATATTTTGTATCTGTAATAATATATCTGGCATTCACTGAGTATTATCTGGTATTTCATTTTAACAGGGCTGACTTAGATAAATTTACTCAAGCTAATTTCGTGTTAATAGAGGCTATTGCAGTTAACCATATATTTAACCTGATTTTTGCCATTACATTATCCTTATGAGTCCTGAATGTTTTGTTGTTAGTTTGAGCATTAAACTTTAACTTGTAATTTTACCTAACTTTTTGTTTTGAACCTGGAACTTTACGGGACAGTAATGATTTTTAGTATTCTCACTTAAAGTGTACATATCTTTCTCTTCCGTAACAATATATATATATATATATATATATATATATATATATATATATATATATATATATATATATATATATATATATATATATATATATATATATATATATATATATTCATCATCATCATGAGCCGTCTGAGAACCCACTGCAGGACTGGCCTATCCCGACCGAAGTAGGGACGATGCAGCAAATATATCTCTACCAAGTGGCTTAGGATGTCTGGTTGAGATTGTATGTAGGGCGAGATGTGCTTGCAAGTGTGATTGTAGTGTTGTAGTTGCTTTGGATATGTGTGTAGTCTGTGAACCAAGTGTAATCGGCCCGTGCAAGCCGACTGGATGCAAACATACTTTACAGTAAGCGACACTGGTTCAACCACAGTACCCCTGTCGTTCGCCAATGCGGTGCACACACACACACACACACACACACACACACACACACACACACACATATATATATATATATATATATATATATATATATATATATGCTGGTGGTAAGGCTGCAGTGCGTGTGCATGGTGAACTAAGTGAATTTTTCTCTTTGAAGGTTGGGTTGAAACAGGGATGTGTCATGTCTCCATGGTTGTTCAATCTGTGCATGGATGGGGTAATAAAAGATGTACAAGGTAGGGTAGTGGATGTTGGAGTGGCCCTGGTGAGAGAGGATAGTGTTTGGAAACTCCCTGTACTGTTGTTTGCAGATGATACTGTGTTGTTGAGTGAAGACGAAGGGGAACTGCAAGGCTTGGTGGATGAGTTTGGGAGAGTGTGTAAGAAACGGAATCTAAAGGTGAATGTAGGGAAGAGTAAAGTGATGGTCTTTGAGAGAGGTAAAGTCAGTCAATGTACAGCGAGGTTGGTGGTGAGGAATTGGAAAATGTGAGTACGTTTAAGTACTCGGGTAGTGTGATGAGTAAGGATGGAGGTTTGGAGGGTGAAGTGCTTGAAAGGGTACAGCAGGGAAGAAAGGTTGCTGATTCTTTGAAAGCAGTGATAAGAAACAGGGAAGTGAGCATGGAAGTGAAAAAGTTACTAAATGACAGTATTGTGATACCAACTCTAACGTATGGAAGTGAAGCTTGGACGTTGTTGGAACGACACAAGTCAAGAGGGGGAGAGCAGTGGAAATGAGTTATTTAAGAGGAGCCTGTGGAGTCACATGGAGAGACAGGCTGACGAATGAGGATATAAAGGAGCGTTGTGGTGTGGATGTGGATGTGATAGGAAGCGTTATGAGGAACACACTGAGGTGGTTTGGCCATGTGGAGAGGATGGAGGGTGAAAGACGAAGAGAGTGTATGTGAGTGAGGTGGAGAGGGGAAGAGGGAGGGGGAGACCGAAGATGAGATTGAGGGATGGGTTGGAGAGGTATATGAGAGAGGGGGGTGTGAGTTGGGAGCAGGGCAGTGAAATGGCGGGGGACAGGGCGACGTGGAGGCGATTTGTTTGTGGCCACCCCAAACGGGATTGAGGCGTCTGGCAATATATATATATATATATATATATATATATATATATATATATATATATATATATATATATATATATATATATATATATATATATATGTACTAATTTGTCCATCGTTTACCAAACAATTGATCAATCCATCCATCCATTTTATTTTCTCCCTCCTTCCATCCAGCAGTGTATCTGTGTCTGTGTGTATGTGTCTGTGTATATGTATAAGTGTCAGAGGTAATCTCGGGTGGCATTATTTTATCCCGGGTGGGTATTATTTCTCGTGTCTTAACATCGGGCTGCTATGACTCACTCTCAGATACATAAAACTGTCTGGTGGTAGTTATAATACATTACCAGAGTTGTCCCTACCTTGAGAGGGTTAATTATGTTTTTATTAACGGTCAAGTTCCTGTAACTCACTCTCATATAAATAAAATGGTATGGCTTTAGTTGTAATAGAGTAGTAGAGTTGTGGTTACCGTGAGAGGGTTAATGGTAACAGTATTAACACTGTGATGGGTGCGTGGTGGAATATGGATGAAGGAGTGCGTGAACGGAGAGGAACACAGTGTAGGATATAAGACCCATTGCTGGTGCAGTTACATACACAGAGAGAGAGAGAGAGAGAGAGAGAGAGAGAGAGAGAGAGAGAGAGAGAGAGAGAGAGAGAGAGAGAGAGAGAGAGAGAGAGAGAGAGAGAGCAAAGGAAAACATATATAAAGTAAAATTCATTTGTTGGAATGTCCGTGATATAGAAGGAAGCCATCCTCTTTCAATTACGTGACAGAGTTGTTCTGGTCACTGATGTTAATTGTATTACTCAGCTTGTGGACACTTAGGCTGAAGGAAAGATTTGATTCGTAAACATACAGATAGATAGATAGACAGACAAATAGATAGATAGATAGATAGATAGGCAGGTAGGACGATAGAAAGGTAGGTAGGTAGATAGGCAGACTGATCGATAGACATGCATAAATTGTTAAAGATAGATAGATGGATAGATAGGTAAGCAGACAGATTTTCTGGCAGACTCAGTGATTATAAGTAGAAATGTAGGCTGGCAAACAAAAAGATAGACTGACAGAAAAGCAGACAGTGACAGACAAGAAGAGAAGCAGCAGAAAATCATTATACATAGATATATCTAGAAGACAGACAGAAGCGGAGACAACCAACAATGGTAGATAACTGAGTCTTGTTACTGACAGCCCGGGATCGAACCCATCGAAGGAGAATGGCTTCTTTTTATATCACGGACACTCCAACAAATGAATTTTACTTCATATTTCTTTTTCCTTTGCTCTCTCTCTCTCTCTCTCTCTCTCTCTCTCTCCAAAGTGTGGGTACACACTTCGCTCTGGACAGTCCAACACCACAGGCGATGGCTACTGCAAAATGTCCAATGATTCCACCCCATTTTGGTCAACCTGCTTTCATGAGGATGCCTCCCATGCCATGACTGGGACATTTCCCAGGCAGTGCTGTTAGCAAATAAATATTCACATGATTTAATAGTAGTCTTTTTTATACCATCCTTTTGACATTTCCTGATCAGTGTATTTTTATTGAATAGCTTATCAAGATATCACCAGGTTATGACAATGTTTGGAGACGTTATCAGTGAACTGTTGACGACAACTGTACCCCGTTATGTAATGAAAGAGAAGGTTGTAAAATCTATTACAATGTCACCATCTTGTCTGCACACACACACACACACACACACACACACACACACACACACACACACACACACACACACACACACACACAGAAACCTGAAATCAAACAGAAATGAGAAAAAAAAAGCACAAAAAAGAAGCTTAAAACACCACTCAAGGTCGACCCCAGGCTTCACTGCCCAGACCCAGTTATCTACCTGTAGTGAATCCAGTGGCTTCTGTCCCATATACGTAACGATGGTTTATTCTCTTTCTCTCTCTCTCTCTCTCTCTCTCTCTTTCTCTCTCTATGCACTTCGCTGTTACCACTACACCATGGTATGATAAATGTTAAGCCACATAAATTCTATGACAACCAGGTAAATCAGTTATAGGAGGATATATTTCAATCACTTCACATCAGGATTATTGCTTAGACCTACGCAACTCGGCAAGTGACAGAGCCGTTTCAATTTTCCTGATATGTTGTGATTGAAATATTTCCTCCCATAACGGATATACCTGGTTCATCATAGAATTCAGGTGGTTTAGCTTTTATCACGCCATGGTGTAATGGTAACAGTGCCTGACCTTCATCTAGAAATCCTGCGTTCGGTTCCCTGTCAGGAGTGTAAAAAACATTTGCGCAGACGTGTGTTATGTGTGTTTCTCCAACATATAAAGAGGCTTTATATGTCGGAGAGAGACACATTACACGGGAGTGTACAAAAGTTTTTTACGCTACTGGCCGAGAATGGAACCCAGGACTTCTAGATGAAAGTCAGGCACTGTTACCACACAGCATATACACACGTGCATAAATATGTGGAAAGTTTTTGATGCGCCAGCCTGGAATAGAACCCTAAAACTCTAGACAGAAGTCTGGCACCGTTACCACTAGGATATCGGGATGGAAACATGGATCCCAGCCACACCTCCGGAGTCTCTCCAAGTCATTTGTCAGGGTTTCTGGTAAAGTGTTGGCCACATTTTCATGTACTCTTTATAAACTCTGTAAGTACGATGATGTGTTCATTTGTATTTGTTTTTTGCTCCCATCACACCGTTTTAATCCTTAACCTTCCAAGTTTGGTCGAAATTTTACAGACTCTCCAAGCTGATTTTGCTGGGTCAGTGTTTGAAGCCCTATGATCTTGACCATTGACTTGTTGTTCTAAAAACAAGGTTTCCTAATTCTTTGATTCACAACCCATCAACATGTTTGGTTGAAATGAAAAAAAAATTCTTTGAGTTATTTTGTTCACACACACACACACACACACACACACACACACACACACACACACACACACACACACAGGAAAAAAAATCCGGTTACACTACTAAGGATGAATTGATCAGATACTACCTGAAACCACACATCCTAAAGGAGGTCCTTGCTAAACATCCAAAGTTTACATCGTCACTTTTAAAAGGGAGTAAGATCATTACTAGTATTGACTCTATCAGCTGTATTCTAGCGAAGCCAGTTTGCACAATATTACTATCATTGCCATAGCCATTACATTTTACTTTTTTAACTTGATAAAATGCCTGTCAACTTTATAACCACTACATTTCCCCCCCCCCCTTATTTTTAGATACATTACCTTTGCTGTCGTAACCTCATATGTATGAAAAAATCCTCGTGACTTGTATTATGGTAAGCCACCAGACGTGTGTGTTACTAAAGGGTGCGCCTTTTGTGTACTGTTTACACTAAACTTGCACAGTAAACGGTCAAATCAAATCACACACACACACACACACACACACACACACACACACACACACACACACACACACACACACACACACACACACACATTCCCGCTTCGAGGGTCGCAGGTGTAAAAATACGTCATAGAAGTGATGGTGTTAATTTGACCTAAAATTGGCGTCTCTCTCCCCTATTTTGCAGTTCGTTTAATTATTTTTCTGCTTGTCATCTTTCAGTCTGAAATTCCGTCCTTTGCTGCCTTCCTTTCTTTTTTGTTCCATCCCTTCTTTCTCTGTCTTCCTCATCCTTTTCCCGTTTGTCTCTGTTTCCTTTTTTATTACCTTCTAGTTTCCTTCCTTTCTTCACCTTATCATAGCAATAAAACTTACAAGGGAAGGAGGAGCCAAGGTGAAGTAAGGTGGAGGGGCCTGAGACTCTAACAAAGGTGTCTCAAGTTCCACCCTTATAACGCTCCTTTCTTCGTTATTTCTCTTCTTCATCTTTTTTTCTCTTTCTTTTTCTTACTATATTCCTTATTTTTTTCTTTATCCCTAATATCGTTTCTCCCAAATTTCTGACTTTCTTCCGTTCTCCTCTGTTTCTCACTGTTTATTCCTTTCCCCTTGGTTATCTTCTTTTCATCCATCTCTCTTTCTTACTTTCACGTTTTCCATTTTGGCAGATTTTTTTTTCTCTTACTGTTTTATCCCTTTATACTACTTTCGTATTATGCCTTTTCTCGTAATGTCCTTTTTCTAATTCTCTTTTGTCTCTTTCTTCATCCTTTCTTTCTCCATTATATTAGAGCATCACAAGCAGCAAGTATCTAGGAGACAAGATGAAGTAAGCTTATCATCATTATGGTAACCTACTTCATATCATCATCATCATCATCATTATCCATACAAATAACATTATTCTCGTCAATTATAACATACATCACCATCAACATATCAATGAACATCACAGCAACTTACTGCATATCATTGCCACCACCACCACAGTCATTATCATCATTGTTATCGATACAATTATCATTATATTTGTCAGTTGTATCCAACATCATCATCACCCTTATCATATGCATTAACATCATAGTAATCTAATGCATATCACCATCATCACTAACACCATCACCACCACCACGACCATTACCACCATCACCACCATCACGATCATTACCACCATCATTAATCAAACATTAACATTATACTCGTCACCTGTGATCTACATTACCATCATCATATTCATCATCATCATCATCATCACCATCGTCATCAGCATTACAGTTACCAGCATTAGGTACGTTAGATCACAGCCACCACTATATTACAGCATCACAAGCTACAAGAGAGGTAGGAGGCGAGATGAAGTAAGGTGCAGCGGCCTGGGACTCTACTACACCTGGACTGAGTTCAAACCTTCACCAGGAGGTCCATCTTGTCTCCTTTATTTATTTTTTTATTGTTTTTACTTCCCTCTTCGTTTCCTTTACCTTCTTTTCCTTTTTCTGTGTTTTCCCTTTTCTTTCTCTCATTTTTGTTTCTCACCACTCTTTTTCATTTTCATTGCCGGCCGCGATAGCGATGCCAGTATTGTTTCCAATTTGTCTGTCTCTTGTATGTCTGTTAGCACGATAACTTCGCAGCCGCTCAAGATATTATCACAAAATTTTACAGCCGTGTAGTAGGGATGAAAATCTCCTACGAGTTCGAGATTGTTGAAAGTAGGTCAAGGTCTGTGTGTGTGTGTGTTAGCACGATAACTTCGCAACCGCTCATGATACTACAAAATTTTACAGGTGTGTTGTACGGATGAAAATCTACGAGGTCGAAATTGGTGAAAGTAGATCAAGGCCAAGGTCAAGGTCATATTCCGAGCCGCGCTGGATATGTATCGGCTCGCGGGTGGTGTGATTCCCCCCTTGGGGGGCCTCTAGTTATGAATGTTTTTGCTTTCTCATTTTTCTTTGGTAATTATATTGCTTATTTTGGGGGGAACCTTCTTCCATTTCCTTTTTTTATCTTCTATGTTTCTATCCCCTCACTTTTTCCTCTACTTCCTTCTTATCTTCATGACATGTTTTCTTTCGTCCTTGCATTCTCCACTAACACCATAAGCAACAAGAGAGGTAAGATGCTGGATGAAGTAGGATGGAGCAGCCTGGAACTCTACTACACCTGTACCAACTTAACACCTTTACTGTTTATATTCCATTTTTTTCTATCTTTCTTTCCTTTTCCTTCATTTCATGTTTTGCTACTTTTTCCAGTTCCACGTCTTCCTATTTCTTCCCACGTTTCCTTCATTCTTTCCTTTGGTTCCTTTTGTTTATCAGTTCCTGTCGCTATTCTCCTTTTCCATTTCATTTTCCTTTTATTCATTTCCTCTCTTTGTTTTTTTTCTCTTTCCGTCTTTCTTTCTTCATTACATATTGCAGCAATAACTGATCAAAGGAGGAATTAATCAATATCAAGGTGTAGCGGCCTGGCACACAAATATAGGTGTCTGCAGTTCCACCGTAATCAACAAGATGTTCCTTTACAGGTTCATCTTTCTCATTCCCTTTTTCTTTCTCCTTTCTTTTTTAGCTCATATCACGTTTGTCTCCTGTTCTACTTTGCTTTGTTCCTCTTTTCATTTTTGTGTATTTTATTTTTATTCATCTCATTTATAACTACTTTTATTCGTTTTCGTTGTTTTTCCTAATCATACTTTTTCTTTTCTTTTCTTTTTTTTTTTACTTTTCCTTGTTGACCGTTTATTTTCATTACATTAGAATTTCACGAGAGGACGTAAAGGTATCATCATCCGTGTTAACATGTTGGACATCAGTATATTCACCACCACAACAAACATCATCATCATCATCATCATTATCCGTAACGTTAATCACTGTCCTCATTAAAACTAACCTAGACAACCATCACCATCACCAGTACAATCAGCATAATTAACATATATAACCATTATTACCGTCATCATCATCATCATCATCATCATCGTTGTCGTCGTCACTATCATCTCCACCTCTATCAGCTATATCAGATCAAAGCCACCACTATATTACATCACCACAAGCTACAAGACAGGTTAGAGGCAAGATGAAGTAAGATTAAGAGGTAGGAGAATCTACTACATCTGTACTCACTTCAAACCTTCACCTGCCTTTTTTCGTTCCACATTTATATATCTCTTGCTCTTCTTCTGTCTTCATTTCCTTGTCTGTCTTTGTTTCTCCTTTTCATTTTCTATCGATTTGTCTGTCTCAGTATCTTTCTATGTATCTTCCGTACTACCAATGTACCTCCTACAGTTGGACTTCAGGTGGCAGGGGTTCGTTCTACCGAAATCTACACCTTCAATACGATGGCGTAAGTTATATTTTATACTTGGCATCATTACAGGCTACGATTTTATTCAGGTAAGATCCCTGGTAGAGAGGGTGTTAATGTAGACGATACCCAACCCCTCCAGTTGCAAAAGTCTGCCCTAACCCACCTGCATAAATCTCTGGACACTGGAAAAGTACAATGAATAACAAGGAGATGAGACCTGGCCGAGTTGAACGGCCTGGGTCGCTGCACCAGAGGCCAGGAATTTACGCCAACTATCCATCTTCTTTTTTGTCGTGATTATCTTTCTCACCACCACTACCACCACCACCATCATCATCACAATTATTATCACCATCATCACCATCATCATCAGTATTAAAGCCAGCTCACATCCCAATTCAAAATTACTACTGCCTTCACCATTACTGATGTGTAGATAAGCTTTTCCATCATAGCCACCATAATCGTCATCATCATCATCATCATCATCATCAAAGTTAGCCCACATCACTACTGAACATCATTAACATCATCACAATTATTGGCTATGTAGAACTAATTTTTATTCTTTCAGTAGCATCATCATCATCATTAAAGTTAACCACATCACTACTGAACATCACTAACATCATGAGAATCATTGGCTGTGCAGAACTAATTATTTATTATATCAGCATCGTCATTATCACCATCATTATTCCCTCCGACAAGGAAAGAATGTTTTTACCCCTGTTTGTTTGTTTGTTTGTTTGTTTGTTTGTTTGTTTGTTTGCAGGATTACGCAAAAACTAAAAGAGAATTTTTGATCAAATTTGGTGGGTAGATAGCCCATGTCCCGACCGATCCGGATCGTCTTTCAGTTTCTGGATCAGTAAAACACTTTTTGCGAAACCCTAACGAATGATGAGAAAACCTAACCCATTATGAAGAGTGGTATGAATATTACGTTGCCCTTGTCAGAGAGATGCGCTTCACAGAGTGCCCCTCAGGTTGCCATCAGTTTCCATATAATAATGATCACCATCATCTGTAGAAGGGTGGCCTGCAATCCTACCGGACCCAGGTTCAAATCCCAGCTGGGGCAAGGAACAGTTTAAGGATTTGAATTTCATAAAATCTGACTTTACTGATCTACCAGAAGACCCGCCGATATGTAAAAATACCCCCGCTAATACCAGTATACCCGTCCTGTATGAGACAGCCCTAGCATGTATTCAGTATGGACGGTGGGTGTTAGCGCAGAAATGGTGACATGTAGAGGTGTAGGGTATGTAGAAGGACTACTGGGCCTTGGAAGCACAGTGTGAAGCCTATGCCCAGAGTCGGGCACATAAAAAAAAAAAAAAAAAAAAGGAAAGAAAAAAAACAGTATCACTACCACCACCACATTCATCATCATCATCATCATTTTCTATCTTTCCAGTAGCCCTTTCGTCTGCATTATAATACATCATCACAAGGTACAAGAGAGGTGGGAGGGGATATGCAGTAAGGTGCAGCGGCCTAGCACTCCAATACACCTGTGCTGAGTTAGGCTACAACCTCCATTCATTTATTACGCTTCTGTTTTTACTTGAACATTTTCTGTCTATTTTGTTTCATTTTCTTTTCTCCATTTATACGTCATTTGTTTCTTTTTCGTATTGCTTTCTTCTTTATTTATTTCTTTGTTTTTCTCTTGTCTTCGTGTTATCTTTTATATATTTCTCTTTCATATGGCCATTTCTTTAATATTCTTTCTCTTTTCTCTAGTTTAGTATCATTGTCTTTCTTTATTTCTTATATTCTTTCTTTTGCTTCTTTTTTTTTTCTCTCCATTATATTACAAGCCACAGGAGACGTAGGAGGTGAAATGAAGTAAAGTTACTGCCTACTAACCTCATCACCACCACTACCACTACCACAATCATCATCATGGTCATCATCATGATCATCATTGTTATTATTATCATATTCAGACTATTATCATCATCATCCAAACCCACATCCATCACTACCACTTTCCTTATAACCAGCACCATGAACATTATTCACACAATCATTATCAACATTATTATCCATTCAACAATTGTTTTTCCTTCATCTGTTCTGTTAAAAAAAAAAAAAAATCATCATCGCCTTCACCATCAGGTACTTTATCTCTGGGCCACTACTATGGTTCGTCCACGCTAATTTGACAAAGATTTTCATCATTCCCTCGCCCGGACGGAGTCCGACGAGATAATGTTTTCGATCGAGTTTGTTTATTTGTTTGTTTGTTAGCATCATTACGGAAAAAATGGATGAATGAAATTACATGAAACTTTCAAGATTTGTGGGCACTGGTCTCAAGAAAAAGTGATTGAATTTTGGAGGTAATCGGGTGACCGTGAAAGGTCAAAATCAGGGTCACGGATTTTCAGAGGGCTATAACTTGAATCCGGTTGAAGATAGAGATATTTACTATCAGGAACATACAGGAACTTGTCATATGGGCTTTCATTTGGCACCAAGACCTTTGACCTTGAGTAACCTTGAAAGGTCAACTCAAGGTCACGGATGTTTAGGGGGCCATAACTCGAAACTCGTTGAGGAGATTTTTACTATTATGAAGATATAGGAAGTCTCATAATTATGGGCTTTCATTTGGCACCATGTCCTTTTTCCTTGAGTGACCTTGAAAGGTCAAACGCAAGATTATGGATTTTCAAAGGACGTAACTTAGAAACATTTGTGCTATTACCTTAGGCTTTAATTGTACGAGTGTAGCCTACTAACACTAAATTTCAGTATTTAAACAGCAGTAAAATAACTGCTGGCGGGCGAGGTTTGTTGTGCCGACACCACATGTTTTACAGTGAATTTCCCGTACCTGAATGGTAGATTAATACTACTACGCTCTTCATCGTTTCAATAGCACTCCTTCATGAATTGGGCCATATTCTAGAGTCGTTTGTTACAGACAGAGATACTAGTACGGTGATTTTTGGCTATGTTAAATTGTACAGAATATAGCAAGATATCCTGAGTTAATCTCTTGTTTTAGCTCTGAACTCCTGACTGAGAGAGATGGCAGTTTTGAGTCATTTATAAGAAGACAGAGTATTGTACTATATCCTGCTCTCTATCTCTTGGTATAGCTCAGCAGTCAAGATGGAGAGATGGCAGTTTTAGGCCAAGCTATAATGGGCAGAGTATTAAAGCATTATAAACACCCAGGGAGGCAGGAGGCGATATGGAGATAGGTAGAGCGGCCTGGCACTACTATACCTGTCTACACTTCCACATCATACCTTTACACATCTTGTTTTACTTTTTTCTGTTTTCGTTCGTCCTATTTTTTTCCTCTCTTGGTTTTCGATTTTTCTCATTTTCTTCTTACCTTCTTTTAGCCATTTCTGTCTTGCTTTTTTCCCCTTTCTACAATTCATATTTTGCATCAATGTCGTCTTTCCTCCTGTTTACTAAATTTCCATCCTTGCTTCACCGTTTCTTTCTTGTTTGTCTACTTTCTTTTTGTTTTCTTTTTCCTTGTCGTACATTTTGTTTCGTTTCCTTTCTCTCCTCATTTATAACCAGTTTGCTGACTCCATTTCTTTATTCCTTTCTACTGTGTTTTTTTTTTTTTTTTCACAATATTACAACAATAAACCAACAAGAAAGTAGGAGCCAGGGTGAAGAAGGGTGGAGCGACCTGGAACACAAACAAAGGTGTCTGGAGTTACACCTTCTCTGTTAACTCATTTCCTGTTCTTCTTTTCATTTTCCTTCCATTTCATTTTATTTTCACTCCTTCTTCTTTTACAGTATTGTTGTTTGTTTCTTGTTCTCCTTTTTCAAACCTTTTCTTTTATTTTTTCTTAGTTCTTTCTTTCATAGCCTACTGTTAATTTTTTCATCATTCCATAATTTTTTAGCCTCTTACTTTTTTCTTTACCTTTTATACCAGAATATCTCGCTCTTGCATATAGTTTATCATTTCTCTCCTTCCTTCGCAATGTATTATATAATTCTATTATTTCTTTTTTGGTTTGTCTCTTACCCTCTATTTCTCTTTCACATCCGTCTTGCTTGCCTGCGGTTGATGGGTCTGCTCGGCCAAAAAGACTAGAGCTGTTCAAGAACGACAGTAACGACAAAACCTTCTTATTCTCCATATCTGACATACTGCAGCATCACTGGCTTTAAGATAGGCAGGAGGTGAGATGAAATATTATCAACGGCACTAATGTTTTGTTTATCATTATTACCTTCACCACCACCACCACATTAACCATCATTTTCACCACGATCATCACAGTAATTATCCGCACAGTTATAATCATAAAAATCAAAATTAACCTAAATCATCACCACCAACACTAACACCTCCACCGTCATCATTATCGTACTTGTAATACCTCCAACACTAGGCACATTACATCAAAGCCACCACTGTATTACATCACAAATTATAGTTCGTTTCAGTTTTCTCTTCTTTATCCTCATCCTTTCTTTCTCAGTGTTCATTTTTTGATTCCTTCCTTTCATTTTGTTACCCTTAATTTTTCTGTTTTTCTGCTTTTCATTTCTTGTCTTTCTTCTTTCTTGTCATCTTTCTATTTTCTTTCGGTGTCCTTTCTTTCTTCATTGTGTCACAGGGATAAAACTACAAGAGAAGTAGGAGCCAAGGCGATGTAAGGTGGAGCGGCCTGAGTTTCCAACAAAGGTATCTCGAGTTCCACACTGAAGAGCCATTGGCTCCTTTTTGCATTTTCCTTATTTCTTTCATAGTTCCTTCTCTTGCTTTATATCGGCGTTTATACCCTTTATGTGTTTTACTGTGTTTTGTTTCGTTGCGTTGGCTTTTTTCTCTTTCATTCTCTGTTCTTCCTTGCTTCTTAATCACCTTTCCTTACTAATTTCTTGTGATCCTCTTTTCTGCTACTTTTTTTTCCTTTCGATCTCTCCTTCATTATAATTTTTTAAATGTTTGGCTTTTTGCTTTATCCTTGCATGTCTCAGTTCTCTTTATTTTTCTTTTATTTCCTCCCTTCTTCACCTTTCCGTCTTCCTCTTAATTGTTTTTTTTTTTTCATTTTTTATAGTACATTTCAACATAGCAAGCCCGAAGAGGTGTGAGAAGTGAGATGATATAAGGATATTATCATCAGTATTAACATACAGTATATTACCATCATCACCACCATCATAACCATCACCGTCTCTATCATTATCATCATCATAGTTAGGCATACACATCATGATTTAAAAAACCTTCATCATTGCTATGATCATCACAACCACCACACCGTCACCATCTACAGCAGTAGCATCATCATCATCGTTTATCACCAACACCGTCAGCTACATTAGATCAAAGCCACCACTATATTACGGCATCACAAGCTACAAGAGAGGCAGGAGACAAGATGGAGTAAGGTGGAGCGGCCTGGGACTAGGGTATGAGTACTGAGTTTAACCAACCTCCCTTCCATATTCCACTTTCATATCCATTCTGTGTTTCTTTCCCCTACTTCTGCTTCCCTTATTGCTTTAGCTCTCTATTTTCCTTCTGCATTTTTCATTTTTCCATTCTTTACTTCTCCCTCTCTCACCTTTTCCTCCTTATTCCATACTATAACCACATCACAGTTTAAAAGAGGTAGGAGGCGGGATGGAGTAAGGTAGGGGTCTGGGACTCTGCTACAGTCGTCCCAAATTCAAACTTTGCCACCGATATATCCCATAGTTTTCCTTTAGTAACTTCCTTTTATCGTGAAGCTTCCTTTTTCTGTACATCTTTTATGTTTGCCATTTCCTTTTTTTTATTATCTGTTCATTCCTCTTTCCTCCAATCTCCTCACTTTTCTTTCTTTTCTTTCTATAAGTAACCTACATTTTCTCTTAGGTACTTTCTCCATTTTCAACAATTCTCTCTCTCTCTCTCTCTCTCTCTCTCTCTCTCTCTCTCTCTCTCTCTCTCTCTCTCTCTCTCTCTCTCTCTCTCTCTCTCTCTCTCCATTTCCTGCACATCATTTTCTATCCTTCTTATTTCTGTTTTTGTTTCTTAAATTCTCCACTATGTTACAGCAATACAAGCTGCAAGAGACGCATTAGGCGAAATGATGTCACGATAAAGAACGTTAATGTATTTTCTCTCATAAAGCGCCAACGCCGAGATGAGTTACTTCTACCTCTAAACAAGTTCGACATTAGTTATAAAAGTTTGCTAAAAATAGTGAATGATATTGTGACTAGAACAGCGGGTATGAATCGCAAATGCAAGAGATGCAAAACTAATATATGAAATATCTAATTAACTATACGCGACATGTTACAGTGGAATAAACTACCGGCAACAGTGATTAGTACAATAACTATAGGTACATTGCAAACTTAGTTAGATAAATACTAGGAGAGTATAATCAGTAACCAACTGTGTTTATTTCCAGGCTGACGTGTATCCTGACGACAGTGAGACGAGTACAGTCAGCCTCGTCTATCGCGGCACTCCACTTTGCCAACTACGTTTTTTCCTGGGCGAGTAAACCATCATAAAATACTCTCGTCTAAGCCGTATTTTGGGATAAGAAATGTTGTTGATAATTCAACTATAAAATAACAGTACCAACTTACTCTACACCACAATCTTCATCGCTGACAGTGACATCACAGCCATCAATATCACCACCATCATCATGCTGATAATCATATCATCATCATCATCAACAACAACAACATTATTCACACTTCATACAAAATTTTCAAAAACTTTATCTCATAACTGCTATCATTATTACCGCTACCATCACCACTAACACAACTATCATCATAATCATCATTATTATCATCACTACTACCATCATCAGCTACTTAGATCTGGACATTACTGCATATTACAGCATCACTAACTAGAGAGGTAGGAGGTGATATGAAGTAAGGTGGAGCGGCCTGGGACTCTACTACTGGTGTACCGCGTTCAAACCCACATCCACTGCTTCCTCCTTTTCTTTTCCTTATCATTTCTGTTCTCGTAATCTCCACACAAGAATTTGGACAGCTATTGTATTCCCTCCGTTTCTTTCTTCTTCCTTCCAAACGCCTTTTTGGTTTGACGCCATGCCTATATTTCTTCACTAATTCGCCAATTTCTGTCGCCCCTTCGACAATTTCAATGGCACGACGCAGGTCCGTGCTCGACGAACGACCATGTTTAAACTCTATCCATATGTTGCTGTGTCTGGAGCTCTGCCAATCAATGTTTCAGTGGGACATTGTAAGGATGGTTGTGAACACGATGATGATGATGATGACTACTGGAAGTGTAATCCATTATTACTGGGCACTCTGATGAAACAACCTTCAGTAATACTTTGATTTCCATAATGATATTTCTGGATCCTACTTCTCTCTCTCTCTCTCTCTCTCTCTCTCTGATTACACAGATCGAAGTCGTAACCACATTAAATTCAAAACCAAATCAACCACTTCAGTATGATGACGTAATGTATATATGTTGTTCTTGGCATCACCATAGGATTTTATTCGGGCAAGATCCCCGTAATAGAGAAGGTGTTAATATAGACGATACACAATCCCCCCAGTTACAAGTCTGCCTTAACCTGCATAAAGTCCTGTGTAAATTGACGAAATGCATGAAAAATAATGAGGACATGACACTGGGCAGAGTTGAACGGCCTGGGTCTCTGTAACCCAGGTACAGAGATGTTCCTGTTCCTTATCATCTCGTTTTCGTTAGTCATTATTACCTTGATCATCATCATCAACACCACCTCACATCATCATTCGACAACACTACCACTATGGCCATTACTGAGCTATTTAAGTAAATATTTTAACATCATTATCATCCTCATCATCACATTCATCATCATCATAATCATCGTCATCGTCATCATTATTATTATTATTATTATTATTATTATTATCATTATTATCATTATTGTTGTTGTTGTTACTGTTGTTTTGTTATTGCTATCATTACCGGTGTTATTATTATCATTGATATTATTTATCTATCTATCTATCTATTGCCCGACGCCCTAATCCCGCAAAGGGTTACCGCAGACAAAACGCCCCCAAGTTGCTTTGTCACCCACCATTTGACTACCCTCCTCCTAACTCACCCCCCCCCCTCCCTCATATACCTCTCAACTCCATCTCTCCACCCCATCCTCGGTCTACCCCTCCCTCTCCCTTCCTCCACCTCACCTACATACACCCTCTTAGTCAGTCTTTCATTCTCCATTCTCTTCATATGTCCAAACCACCTCAGTGTATTTCTCCTAATCTTCTCAACCACATCCACATCCAACCCACAACGTTCCTTCACTTCATTCGTCAACCTGTCCCTCCACGTCACTCCATATGCTCCCCTCAAGTAACTCATTTCCACTGCTTTCACTCTTGACTTGTTCCCCTCTTGCAAGGTCCACGCCTCGCTTCCATACGTCAGAGTAGGGATCACAATACTATCATGCAGTGACTTAACTTCCATACTCACCTCCCTATTTCTCATCACTGCTTTCAGTGTACCAACAACCTTTCTTCCCTGCTGTACCCTTTCACGCACTTCATCCCCCAAAGTGATATTATCATTATCATTATTATTATTTTCATTATTATTATTATTATTATTATTATTATTATTATTATTATTATTATTATTATTATTAATTATTATTGTTGTTGTTGTTGTTTTCTCAACATTTCCTCTCTCCACTGTATTACAGCATGCTAAGCTGCATCAGGGTATGAGGCGAGACAGTAATGTGGAGCGACCTGGGACTCTACTACAGGTGTACTGAGTTCAATCCAGTGTACTGTACTTATTTACTCCTACTTTTTTTTTCTTGTTCAGATTTTGTTTCTCTTTTTCTTTCCCTCATTTCTTTTGCTCTCAGTTTTTATTATACTTTCATTCATAGTTTTTCCCCTTCCTCCTTTCTCCTTTCTGTTTCTTTTTCATCACGTTATCTTTTTTTTTCCCTCTGTCACCATTTATTTGTATAATTTCTTCCTTACTATTTTCCGTTTTCTGCTTCCTTTTATTTCTTTTCTTTTCATAATGCTTTCTTTCCTTTTTCTTTTTCTTTTCTTCCTTTCACCATTCTTTTACATCACCAGGTGAGATGAAGTAAGGTTATTATTATTAGCCTCCAACACCGTCACCACCACTAGCACAATAGCATATTCATTCAGTATACGTCATCATCATCATCATGTCTGTTAACTGTACCTTTATCCATCCATCATCCAATCCTATGTTGACCTATGAGTAGCGTAGGAGCCCTGGGCTAGGGAACTTGGTCCTGACATTTAAGATGAGAGTGACCAGCCTCACTTCCCCTGAGTGGCATTACATGAGCAATAAACCCCAACCACCCCTTGGATACAAACCTACACCGGCTCAATCCGACTGGAGCTCCTTAATTGCCAACTAAACCACCAGGCGCCATAATTTGGTTATATGGTTACCACCCAAAATAGTAAATGGTTTCCTTGTGTACAGGAAACCATTTGGCTTGTCACTCAGTGTAGAGGCACCCACAGGCAGAGGGAAGAGGAAAGAATGAAGGAAAGACAAAATAGGGAGTGTAAAGTCACCCGTAGGCAGAAGTAAGAGGAAAAAATGAAGTAAAGAAAGACAGAAGAGGAAGGAAGGAAGAGAGAAAAGGGCAGACACCCAAAGCAGCATACCTTTATCATTCTCATTAGAAACAACCACAGTCATCATCTAATATACCATAGCAGTAGCCGTGTGTGTGTGTGTGTGTGTGTGTGTGTATTTTGGGCTGCCGAAACTACACATTCAAATCGCACCAAAATTGGCACAGAAATCGCAAAGAAATCGCTGATGTGAAAAAACTTGGTCCCATCACGATTGAAAAACTTTTACTATATTTAATGAACGATCACATTTTGACCAAAACAACGCCGCTCCTGGCGCCCGGCATAGGATCTCCGTAGAATTTTGTGCCCACAGGTACAACTAAAGTATTTCGGACTTGCGGTCGGACAACTTGGGTTCCATTCCCAAAGCTGCAAATAACACGATCAATTTGTTAGCTGTAAAAAAAAAAGCTAAGTGACAACGTTACACTAGAACATCACATAAACGCGGGAGCCCTCCGCAGGAGCAAGTGCGAGGGGCCCGAAGGGCCCACGAGCACTTGTTACTATTATTATAACCACCACCATCATTATTCTTACAGTCTTTATCAGCATCAGCATCCATTTACTGTTTTATCATCAATAATAACCTACTACATCACCACCATCAGCATTAGCAACAATAGATGTAGGCCACCGTTACAGTTCGTCCACCTTAACTTGGCAAAAGCTTTCGTCATTTTGCAGTGTTTTTCCCGTAGGTGAATGGTAGATTAACACTACTACGGCTCTACGTTCTTTCAATAGCAGTTCATCATGACTAGGGCCATATCATAGAATCCTTTGTTACAGTGTGTTACAATGTGGACGGCACTGGATTCTGGTGTGTAAATAATTTTGAAGTGTAGGCAACTGTCTGTGACGCCAGCGACGTAGCGAACTCTAGTTCCAACAACACTGCTTCACGAGGCTCGCCCCACTGCTCGATGTTCAGTTGTGCTGCCCACTGTCAGGCGAAAACATTGGCTCGGACCTGGTCAGAACTTTACTGCCGTGTGTGTACCAGAGGTTAGTAGTTCAAGGCTACATTTTTTTTTTTGTCATAATATCATCACCATCGTCATACCATCATCATCATCATCATTATCAAAACCAGTTAACATCACCACTGAACCTTATTTAACCCATTTTCATTATTGGTGGTAAGAGCTAAGCCTCTTCATCATCATCATCGAACCCAACCCACATCATCATTCAGCATCACTAACACCATCGATATCAATGTGTAAAGATGAGTGTAATTTTTCTCTTTTCATCATTAGCGTCATCATCACCATCATAAACTTCCCGGTAATCATAATCGCCATTAATAGGCTAATAAACAAAGACCAGCATCGTTACCACCACCACAATCATTATCATCATCATCAATTTCATCGTTTTCTGTTCTTCTTTTTTTCCACATTATAGTACAAGCAAAGACAAAAGTCGTGTCGCGGTTTTGTCCGAAGATTAAGTGCAACACTTGAAACATTATGCAATCTCTACCACAGTTACACGTTCGTGGTTGGCTAGCTTCATATCTGCTGCTGATGGGATGACGGTACGAATAAACCCATGAAATCCTAAAGCCTTAACATCGACTCACAAGAATTGCTGAGTCCGAACTTCTTATGAGAGACGAAATGCCAACGGTTAGGCGATGATCACCTGATATATCATCTTACATCTTACCACAAAACGTCAAGCAGACCTATTATACCATGGTATAGAGAGGTCAGGCAACATGCATCCAACTAATAGGAATATGAGAGGTGGCAACATGCATCCAACTAATAGGAATATGAGAGGTGGCAACATGCATCCAACTAATAGGAATATGAGAGGTGGCAACATGCATCCAACTAATAGGAATATGAGAGGTGGCATGATTTTCATTTATTTACGGGACGCGAAGCCTGAACAGGAAGCTCAAACATTTGGTATAGGCATAACCATAGAAAGGTGGATTAGGTTTTGAGGAGGAAGGCACAACGGAGAACCGTCATCGTTCAAGTCATCCTCGTCTTACCAGACCACTATAGGACCAGGAAATAATCACAACAATGGAAGCAGCACCCGGAAGCAGTGCTTACGCCGTAATAAATGGAGTGCACCTAGAATGAAACACACGAACAGTTGAGCGTAGACTTCGGTCGTCCAGGTTCATGTGTTCAAACTCGTCTCTGGGATTCAGTTTGCCAGCCACTCTAAAAAAAAAAAAAAAAAAAATCAGTTATAATAGAATAACTCTGTTCTCATGTGTTGAATACTATAGTGAATATTGTTTTACAACACTTAAATAATGTCCCAGGTAATTATCAACTTGATTAGCTAACTTACAGTTAATAAAGATGGAGAACTGACTTCCGAACACCTATTAAGCTAATTAAATTGTAACGTTGCGAATGTGGTCATAAAAAATAAAAGATGAGAAACGCTTCATAAATACTAATTAAAAACAGCAGCCAGAAAGCTTTAATAATTATGTAGATTAGTTTCTGTAAGTTACAAAATAATTATGCTGGCTCCAGTCACCTGCAGCAAATGGGAACCCAAGTCGGTGCTACCAACTGATCTTTCGACATAAACCAGACCGCTTCAAAATTATAGTCTTTCAGCAAACATTTTCACCAGACTTCACGACACGACTTTTGTCTTTGACTGTACATCATCACAAGCTATAAGAGGTTGTAGGTGGTGACGACCATCATCCGGTCATATGATGTAGAACTGCCTACTTTTTCCTTCACTTTTATCATTCTTTTTCTTCCCCCCCCCCTCAGTCTATGCAATTTTATTACCATTTTCTTATAATTTCAGGTGACATCACAGAGTGACAAGTCTAATGCTTTCCTTTAACCCAGAAAACCATTTACAGCGCTGGGTGGTAACCATATAACCGAATAATGGGGTGATATGGAGGCTAGTATGGTGCGGCTGTTATCTGGGTGGAAGGACACAAATGCGGCGTTCATCCAGGAACCAAACCTCTACACTTTTCCCCACACCTGTCGCAAGGGAACATTAGTTCACTGCACGGGATGGCACTGCAGGGGTGGTTTATTGCCTGCGGTTGATCGGGATTGCTCAACAACAACAACAACAACAACAACAAGCTACTTGTTAGGTCGGAGGGAATACGAATTATTTGCAGTGGTCAGTTCTGCCCTGTATTTATTTGTTCTCGTTTTCTTTTCCTTTAATCAGTTCTTTCTTTTTTTCTTTCTTTTTCCCGTCTAATACGTCTTTTAAAATCTTATTTTGTCATTCTTTCCTCAGTCCCATCTTTTTTCACCATTATCTTCTTTATATCCAATAGTATCTTCTTAATAATGTATATTTTCGCAGTATCTTCTTCCATTCTCTCGTTTTATTAACTTTTCTACCCTGTAATTATTCCTACAGGTAAAATCTCTCCCTCCGTATAACATCGCAAGCTACAGAAGAAGGAGATGAGATGACGTAAGGTTATCATCATCATCAATAATGAGACATTTTAAGTGAAAGAGAAGAAAAAAGATAAAGGCGAAAGAAGGGAGGGAAGGGCAAAGATTTGACTTCGTACACCTGCAGTAGTGTCCCAGGCTGCATCATTTTACATCACATAACGTCCAGCCTCTCTTGTACCTTGTGAAAATGCAATATAATGGAGAAAAATGGGAGAAAGAAGAACAGAAAAGGTTAAGAATAAAGGAAAGGAGAGGTACGACAAGGAAGAAACTGGTGATAACAAAAAGACAGGGAAATAAGAAAAAATAGGAAAGCAAAAAGGACAACGAAAGTTCGATACCATACAAAGTACAGTACAAACAAAGGAAAGATTTAGCAGAAGAAAAGAGAGAAAAACATTTAAAAAGGACACGCAAAAGAAGGCGATACAAAGAAGAGAGAAAGAGAAGAGGTTCTATACGATGTTAGATGTGAGGCCAGCACAGGTGTAGTGGGTGCCAGGCCGCTCCACCTTACTCCATCTCACCTCCTACCTCTTGTAGCTTGTGGTACTGTGTGACAGTGGTGGCTTTGATCTATTGTAATTAATGGTGCTAGAGATGACTGTGACGCTGATGATGATGATGATGATGACTATGGTGATGGTTGCAATGGGGTTGGTAGAGACATTGATGGTGATGTCCAGTAAATTAGTTTTAATGATAATTATCCTACTTCCTCGAGCCTCCAATCTCTCTTGTAGTTTGTGATGCTGTAAATCAAGGGTCGGGAAACTTTTTTACTCTCAAATATATTGAAGTAAATTGATGTTACCCGCACTCCTCAAAGTAAAGTACTGTACATCTGTGTACACATCTGTCAATAGTACGGAGAGTAAGCAACAAATACCATGGTACATGATGCATAGTTTTACATCTTGTTCACTAAAATTTACATCATTTATGTGAAAAATCAGTAATATACCGCACAAATTACCTCTCATACCGCACGCATTGCCCCTCAACTTTTTGTATTTACCCCACTTAGGGAAATTTACCGCTGTTCCCCGACAACTGCTGTAAATAAAGAAGAAAGCAAGGATAAAGGAACTGAAAAAAGAAAAAAAAAATAAGAAATATATAATTAGAATAGTACGGATAAAATACAAGGTTAAAACAATGAGGGAATTTATCATGAAACTGCCGAAGAACGGAACCGGAAATGGGAAGGTAAAAGGTAAAGGAAATGAAAGAAAGGTAGAGAGGAGAAATTAAGAAAACTAGAAGAAAGAAGGAATAAAAATAAAGACGGAAAGAAAAAAGTAAGAAAGAACATCAGACATATAAGCGGAAAAAGAAGTAAGAAAGTGAACGAGAAAGGAAAGGAAAAGAGAAAACAATAATAAAGGAATTCCAACCGAACTCATGGGGTGTAACTCCAGACACATTTATCAGCGTCCGTGGTCGCTCCACCTACTTGGCCTTGGCGTCTTCCCTTGTTGTTTTATCACTGAATTTTAGTGAATAAAGAAAGTTGAGAAGACGTAAAGGAAGGAAAAAGAAACAAAGCAGAAAAAATAAGACGTATGGAATTAAATGAAATGAGAAAGGAGGAATTGGGAGAACAAATAAAAGGAAGAAGATGGAATGGAAGAAAGAACTGTAGAAAGAGGGAAATAAGTGAGGCGAAATGGAGGGAGGAAACATGCAATTGTACCTCAAGTTTTCCAGTTTCTTGGAGAGGATCTAATATCCTTCCTGTTCCTAAAAAGGGACAACTCCTGATTCATCAAACTATAAACCAATTGCAATAACTTCCGTTCTCGGTAAAGTTTTTGAGACACTGATTAACAAACACATAATCAAGCATCTAGAAATCAATAAATTAGTCAATGATAGGCAGCATGGATTTAAACAAGACATTCTTTGCTTTCTTACTCATCAGATTAACAAAACAATAGACCAACCTGGTGAAACACACACAATAGCACTTGATATTTCAAAAGCATTTGACAGAGTATGACACCGGGCCATATTGTCTAAGATGTCACACTATGGCCTTGCATCACTGGTTCCTCGAATTTCTTCTTACCTTCATAGTAGAAAAATATGGGTCATGGTAGATGGAATTTATTCCCAATTTCATTCCATAAATGCTGACGTACCTCAGGGATCAGTTTTGGCCCCAACCCTCTTTCTCATACATATAAATGGCCTCCTATCTGTCACGCACAACCCAATACACTCTTATGCTGATGACTCGACCCTTCATAGTTCTTTCACATTTAGTACTTCCTTTACACAATGTGATAATATAAATTCCCAAATAAACACAGCTATTTCTCTGAACCAGGACCTTTCTAAAATCAATCAATGGGGACAAACAAATCTGGTCTCATTTAATACTCAGAAAACTAAATACATTAATTTCTCCAACAGAAAGAATCCCACAGACTCCAACATAGTTATAAATGATGTTAATATTCCCATTTCCACTACAATTGATATCCTAGGTGTTACACTAAACCCCAACCTAAGCTGGACAGCTTATGTTAAATCCCTTGCTAAAAATGCTTCTAAATAATTGGGACTTATGTACAGAGTCCGTGAGTTCTTCACTGACGAGCAGATGGCCAAATATACAAAAGTCATGTGCGTTCTCAGATCGAATACTGTTCACCACTGTGGAGTGGATGTGGAGCGGTTGCATTGAGGCAGTTGGACAAAATTCAAAATAAAACTATTAGATTAATCATTAATCCTGCCATTAAGCAGGACCTTCCTCCGTTATCTGTAAGTAGAGATGTTGCTTCTTTAGCATTATTTTATAGATATTTTTACCGTAAGTGCTCTAACGAACTGGCTTCAATTGTGCCTCCCCTTCACATTTTCTCCCGAAATACTCGGGAAGCTGGGAGCGCCCATGAACTCACACTCTCTCCCCTGCAATGCAGAACCTCTGCTTATCAAAATTCATTTATCCCCAGAACTACTACTCTCTGGAATTCACTTCTGGGAGTTGCTCCCACAACATTTAATCCACGTTTAGTTAAATCTAGTTATAAATATTTTATGAATGGAGGATGAATTTAGACACATGGACTTTATTTATTTCCTTTGTTTTTCCTTCCTCCGTTCATTATCTATAAAAAAAAAAATGATACAAGTACAACTATTGTCCCAGGCCGCTTCATCTTACTTTATCACTCCTCCTAGCTCTCTTGTAGCTTGTAATGTTGAAATGTGATGGTGACGGGAAACATAAAAATAATAAAGATAAAAAGTGACAGAAGAAGATGAAAAAATACGAAGCGAAAGAGAGAAGATAAAAAAAGAAAGGAAAAAGAAAAGGTGTCAGGAATAACAAAGAGAGAAAGAAAATAAAAACAAACAACAGAAGAAAGATGAACGAAAAGAAATGAGAGACAAAGGAAAAAAAAATTAATGGAAAAAATGAGATGGTAAGAAAAGTAAACAGTGAAGACACGTGAAGGTGTGAACTGGGTAGAGATGCAGTAGAGCCCCAGGCCGCTGCATCTTAATTCATCTGGCCTCCTACCTCTCTTGTAGCTTGTGATGTTGTAATGTAGTGGTGGCTTTGATGTAATGTGCCTAATTGTGGTTTGTTAAAAGTACGATATTGATGGTGGTAGTGGTGATGATGGTGGGGGTGATGTAGGTTAATTATGAATTTGCTAATTATAGCTGTAAGGATAATAACAGTGATGCTGATAGTGGTAGAAATGGTGATTAATGTATTGGTGGTGATGGTGGTGGTAATAATGATGTACAAAACATTAGCGCCGATGATATTAACATCATTTTATATCACCTCCTACCTCTCTTAAATTCAGTCGGTGATACTGCAGTGTATCAGAGAAAAGGAATAAGAAAGATGTTGTTACTGAATAACCCCTGAATGTGTAACCGAGCAGATCCGTCAACCGCATGCAAGCAAAAAAAAAAAAAGAACATGACTTAAAGAAACAGTAAATGCGAAGGTAAGAAATGAAATAATATAATGAGAAGAAAGAAGATGATTAGTAAAACATAAGCAAGAACGGGAGACATAAAGGTCAAATAAAAATGTACGGATGACACATGAAGAAAAAAGGAAAGAAAAAATGAAAAAAATAAAAGGTAAAGGAATAACTGAAAAGGACGAAAGAAATGAGAACAAGAAACACAGGATGATGAATAGAAAAGGAAGGAAGGGGATAAAAACAACCTGGAAGAAAAATGAAAACGATAAGAAAAGGAGACAACACTGAAATATGGGTCGAATCCCAGACACCTTCATTTGTGCCCCAGGTGGCTCCACCCTACTTCATTTTGGCTCCTACTTCCCTTGTTGCTTTATTGTTGTATTATAGTGAACAAAGATAGTAGAAAGGACCAAAGAAATTGAGTGAGCACAAAATGTTGTGTAAGAAGAAACGAAAGGAAGCGAAACAATGAACGAAAAGGAGAAAGGGAAAGAAGAGAAAGGAATAGACAAGCAAGAAAGAAAGTGGGAAACAAAAAAGGAAACTGGGAAAACAGGAGGAAAGAAAGACGAGAATAAGGAATAATGTTAAATATAGGACAAGGATAGAAAGTAATGTGGTAAGAAATAAAAGGAGGTATAAATGGTACAAGTGTTATCTGAGTACACCTGTAGCAGTGTCCCAGGCCGCTCCACCTTGCTTCATCTCGCCTCCTACCTCTTGTACCTTGTGATGCTGTAATATTGACGAGAAAAACAGAAAGAAAAGTAAAGAGGACAGAAAAGAAAAACAGAAAAAGTGAAAATAAATGGCGAAAGAAAGCTAATGAGCAAGACAGAAATTACTGAGGGTAACAGAGAATAAGTAAAATAAAAAAGTATTAAAGGAAAAATGAAAGTAAATAAAAACAAAGAAAGAAAATGTAGAAAATACGAGGACAAATGAACACAAACAAGAGTATGAGTAATGATGATGATGATGATGATGATGATGTGCCTGTGGTAATGATGGCGATGTATGTTAGTAATGATGACGATTCTTACCTTGCTTCATCTCGTATACTGCTTCTCTGGTAGCTTGTGATAAATTATAAGAAGAGAAAACAGAAGGGTTAAGACAGAATATAAAAAAGAAGTAAATAAATGGGAGAAAATGAAATAAAAATTAATAATGGCGAGAGCAAATTAAAAAAAGGCTATGTACTGTCAAGCAGGAATATTTAAAAGAAGATAAAAGAATACAATGGATAAAAAGGAAGGGATAGGAGAAAGAAAAGAAGAAATAATATTAAATAACAATAGCAGTGCAAATGAAAAATATAAAAAGAAACATAACGGAAGAAATTCTTAAGTAAAAACAAAATAGTAATAAATGAATGGAGGTTGTAACTCAGTCCAGGTGTAGTGGAGTGCCAGGCCGCTGCACCTTACTTCATATCCCCTCCCACCTCTCTTGTACCGTGTGATGATGTACTATAATGCAGAAGAAAAGACAACTGGAAAGAAAGAAAATGACGATGATGATGATGATGATGATGACGGTGACTGTGGTGGTGGCTGTGATGCTGATTGTTGCTTGTTATTGATGGTGACCATCATTATACGGAAACTGATGATAATAAAGAAGATTAATGACGATGTTGATATTAAACTTTAATGATGATGATGATGATGATGATGATGATGATGATGATGATGATGGTGTTGGTGGTGGTGGTGTAAAAGCTTAGATGTACACATCAGTAAGGTAACGGTGAAAGTAGCTGTGATTTTGAATAGTGGTATGAGTTGGCTTTAATGATGATGATGATGATAATGATAATTATGACGATGATGATAATGGTATTGGTGGTGAGAAAGATAATCATGACAAAAATGTAGATGGTACTGGTGGGCGTGAACTCCTGGCCTCGGGTTCAGAGACCCAGGCCGCTCGACTCTGCCAGGTCTCATCTCCATGTTATTCATTTTATTTTTCCAATGTCCAGAAGATTTTATGCAGGTAGGCTAAGACAGACTTTTGTAACTGGAGGGGTTGGGTATCGTCTACGTTAACACCTGCTCTACTAGGGGGATCTTACATGAATAAAATCCTATGGTGATGCCAAGAGTAAAATATGAATTACGGCATTATACTGAAGTTGTTGATTTCGGTAGACTGAACTCCGGCCACCTGATGTCCAGTTGTAGGAGAAGATACGTAAATAAATACATTCAAAGATCGGTAGACAGATTAATATATATATAGGTAGATAAACAGAATGTAGAAAATGAAACGAAACAAAGGAAGACAAGGAAGTGAAGACAAAAAAAGAACAAGAGATATACGTGTGTAATGTAAAAATAAAAAACACAGGTGAAGGTTTGAGGTCAGTACATGTGTAGTAGATTCCCAGACCTCTCCACCTTACTTCACCTTGCCTCTAACCTGTCTTGTAGCTTGTGATGTTGTACTTTAATGGTGGCTTTTGATCTGATTTAGCTAATAGTGGTGGAGATAATAGTGATGATGATGATGGTGGTGGAGATGGTGATGCTGGTGGGTACACGTCAACTGTGAAGACTGAAATGGTGTTGGTGATTGTTCTCTAGGTTAGTTTTGATGATGATGATGATGATTACGTTCAGGACGATGGTGATGATGATAGTGGTGATGGTGGTGGTGGTAATTATACTGCTATCGAGTGGGTTAGCACGGATGGTAATAATTTTACTTCTTCTCGCCTCCTACCTTTCTTATACTGTGAGGTGCGGCAACATAATGAAAATCAGAGAGAACAAGGAGAAATATGATAAAAAAGAAAAAATGTATATGATTAGGATAAAAGACGTAAAAGACAAAACGTCGTTATAAAAGAGAATGGAATAGAAAGAAGATACAAAGGAAAAAGAAAAACACAATGAAAAGAAGAAAGAAGTAAAGTAGAAAACGAATCAAAAGTACTAAGGAAAACAAATGAAAGGAGAAAGAAAAAGGAAATGAGAAAGATGGAACAGTAAAAGAGATTCTTCTTGATTAGGGTGGAATTCCAGACACATGTATATGCAGTATTTGTGTGCCAGGCCGCTACACTTTACCTAATATTGGCTACTGCTTCCCTTGATCAATTATTGCTGCAAAATGTAATGAAGAAAAAAAGAAGGGGGAAAAAGACTAGTGAGGAGAAAGATAAGGGAATAAAAGAAAGAAAATGAAATGTAAAAGAATGAAATGGGAAAGGAACTGACAAACAAAGGGAAGGAAGGTAGAGAATGAAGGAAACTGAAGAAATGAGATGATAAGGAGAACGAGACAAAAACAAACTATGAAATGAAGGAAAATGAAAAAAGATGGGGAGAAAAAATGAAAATAAAGCACACACAATAAAGATTTTAAGTCGGTGCAGGCGTAGTGGAGTTCCAGTCCGCCCCACCTTACTTCACCTTGTCTCTTGTTGCTTATGGTGTTAGTGGTGAAAGCAAAAACGAAAGAAAATGTGCGATGAAGGTTTGAACTCAGTCCAGGTGTAGTAGAGTCCCAGGCCGCTGCACCTTACTTCATCTCGCCTCCTACCTTCCTTGTAGCTTGTGATGCTGTAATGTAGTGGTGGCTGTGATCTAACGTACCTAATGATGGTAAAATTGATGCTGATGGCGATGGTGATGATGATAATAATGGTGATGGAGATGCCGGTTACCATTAATGAGCATAATGTTAAACAGATGAATTATGATGGTGATGACTTGCCGTAAGTGCTTGGGATACATTAAAAACATCTACTTGCCCAAGTGCCTGGGGGTTATCTCACCCTCTTCAGACCCACAGTGGGGGTGGAGGGACTTTGGTGACAAGATTGTGACAATGTGAGATAACTTTTGTCTGGCTGTGGCGTAGTGGATTGTTGTCTGGCTCTCACCTGAGAGTCCCGAGTTCGATTTCCGGCGTAATGGTTATATATGGGATGGTGATGATGAATATGATGAGTGCGATATGCAATAGGTTACTATGATACTGCTGGATATGATGATGGCAATTTTGATATAGTTTACATATAATGAGTCTACTGATAACTGCATGATGCTGATATTGGTGGTGGTGGTGGTGGTGGAGGTTATGTGCAGTAGGTTACCATAATGATGATAAAGCTTACTTCATCTCCTCTCCAAGCTGTTGGTAGCTTGTGATGTTATAATATAATGGAGAAAAAAAGGATGAAGAAAGAAGAAAAAGAAAAAGAACATTACGAAAACTGTGTACTGGAAAAAAAAAAATCTATCTATTGTAAGACGCCTCAGTCTCGTAAAGGGTGGCACAAACAAATCGCCTCCATGTCGCCCTGTCCATTGCCGCT
Organism: Coenobita brevimanus; assembly: GCF_032717465.1. Taxonomy (NCBI): domain Eukaryota; kingdom Metazoa; phylum Arthropoda; class Malacostraca; order Decapoda; family Coenobitidae; genus Coenobita; species Coenobita brevimanus. The sequence goes on along the minus strand of NC_137062.1, from coordinate 11,407,213 downwards.
TCATTGCCCCACTCCCAGCTCACTCCGCCGCCCCGTCTCTCATGTACCTCTCCACTCCATCCCTCCATCTCTTCCTCGGCCTCCCTCTTCCCCTCTCCTCCTCAACCTTACTCACACACACTCTCCTCGTTAGTCTCTCGCTCTCTCTTCTCTCCACATGGCCAAACCACCTCGATGTATTTCTCTTAACGCTTTCTATCACATCCACATTATCACTACAACCCTTCTTCACTTCCTCATTTGCCAGTCTGTCTCTCCACGAAACTCCACATGCTCCTATGAAATACCTCAGTTCCACTGCACTCACTCTTGACTTGTGTCCTTCCAGCAAGATCCAAGCTTCACTTCCATACGTTAGAGTTGGTATCACAATGCTGTCATGCAATGATCTTTCTACTTCCATGCTCACTTCCCTGTTCCTTAACACTACTTTCAAAGAACCAGCAACTTTTCCCTGTTTGTACCCTTTCATGCACTTCACCTTCTAAACTTCCATCCTTATTCATCACACTACCTAAGTACTTAAACGCACTCACATTTTCCACTTCCTCCTCATCCATCCTCACTGTACATTCAGTGGCTTCATTTCTCTCAAAGACCATAACACTACTCCTCCCTACATTCATTTTTAGATTTCGTTTCTTACACACACTCCCAGACTCATTCACCAAGCCTTGCAGTTCCTATTCGTCTTCACTTAATAATACAGTATCATCTGCAAACAACAGTACATGGAGTTTCCAGACACTACCCGCTATTATTCGGGTCGCTCCAACATCCACTGCCGTATCTTGTATCTCATTTATAACCCAATCCATATACAGATTTAACAACCATGGGGACATGACACATCCCTGCTTCAATCCAACATTCAGATAGAAAAAGTAACTATGTTTCCTATCCACACTCTCTGTAGCCTTAGTACCCTCTTACATACTCTTCACGGCATTCAACAACTTTCCATGTACTCCACATATCCTTAAACCTTTCTACATTCCATGTCTATCCACCCTGTCATATTCTTTTTCCCAAAGCCATGAAGGCCGCATACAACTTCTTTCCCTTCTCTAGAAACTTTTCCACTAAACACCTAAGAATGAATATCTGATCTACACAACCTCATCCCTTCCTAAAACCTTCCTGTTCTTCTCCAACTAATTCCTGTTATTTTCCTAACTCGGTCAGTAAGTATCCTACAATATACTTTTCCTATAACACTAAGAAGACAAATGCCCTTGTGGTTACCACACACTTCTTTTCCCCCCTTTCCTTTGTACAGGGGAATAATTATACCTGACTCCTAATCCTCCGAGACTCAACCTTCCTCCCAGGCCAATCTGCACATCTTCCACATCCATTCTACTACTATCTCTCCCCCATGCTTCAGCATTTCACCACACACTCCATCAATTCCTGGGACTTTCCCCAATTTGACTTTCTTCATTGCTTCCACTACTTCCATCCTACTGATTCCTTCCTCTCTTCTCACCTCCCCCCTTCTCCCAGCCATTCCCCCAGTCACTTTTACTCGCTTTACTTCCATTCTCTACGTTCAACAATTCCTTAAAGCGTTCTCTCCATCTGCTCACTTTTTCTCCCTTCTCCACTATCAACTTACCATTTTTATCTTTCACGCCCCCACTTACTTTTTTATCATCACGTCAAACTCTCTTTATCTCTTTCCAGAACATTTTCTTACAGTCCCTCTAGTTTACAATCAATTTCCTTCCAACTTCCTGATCCACTCTTTTCTTACTCTCTCTTACTAATCATTTCACCTCTTTCTTCCTTTCTACATATAACTCTCTCTTCTGTCTCTCGACTTCCTCCACGCCCCTGTATCTCATCCACTCACTATATGCTTTCTTCTTCAGCGCCATAGCCTGTCTCACCTCTTCATTCCACCATGCTGTTCCTTGCACTCCCTTTCGTCTTCTCTTCACCCTACACACCACCTCACATGCTACACAGATTTCTTCTGTGAATATTTTGCACACACCTTGCACGTTCCCTGTCTGCTCCAAATCATATTTACCCAATTCCTCCACCACTTCTCTCTTATTTTCTTCCTTTTGTCCATCCTCTTTCAATCTTTCTACCCTCCTTTTATGGAGCACTTCCACCCGTCCTTCCCATCTCCTCCTCCTCCATTTCATTTCATCCTTGACTTTCACCATCACCAAGTGGTGGTCAGTAAGTCTACTCCCCCAACCTCTGTATGCTCTTGCATCCATTACACACCTTCTCATGTTATCATCCACACACACATAATCAATCACTGTCTTCCGTTCATTCAGTTCACCACCCTCCCTTCTCATCACTCGCCACGTATACGTGTGGATCATTTTGTGTCTAAAGAAGGTATTGGCTATCATTAACCCCCTTCCTGCACAAATGTCCACTAGAGCACTGCCATTCTCATCCACAGCTGCAGGCACACCCCACTCACCAACTACCCCATGCACCTTCACATTCCCTACTTTTCCAATCACATCTCCAATCAAATACAGTCTCTCATTCCTTTCTGACTTTTCCATGCACACTTCCACATTTGTTCCAAATTCTGCTTTCACTCAACTAATACTATCTTGCGTTAATGCATACACACACATAATTGCCCACATTTGTAGTCCGGCTTTCAATTTTACCCACACTTGAGCTGACGGATGAATACTCTTTTATATTCTCCTTCCATCTCTTGCACACAATAATACAAACTCTTTCTTTTGCCCTCTCATTCTCACCTACTTCCGCGCATATACCCCATCCATACTCCCATTCTCTCACAGTCTCACCTCACCATTTTGTCTCCGTTATTCCACATACATCCACTTTTGCATCCTCAAGCACCTGGACAGTCTCTCTTTCACCTCATCATTCGAACCTCTTACATTCCATGTCGCAATCTGCACCATGTTCTTTGTTCGGCCCTCAGTCGTCACCTGTTTGTCAGTCCTGGTCCGAGGCTTCTTGTTCTTATTTTTTGTTGTTTTTCGTGGAGGGGCACTAACCCTCCGCCAACCCACTTGTTGTCACGTAGGAAATTTGTGTTGGTTGGTTATAAGGTTACCACGCAGCGTTATAAACGATTTCCTGGTTTCCAGGAAATCATTTGGTTTGCCACTCAGTGTAGAGTTACCCTAAAATAGAGTACCGCTGCACTAAGTGGATGGATGATGGGCTCCTCCACCTACTTAGGTATATCGCACTTTTTTCTATAATCTTACTTCATGAAATGAATGCCTGTCCAAACATTTATAAAAACAGCTTTTCACTACACCGATATTTTCCTTACTGTTCTATGTCACTTGTTTTTCTATGTTCTGTATAGTGCAAAGGCTCAGGCTTGGGCAATGTGGGTGCTGGTAAGAAGGTGATGATGCATGAACACAGCAGAGGCGCTGTGATGGAGGCTGGGGGGTCATAATGTAGTGTTTATGTTGCACGTGACTTCTGGACATTCGCCTATTGTCCACAGAGTCTGACGCCTCAGAAGACTTTCCTAAGACCTCAGAAGGGTGGGGGAAATTCTCAATCTCTGGGGAACCATCAGGGTCACTCTGGAGTGGTGGCAAGGAGCTATGAGCAGAGGCACAAGAGGGCATAGTAATTTCCTTGGCAATTTCCCTCCTTTGGATTTGTCTACCCACTTGACAATGGCACTACTGTCACTTTTTTTTTTAAATAACAGAACAGAGGAAGGAAAAACAAATGAATAAAAAAAAATCCATACAGCAGATTACTGGTGTCCTCCATTCATAAAATGTCTATAACAGTTGGACCTGAACAGCTGTAGGGTGAAGTTGGGAGGGAAACAACTTTGAGGAAGCGAATTCCAGAAAGATGCGGTTCAGGGAATGAAAGAATTCTGATAGGCCGAAGTTCTGCAATATGGCTGAGTGACGTTCCAGTCATGAGCGCTTGCAGTTCCCTCCTAGTCTCACTTTCACCCAACTTCTACCTGCATGATTGGAAGTCCTGGCAGGGGTGGAGGTGGTGAGGGTCAGTTAGGGACCAGCTAACTGCCAGCTGTAGCAAATGGATCAGGCAATGTGGAAGTGGAAATCATCATTCCTACCAATCCAGTTTCCCAAGGAAGACTGGCATTGTCACTCACTTATCCCCCTATATGCCTGCTTCACGCTCTGGACACCACAGAAAATGGGGCAAACACTGGAAGGAAAAGCAAAATATCTATGTCCATCATCCAAGACCCCCAAAGCACCCAATTTGGACGGCATTGTCCATCACCCGAGCTGTAGGGGTTAATGGCCACAGTGACAGCACAGGCAGAGAACCAGAAACAAGTACACAAGCATCTTGAGGCCAGGCTACCTTCACCAGAATACCTTCATGTGTCTTATATTGAATTTTCAGTTGAGCTTCGGAAGCCAGAATGGTTGTTGTGATATGACTGACCATAATGATACTGAAGGAACAACTTCTCAATTCCCTTACCAGCAGGTGGTCGTGCACCATGGCTAAACACTGGAATCTGGGTCCTGATCACCTGGTCTACAGACTGATATCACTGTAGAGATGTCTGATTAAAAATTCCTCCTCCAGTCATCACTGAGCAAACCAAATAATGAACCAGACCACAAGAAGTCCACTCCGTCACACCCACACACACACACACACACACACACACACACACACACACACACACACACACACACACACACACACACACACACCTTCAGATGGTACACATTGTGTGCACTCGTCTACGAGACAATGCTTGAAATTCTCATACTTTTCAAACTCATAATTTCTGTCATAAATTAGTCGGATGTCACGCTAGAGAATCGGGTGAAAAATGAAATGAAAAGATGCCATATTAATTTTCAAGGTTCTAAGAGGCTCGAGAAGGTAAGCCTAGACCCAAATTCAGAGACGACTATGGGGTCACAAACCAAATACGAGTGTGGCACCAGGCACCAGGAGAGCCACCTGGGGGACAATTTGAGGCCACCACTTGGAAAATGCTGTACCAACGAAGTTTACACTGTCTTCACTTGTACCACTTTGTGATTCTTGCTCTCTTGTGGCTGGTGTGTGTGTGTGTGTGTGTGTGTGTGTGTGTGTGTGTGTGTGTGTGTGTGTGTGTGTGTGTGTGTGTGTGTGTGTGTGTGTGTGTGTGTGTGTGTGTGTGTGTGTGTGTGTGTGTGTGTGTGTGTGTGTGTGTGTGTGTGTGTGTGTGTGTGTGTGTCACGAATTCGCGACACTGCATGATTATTGGCGTCTACGAATGCTAGTGGAAATCCCAGTGAACTTTACTCAATTACTTACTAACCGTCCCGCATCTGCACTTCGACTGGAATATCCAAGACATATCATTGTTTCGGAAGTGACTGTTTATAAGCACAGACATTGGTGTATCATTGGGCAAAATAATAGTATATATCGTTCGCCCTGCCCCTGTAACCGCTGGGAGAGGAAGTTCCGCCCTCTTCCCACGATCATGCCCCGCATCCCGTCACTCCCGTGTAACCATTGGCAATCGGAGACCGGCAGCCCCGCGAGACGGACGTAGGGCAGAGCAGTGCAATGCAGAGCGATCAGCAACGGCCACCCTGGTGTCTTGGGCAGCGGATCACCCAGTCTTCTCGTAGTTCTGTGAATCCATACCTCTCCATTCACTGAGTCTAAGACTGGCAGCCCTAAGCGATGGACATTGGCAGGACAGTGTGATGCAGCAGCAATGAGCGGAGGCCACCCCTGGTGTCTTGGCAGTATCTTGGCTTCAGCAGATCACACAGGCTCCTCACAGTTCTGTGGCTATACATAACTCCATTTAACAGCATTTTCTTTCCGTTTTCTAGAGTTAACAGTGTTAGGTTACGTACCGTGAGTGCTTAAGTGAGCGAATTTTCTTGCTCTAAGTTCTCTTGTAACGTAAGCATTAGTTTTGTTGTAATTAATAAATTTACAGCTTTTCTTCTGAACTCGATTAAATGTAAAATCGTGTTTCATTTTTCCAAATTGTTCTTCCTTAACTTTCCTCCCAGCTTGCACAAACTTCCCTTTATCATGACTGGTAGTTAAGCCAGTTCTTTCCTATCAATTCATAATAAAACCGTTCGCACAAGCTAGGAGAGGCGAAAGCAAGAACTGACTGGTAGTTAAGCCAGTTCTTTCCTATCAATTCATAATAAAACCGTTCGCACAAGCTAGGAGAGGCGAAAGCAAGAACTGCTTAAGTTCCAGGGTGAATTATTGATTGTCAGGGGCAGGTTCTTTACTACTTACTAATTCGGCATCAGTGATTGATTATTCCTTGCTGAGTACTGTTTGAAGAAAAAGTTTATAAATTTCTCGTTTTCTGAGAATTGGAGACATAAGCCAGAGTAAAGTAAATCTAAAACTTTTATTCCATAATTAAAAACCTGTTTACTACCCTTTTTGATTGTGAGTGTGTGTGTGTGTGTGTGTGTGTGTGTGTGTGTGTGTGTGTGTGTGTGTGTGTGTGTGTGTGTGTGAAACGAGCTGCAAATTCAAAAGTGTATAAAGGAAAGACAGCATAAACAGACCTAATGACCCTTTCGTGCCTGTGTGTACCAGAGTATAGTAAGGATATGATGTTTAATTTTAGGAGTTGAAAACATTTGTAAAATGTCGTTACGTTGGGGGACGCAGGGAAAAACGTTTAGATAAATAATATCAGTTAACTACACAAAGGTCATTAAGGCAGCAACGTCGATCTTTCATCCATAACCTCAGTTGTCCTGTCTGGTAAACTGGGAGTAGGAGCTAATATACTTTGTTATCCAGTAAGCTAATGAAGCAAGAAACGGGGGGAGAGAAGGATTAAGTTATCATGCAATTCCGCAGTCTGACAGCGAGGCGACTCAGAGATTATAGATTATCGAGTTTGCCACAAATTTTTCGTTGCATCGACCTGTGTTGGAAACACAATTCTTAAACAGTTTTCAGAGGGTGTTTGTCCGTTCATATGTTTACAACTTGTCCTTTCAAATCCGAAGACAGGCACACACCTAGACATGGAGAATTATACTTCGATATTCACAAAATTCATTTGTACTACAAATGCCCCTTCTCAGTTCATAGTTTTTCCAGTGCGAGAAAGGGATATTTTTGGTTATAATTTTCTGTTTGTAGAGAAGATCCGAGCTTTCTGTGAGCCAAGAAGAGAGAGAAGCAAAAAGCCATGAAATAACGCATTACGTTAGAAATCAAACTTCAAAGCCCCTCCCGCCCCAGTGGTAAGGAGTAGTGATGTATTGGATATCCGTCACCGCCTCCTCCTCCGTGGAGCCTCCGCAGTGAAAATAATGTCCACATTACCATCCGCGTCCGCGTCTTCAGACCGCGTTTTCAGACAACAAAAGCAAATCCTCCTCCGCGTCAAAGAACCACAGAGGTTGCTGATTTCCACCCATCCAATATTTCTCCTTTCTCTTTTTGTCATAATTCTTTTTCTCGCTCCTTTTCATCCACAACTCTCCTCTCCGTTCCTTTCGCCTACCAGTCCCTCTTCCTCATTCTGTTTTCTTCTCTCTTAGCTCTCTTCCTCCCTCCGTCTCTCATTGTTCCTCTCTCTCTCTCTCTCTCTCTCTCTCTCTCTCTCTCTCTCTCTCTCTCTCTCTCTCTGTCGCAATAGTTACACGTGCTATGTTAATATATAGGCATATCTGGACTAAAGCTATTACTATTTCATAGTATGACAAGCGTTTTGTTACTTCTTTAAAGTTATTAACTTGTCAAAAGATATACATTCTTCTCTTCTTTTATTATATCTCTTTAATTTATTTTTCACTTTTATCTTCTTTCTTTCTTTCCTCTCTCTCTTTGTTTAACTGTAGTTTTGAGTCGCAGCTACGACGCACACTGGTAAACACGCCTGCCGTACACTTGAGTGTGGCTGAAACTCGTCATTTTGTACTGCATAAATGTACTGTAATATGTGTAAAATGAATCCGCGTCCGCGTCCGCAACAGCGGACACGGAGGTAAAAATAATCCGCAGTTGTGCCCGCGTCCGCAAAAAATAATATCTTAACCTCCGCAGTTTTATCCGCAACCGCATTTTATGAGAAATAGATATCCGGCTCCGCCTACGCAGAGCTCTAAAATTTGGTACCTGATACATCACTAGTAAGGAGCTTCGGACTCAAGAAGGTCAAATACAGAACAGGCTATGACACGAAGACTATAGCATGGTGTAGATTTCATTACACCCGCGTTCATGAAGCGAGAGAGGGTGTTTTATTTTGGTCTGTGTGTGTGTGTGAGAGAGAGAGAGAGAGAGAGAGAGAGAGAGAGAGAGAGAGAGAGAGAGAGAGAGAGAGAGAGAGAGAGAGAATCAAAATCTCACTGAGTTTTAATCAGCTTAAACCCTGTTGGGTGGGGGTAGAAGGACAGCTATGGGACCGACATTTTGTTTTTTTAGAACAGTAGATGAAAGGTGAAGGTCAGAGCTTTAGATCATATATATATATATGTTCTGGCCTAGCAAAATCAAATGAATCTGATTCTATCTGACTGAGACCAAACCTTGTGGTGGGGATGAGGGTAATGAAAGAACGTAAGGGATCGATATTAAGATCAATCAGTCAAAGGTCACAGGGTAAGGTAAAAATTCAACCCGTGTGTCTGTGTGGTAACAAAATGACTCATTTGGACCAAACTTAGTGGAAGAGTAGAGGATGATTCAAGAGTTTAAGGTACTGTCTTCAAAAAAAATACATCAAAGGTCAAGGACAGATTGCAAGGCAGTCTTAAACAAGTTTTATACTATTTGCAGTAAACTTTGAGGAAGGGTTCAAAGTACAGAAAAGATAAAGGCACCCATTTTGAAAACAATTAACCGGAGGTCAGTGTCAAAAGAAAAGGTCAGATGATCATAGACTAAGGCCAAATAAATAATTTTTTATGTAGTTTGACCAGGCAGGGCGGAAGTGTTAAAGGTCGGGCAGGAATGAAGTAATAAGAATTATTTAGCACTGGGCGAAGGAAAATGGTTCGACCCTCAGAACCGGGTCCAAACTTCTTTGCGTGCCCTTTCTCGTCCGATTGCTATTTGCAGTTTATGAACATTTACCTTATAATTTCAGTGAAAGTCAGTGAAAATTGAATTCATTAGTTCAGAACATATCCCGAATGTGAGACCAGCAGCACATCGACCGAGCTACCAAGTCGAACGATATGTCTGTTAGTGGTCAGCATTACAGTGGGTGTACCATGTACCTGACATCATCTTCACACACGCCCATGTCCACTCCACAGACTTATCCTGCCAGCCCTGTCCTGCCACGTGACAGCAGTACCACCACTAGCACCACCACCAGGCCAACGTCGATATACCCAAGGTCTAGACCTCGCTCACACACTCGTAAACTCGTCTTCAATCCACCTGACAAACACCTCGTTCGAGCAATTTACCGCCGGCGTCAAACATTATCGTACCAGTCTTAAACAAAGCGGTCTGTCATTAAAGCAGCAGCTGTGGAAAATTATAACGCAGAATTTGGGAGCTTGGTATAAACACACACACACACACACACACACACACATATATATATATATATATATATATATATATATATATATATATATATATATATATATATATATATATATACCGGAATGTATATGAGGAGTAGACTCTAGCACCAGTCGAGCAGGGCAGTACTCCAGAGGTGGATGGAAAGCTGATGACAGGGAGTGCTGGAGCTCCCGTTTCATCAGCCCTCAGGACTAGTTCCTGACCATCCCCCTTTGCTGAACTTTTTCAGTGTCTCAGTTACACAGAGAGGAGGCCAGCATGCTCTCAAGTACAATTTCTCTATCTACACCAAACTACATGCACAGTACACTCTATACTTCCTATTCAAAATTCACCAAAAATGGAGTCGCTTCATCAAGCCTCGGAGTCCCCAGGGGGGGGAAGACCATAAATGCCCCCACCATCCGCCCCTCTCCCGGTGACGACTCGAGGTGCCTGGAACCACTGTCTGACTCTCTTCTTCTTCATTTCTGTAACATTCGCGGCCTTTCATCTAACTTTCGCTTTGTTGAGCACCACCTCTCCTCCTCTAAACCTCACCTTCTTTTTCTAACAGAGCCTCAGCTGTCTGAGGCAACTGACAGCAAATCCTTTTCTGTATCCTCCTACTTTCTCTATACTCATTTCAAAGCCAAAGGTGGCTGTTGTGTATATATATGCAACGAATTATCTTGCTCTCGTGTTCCTGAACTTGATTCTTCTGAATTCTCCACACTCTGGCTTCGGCTTTCCTATCATTCTCTGACTAAATATATCGGTGCTGTTTACTTATCCCCTAATTCTACTGACTATCAAAAATTCTTAGACTATCTTACTTCTACGATGGAACACATTCTATCCCTTTCTCCTTTCTCTGAAATCTCCATTCTTGGAGATTTCAATGTTCACCACCACCTTTGGCTCTCCTCTCCTTTCACGGAGCCACCTGGTGAACAAGCCTACATCTTTTCTATCCTTAATGACCTAGAGCAGCTTGTACAGCACCCTACCCGTATCCCTGACCGCCTTGGAGAGAGCTCCAACATACTTGACCTCTTCCTCACAACTAATTCTTCTGCTTACTCTGTTAATCTTTTCTCTCCATTGGGCTCCTCCGATCACAACCTTATTACCTTAACCTGTCCTATCACTCCGGTACGGCCTGTGGACCCTCCAGGGGAACGTCGTCTGTGGCATTTTGGAGCCGCGGACTGGGAAGCCCTCAGGCAGTACTTCTTTGATTTTCCCTGGAATAATTATTGCTTCCATGGCCGTGAGCCATCTGAGTGTGCCTTGCGCATTACGGAGGTTATTCTCTCGGGCATGGAAGCATACATTCCTTTCTCATATCCTTTGACTAACGCAAGAAAGCCTTGGTTTAATCACGCTTGTTCTAATGCTGTCCGCAACAAGGAGAGGGCCTACAAAAGGTACTGGAACCAACCCACCCCTGAATCACATCATCTTTATGTTTCTGCCCGGAATTGTGCTAAGTCTGTTCTTCGCTCTACTAAAAATAATTTCATCCATACTAAATGCTCTCAACTCTCCAACTCGAATTCTTCCCGCTCCTTCTGGCACCTTGCCAAAAATCTTTCTAACAACTTTACCTCATCATCCTTCCCTCCTCTTTTCTACTCTGATGGTTCTGTAGCTATTTCTTCTACTGATAAAGCAGATCTCTTCGCACAGACTTTCTCCTCCAATTCCACCTTAGACGATTCCGGTGCTGTTCCTCCATCACTTCCCCCCTCTGACTTCCTCATGGCTGACATTAAAATTTCTTCAGTTGATGTATTTTCTGCCATCACTGGCCTCAGCACTAACAAGGCATATGGGCCTGATGGGGTCCCTCCTGTTGTTTTCAAGAACTGTGCTTTTGTGCTTACACCCTGCCTAGGCAAACTCTTTCGCCTTTGTCTGTCAACTTGTACCTTTCCTTCTTGCTGGAAGTTTGCTCTCATTCAGCCAGTCCCAAAGAAGGGTGACCACTCCCAACCCTCCAACTATCGTCCAATTGCTTTAACGTCCTGTATTTCAAAAGTTTTCGAGTCAATTCTCAATAGAAAAATTTTAAGGCATCTTTCCTATCACAACCTTCTTTCCAATCGTCAGTATGGGTTCCGTCAGGGACGTTCCGCTGGCGATCTTCTCACCTACCTTTCAGACTCCTGGTCATCCTCCTTTCGGGACTTTGGAGAAAGCTTTGCCATTGCACTTGACATCTCAAAGGCTTTCGATCGAGTCTGGCATAAATCTTTAATTTCCAAACTGCCCTCTTACGGTGTCTATCCTTCTATCTGTGCCTTCATCGCTAGCTTCCTTTCTGGTCGTTCTATAGCCGCTGTTGTAGACGGCGATCATTCTTCTCCTAGATCTAATAGCAGTGTTGTTCATCAGGGCTCTGTCCTATCACCAACTCTCTTCCTTTTATTCATCAATGATCTTCTAAGCTGTACATCTAACCCTATCCACTCATATGCTGATGACTCCACCCTTCACCTTTCCATTCGGTTCCCGCAACGCCCATCTCAACAGTTACTTCAACAAACAAGGGATGAGGCTATGGCACACCTAATGTCTGACTTGGCTCGTATCTCTGACTGGGGTAAAAATAATATGGTTGTTTTTAATGCATCTAAGACTCAGTTCTTACACCTATCAACCCGACAAAATCTTCCACAGGTATACCCACTAATGTTTAATAATATTCAGCTTAATCCTGCATCATCCTTGAACATGCTTGGGGTTTCATTTACTCGGGACTTATCTTGGAAAGATCATATTACATCTCTTGTAAAATCTGCTTCCAAGCGATTGGGTGTGCTAAGCCGACTCCGTTCTTTCTTTACCCCTGCACAATTGTTGACTCTATACAGGGGTTTTATCCGCCCCTGTGTAGAGTACAACTCTCATGCGTGGGGAGGCTCCTCACATACAGCTCATCTCAATAGGGTAGAGTCAGAGGCTTTTCGTCTCATTAACTCTCCTCCTCTTACTGACTCCCTTCAACCTCTGTCTCTTCGCTGCACTGTTGCATCTTTATCTCTTTTCTATCGCTACTTTAATGGTCACTGCTCCTCTGAACTGTCTGCTTGCATTCCTCCACCTCTACGACGGGCGCGTAGCACCCGTCTGGCAGCAAACTCTCATCCCTTTTCTGTCCAGCTCTCTAATGCAAGAGTTAACCGTTACTCCCAGTCTTTCATTTATGCAACAGGTCAGCTCTGGAACTGTCTCCCTCTGTTTGTATTTCCTGCTGCCTATGATCTCCAGTCTTTCAAACGCAGTGTGTCCAGGCATCTCAAAATGATCGGATCTTGAATTTGGCTCTCTCTTGTATTTTGTTTTTCTCTTGGAGGGAACGGTTACTGCGAGCTCTTGGCCTTTGGTTCCTTCTTCCTCGCATAAAAATAAAAAAAAATAACGGAGCCGCGATGTTTGTTTGTCCTTCAGTCACGGCCAAATCAAGTGCCAGAGACCCCCAGACCCATATATATTCTGAAACAAGGTGACCCAAGGATTATTTTAGGGAGGTCAAAATTCAGATCTGGGTCATTTGAGGTCACCGATAGAGTGTTCGCCTTTTTTTTTTGGCCTTGGCAACGTCGGGTACCCCTGCAGCCCAATTTTTGACATGAAGACTCACATGACCTCCAGTTCGGATATAGGCTTTGTGAGGTTGACTTTAGAGGTCATGTGAGGTCACTGGTCGGAGGTCATTTGAGGTCACCGGTAATAGTAAATAAGTACTCACAAATACTGTGAAAGCTGAAATGGAAAGTTCCTGGACCTCTTATAATCCCTCCTCAAAAGCATAAGAGGTACATGGTCTTCCTGGAATAGAAAGACTGAACTAGAACAAATGGGATTAAAGTGTTTGCCTTTTTTGGCCCGAGCAATGCCGGGTACCCCTGTTAGTGTTTCATAAAGCACTCTGAAAGTTCTTGGAGCAGTCTAGTAATTTTATAAACCAAGGCTAGCATGATTTTAATATCTTTTTGTACCTTCTTGGACGGTGTCCGAGGGATATTAAGAGGGATAACTATTAATATTATTTCAGTGCTTGTATGAGTTAAACTGTCACTAGATAAAATACAAATAAGGTACATATGGGGATCCCAAATAATATCCCGCGTAGCGCCCCAGAAAGATACAACCCGCACTGAATGGGGAAAACAGCTGTAATGCATTCACAAGTTCAAATTTTTTCCCCTTCAACGAAAGCCAAAAAAAAAAAAAAAGGAAAAGAAATGAAAAAGAAAAAGAGTTCAGTCTGAGATTCACGAAGGCACTGTACTGAATGAGTGGAAGGTACAGGAAGTGGGCAACAGGAAGATAGCTTCAGAGATGACCAGTTACCACTCAAGTGTCTTGAGCTACAACGAAGTTGAAAATATGACATTTACAATTTTAGTAGTATTAGCATAATGAGCGTTTAAGATAGATATTTTGCCAAAACAGTTATGACATATAAACACGTTCTGTACTTGTTTAACAATGTTTTGTTTCAATTTATATGTAAATAAAAACAAGAAACAACTTCTCAAACAGTGAAAAGATGGACGTTGTTTAGTTCGTACTAAATTAACAGCAAAGAGACGGCATAGTATTGTTCAGTAAGCACTTTACATTTTGTCAAATCTATTTTTACAATATACACTCATATTTTAAATGGAGTTTGTGCTAATTCTACGAAAATTTTCAGTGTCCAGATTATCAACTTCCCTGTCGCCCAAAACTCGCTTGTGCTCAATAATATATTGTTCATGAAAGACTAAGAATACCGGTTTGCTGTTGTTTTAGCTACATTGGCTCCTCCTTTTCACGTTCTCCCTCATATTTTTTTTTTCCCATTCTCTCAGTTCGGTTCTTGCATTTTCTCTTTCCCTCTCATCTCATCCCCAACTTTCCCCCTTTATTTCGCCTGGTTTCCCCCGTCCATTTCTTTCAGCTTCCCATCCATTTTATTTTCCACTTTTACCACATCTGGCTTCTTCTCTTTTATTTCATTTTCTTTTCCCTGATTCTGGCATATACCTTTCCCATTGATCTCAGTGCGAGTCTTTCCCTTTCCCCTTTAATCCAGCTTTTCCTTTCTGATTCTTTCACTTCCGTTCTACCTCTTCTCATTTAATTTTAGAAACCACATTTTCTCCATTTATTTCTGTTCGCTCCCGTTTCCTTTTAGTTGGTTCCTCCTCTCGTTCTTTTTATTTTAATTTGCCTCCTTCCCTATCACCATTGTCGCGTTTCTGTCCTACTCCAGTTCCCTTTACTTACTGTCTTAATATATTTTTCAATTTCCTTTTATGACCTAATCCGTCATTTCCCCTTCCTGTCATCTCATTTAGCTTCTCCATCTTCTCTTATTATCTCGTTTAGCTCTTCTGCCTATTTCACTTCCGTCTCTTTCACCGTTCATATCGGCATTTTGATTTCTTTTCCACTTTTTTTCTTTCCCCATCATCATTCATATTATTTTCTACCATCGCATTTTGGTACCTCCCTTTTCATTTCACATCGTTCCCTTTCCTTTCTCATTTTATTCGGTTCCTTCATTTTCCTCTGTATCTCATTTCCTATCTCCCAAGCTATATTTTCACATCGTTTCACCCTGTTTAAAACTTCCTCTCTCATACATGGATATGCCCACGTTTAACCCACCGACATATTAAAAGGAATATTTGAAAAGAAAATCCTATCTAACAGTGTAGAGAAAGAAGCATACAATGGGCAGTAAAAACGCTGGAAGAGGTATACTGAAGATATGAAAAATTGCAGTAAATAAAAAGGAACACGTAAGTGAGAAAAAATAGGAGTAGGGGAGGTAGGGAGGCTAGTTCACAGTCCTGTCCTAGGCTGGGCTGGACATCAAAGGGCCTGCTGGACAAACACTGGACCTGCAGTAAGTATGTCAGGGTAGATGCTGAGATAAAAAAGTGGCTCTGGTCATTACTGGTGAAAGGGCCGTTGGAACAGAGTGGAAGGGAATTTTGTGTTAGAAGCAAGGTACCCTTGCTCCTTTATGGTTTTCTTTAACCTCTTTTTTTCACCTTTTTTGTTCGTCCATACACACTCGCTCCCGGCCACGCTGAATACCTGCGGCAAGAAACCCCACCCTCACCGTATGTGACAAACGTGTACTGGTGCACACACACACACACACACACACACACACACACACACACACACAAAGCTACTTTGAGGCACAGAAACCCACGATTTTGTCCCCCCCCCCCTTATTGTGTGAAACTTGTATGGGCCATGACGATCTTCACAAACCTGGACAGCAGCCATGCCACCCCGGGCTGGATAAGATGACAGTACACACGTCCAGTTACACGGGTACATTTTGCACTGCTGAGCTGCATCCACCACTCCACGTGCACACTAGTCAATCAACCATGTGACGCGGATGGGATATAAATCCGGTGCCTCTCCACCCAAACCTTCAGATAGAATAGTTGCCATTTGTACGTCAATTTAGCCAACTGAACATAACCTAGTCTTTTCAAGAAGGCGATCGTGTGTGTAGCCAAAATTAATTTGTTATTAAACCAATACTTTGGCCGTTCCCTACAGATCTTGAGAAATCATGTTCAGAGAAAAAATCGCTTTGCCTTACCTCTGTCATCTTGTCACACGCACCATCAATCTATGGCCTCGCCTTGTCCTCCCTCCTCGCTCATCTTCATTTATCTTTATCCATGATCTCATTTTCTCGAGTAACGCTTTTTATGGATTCCCGCCCCACGTTAGCATCGCGGCCACTCCCTCAATCATCACAACCAACTCTATCAGTCCCAACATGTCTTACTGCCTAACATTCCGCTACTTATGTTCTTGCACATGCTTGGTCTAAGTACAGAGGCTGACGTAAATACTGTAGGATGGTCCATATATTATACAACATAGTTCTCATGTGTTGTGGTGACGGCTCTGACAAAGTTACCAGCGTCCATCCTGCAGTACTTCATGCTTTCCTTAATCCCAGCCATGGGTTTCAGTGTCACTATTTTTTTTTTTTTATATACTTCGACTGGTAGATTATGACGATTACTAATTTCGTACAAAAACTAAAATAGCATCACTCCTCAACAAGTGAAATCAGGCACAACAAACCTCGCCCGACAGAAGTTATCTTATTTTCAACCGTTTTCAAGTTATAGCCCTCTGAAAATCCGCCATCTTGCTTTTGGCCTATCACAGTCACTCGAGGTCGAAGGTCATGGTGCCAAATGAAAGCCCATATGAGACTTCCTATATCATGATAATATAAATATGATAATATAAATATATCTGTCTTCAGCCAGTTTCGAGTTATAGCTCCCTGAATATCCGCGACCTTGAGTGTGGCCTGTCAAGGTCACTTAAGGTCAAAGGCCATCCTGCCAAATGAAAGCCCATATGGGACTTCCTATATGTTGACAATAGTACATAATCTTCAACCGGATTTGAATTATACCCCCTTGAATATCTGTGACTTTGAGTTTGACCTTTCAAGATCACTCAAGGTCAAAGATCTTGGTGCCAAATAAAAGCCTATATGGAAGTTCTCGTATACTGATAATAGTAAATACATCTTCAACAGGTTTCAAGTTATAGTCCTCTGAAAACTAGTGACCTTGATTTTGACTTTTCAGGGTCACTCGATTACCTCCAATATGTAAATCACTTTTCTTTTGGGACCAGTGCCCACATATCCTGAAAGTTTCATGTAATTTCATCCAGCCAATTTTCCGTAATGTTGCTAAGAAAAAAAAAAAAAAAACTCTACCAATAACTATACCTCACCGGACCTCTTCCGGGCGAGGAAAAAAAATGTAAACGGAGTCACCCCACGCAACACAAAATATAACTGAGTCCAGTAAAAGAACCACTCTGTGTACTGATACAGTTCATCATGGTAAATTTAAATATAGAGAACACTGACATTCAAATCACAGTGGTGCCATATTCAATCCCAACACACTATTCAATATGCTGTGCAAGAGGTTATAACTTATATTTAAAAAAAACGGAACGATTTTATTATCGACAACTGTAAATTAACTTTCTATTCTGCAATGGCGTTAATAACTACTAGTATTACCAACTCTGTTGGGTCTAGAAACGTCACTGCTGACAACACGCCTATAGTAGGACTCGCCTAAGTTTGCGGCTGTGGTGTGGCCTGCACCTGTGTACAATGGTGCCACGTTTCCCCAACTTGCGATGTGAAAAGGAAGCTATTTATGTACAAGGCAACACAAGGCAACACAAATACGATAAATTCAGATGAATAATATGTACACTTGTGTATTTTGATGGATGAATCAACAGTAATCTTATTATGCATAAAATATTTATACAGTAACACAGAAACATGGCATACATATTGTACAGTGTTGCTAAAAGAAATTGTAGTCACTTTTAATGTTTTTTAGCGTAGTTTTAGGGTGGGTAATAATATTACAGTTATGGATATAAGAGAATGAGCCTGAAAAAAGAAGAAATATGTCAATATCCAAAGTAAAAGAAATAATATAATTCTTGTGAGTGGCAATAATGACACACCCAGTCTGGCCTAAGCTAAAGTACGTACCTCCATAGACCCAAGCATAGCTTGTACAGGTGTTGCTAGGGAAAAATGCTCACATTTACTGGCTTTTACCGTAATTTTAAGGGCGAGGAATAATCACATTTATAATCATAAGCTAATATGTAGGACAAAATAGTAGGCATATGCCAATACTGAAGTAAAAAAAAAAAACATTATTCACTCGCGAGCAGCAACACTTCCACACCCAGTCGGTGGCCTTGATCTCAGGGGTGGTGTGGAAATGATGTCAAATTTACAATATATACAATATTATGTAAAAGAAAATATCCAAAATGTCTCTTGCAATAAAAGACAGAGAGAGAGAGAGAGAGAGAGAGAGAGAGAGAGAGAGAGGCAGGCAGGAGAGGGGCAAGGTTGAATGCATTGTCGGCATGACGGGGGGTGGTGGTGGTGGTGGCATTGTCAGGCTGAGAGAGAGATGGAGGAAGGGGAAAGAGAATGAATGAATGAAAATCAATCATGGTACTGCAATAACGGCTCATCTGTCGCAGTATACAAAAAATGATAAATTTCACTAAATATAACAAAACCAAATTAACAAATGAAAGCACAACTATAAACAACTTATAAAAGAATCAAAAGTACTCAGGGTGGCTCACATCTCCCGCCAAGAGAGAGAGAGAGAGAGAGAGAGAGATAACTGTATAGAAAACGTGGCAACACTGTACACAGGTGCAGGCCACACCACAGCCGCAAACTTAGGTGAGTCCTACTACAGTCTCTCTCTCTCTCTTTAAGCATATTCTTTTAATCGCTTCACGGTTTTACTTAACTCTGGGAAAATTCGTTGTAGTGATAGTTAACCCGCCCCGTCCCGACCACTTTTTCACCACTGGTACCCCCCAATCCCGACCATTTTTGGACCCAAATTTTTTTTGCTAAAACTTTTGCTTTTGGTCAGAAACAATGGTCAATCACGAAGAAAGTGTTCACCGGGGTCCATAAGTTGCCTAAACAGGTATACCTTCGTCACACCTGGTACCGTGTTCTCTGTAGGTGGTCTGAAGCTCTCACGTTTTCTATGGTATTATAAGTCTGGGAAACCAATGAAAGTAAGTAGATATGTATTTATTACAAACATAAAAACATGTGATACAAGAGCAAATTGGATTTTATACAAAAATAGAGCTGAAATAAGCATTGTACCATCATGCGAACCGAGCAAAATTGGGCAGACTGGTCACGATGAATCGCTAACATTCCTGAATCATGATACATATCATTTTTTCTACTTACATAATACATCTCCAATAACATTATACCATTTTACATTTTATTGAACTGTTTTTACGTATTCACAGGCCTTTCGATAACATTTAGCGTAATGTTAGCGCTTATTTACGTAGTGAGTGAACTCGCTGTGACTGTTGTTTCAACTCGTATTGTGTTTTTTCTACTTACATAATACTTTCCTAATAATATTATACACTTTTCCACTTTTGAGAACTGTTTTGAGATAGTTTCAGGCCTTATGTATATATTTTGCATAATAATAGCGCATAATAACACAGACGGCGAAGTCGCTATGACTACTATTTCAACTTACAACCATTTTTGTACTTATATAATAATTCTCCACTAACATTGCACATGTTTACACTTGATATAATTGATATCACATAATTTGAGACCTTACGATTCTACTGAGCGTCATATTATCACATATTTACACGGTGAGTGTTATAGCGATATCATTTGTTTCATCTTACACTAATATTCAACTTATAAATTACTTTCCTACTAACATTACACCCTTTTCCACTTTATATCATTCCTATCACATACTTACTGACCGGAATGTTCTACTGAGCGTAATATTTTTGCAGATTTACACAGTGGGTGTACTCATGACATCAATTGTTACGACTTACGCTATTTTTCAACTTATACGTTACTTTCATGCTAAAATTACACCCATTTCCACTTTATATTCTTGCTATCACATATTTACTGACCAGAGTGTTATACTGAGCATCATATTTTCGCAGATTTACACAGTGGGTGTAGTTTTGATATCACTTCTTTCAACTTACACTATTTCTCAACTTGTACATTACTTTCCTGAAAACATTACACCCGTTTCAACTTTATATAAGACTTAGCACATACTGACTGGCCTTACCATTATACTGAGCGTCATATTGCCATCCCACACAGTTTCAGTAGTGTAGGAAGTTATGGTACTCTCTGAAACATGGCTGAAGGCACAACGCAACATTGCACTCTACACACTCGTACCTTGTGTATTTTCTCTGAGTGGCTGGTCTGACTGTCGAGTGCTTGCATACATGGCAGCGGCGCTGGGGTTTACGACGGTTTGGGTCGGAAGGGATTGTGCTAGGATAGTGGCGTCCTGCGAGGCGTAGGGGAGTCTGGGCAGCCATGGGGGTGCGGGTGCGGTGTGTGGGTCTGTCCTGGGCATGCCTGGCGATTATTTCACGTGCCAGCTCCCTCACAAACCCCTCAAAGGTCTCTGATACTCCTGTTGTCATGGCGTGCAGGTAGTGTGCGTTCAGGACCGTGATGTCGAGCAAGTGGAAAAAGAGCTTTTTGTACCACTTCATCGTGGTCCTGGCACAGTCAACACTGGAAATCATCGAGTCTGACTGATCCATTTGCTTCATGTTCAGATTATAGTCCAGTACAGACTCGGGTTTCCAGACGTTGCACCTCCTCTCGCTACGGTGATCAACGGAGTCTGTGCGATGCATCAGGGGGCTGTGTACAGTTGACAGGAGGCAAACTTCCCTGTTGTGGTTCCACTAGGTGGCAAGGATGTTCTTTGCGTGGAAGAAAACCACCTCGTTCTTGTCAAGTTTCCTCCCTATCTTGACCATATGGCGACGGTTTCTCTTGACTGTACCACAGACTCCGGTGTCGTGTTGGTGGAGGAACCTAGCGAGAAGAGGGCTAATGTACCAGTTGTCCAGGTACAACACATGACCACGATGAAGGTACTCCTCTATCATTATCTTCACCACGGCCCCTGAGAGTCCTATACTACGATCTTCTGTTATATCTGTCTGTGCGCCCGTGTACAAGACTATGTCTTGCACATAACCAGTCTTACAGTCACACATAACAAAGATCTTGAACCCGAAACAGTGTCTCTTGCTGGGTATGTACTGGCGAAGGGAAATATTGCCTCTCCACAACACAAGACTCTCGTCTATGACGAGGTCTCTGTAAGGATAAAATGAGGAGCAGAATATTTCCCTTAAATGATCAAATACCAGCCTAATTCTCCTCATTTTATCGGTGTTATTTGCATTAGCTGGATCTTCTGCATCAAAAAAGTGGAGGCGACCGAGAATCTGCTGAAATCTATTACGACTCATCACCTTTCCAAAGAAAGGTGAGGATCATTGGGTCGGTTGTCCAGTATGCAGGAATTTGGTTTTTTCTTACCACACCCATCAAGAGAACCAGAGCAAAAAATAAAAACATCTCTGAAATTGTCACAGGATAGTCATATTGTTAGGAATGCCTGCTCGTTGTTCCCAAACGTTCACTTTCACGGCGCTGTGTTCGTGAAAATATGTTGGTCTGTTCCACTATGCACCCCACAAACGCCTCCCCAAAGAACAAGTGGAAAAAATCCATCCTAGAGGAACCCGCATGCACACCTGGAGCCGTGCAACCAGACCGCCACTCCTCAGTGAAAGGGTGAATGATGGGAGTAAAATTACTCCCATCTTCCCAGTTCCACAAGACACCACCGTCTCCAGCCACATCCCCATCGTCGCCTTCGTCAGGGTGGGGAGGTGAGGGTGGTGGGGGAGGTTGGGGAGGTGGAGAGCGGCGCCTTTCATCACTCGCACTTCTCTTCCCTCTCCCTTTTCCTTTACCCTTTCCC
Source organism: Coenobita brevimanus (assembly GCF_032717465.1). Taxonomy (NCBI): domain Eukaryota; kingdom Metazoa; phylum Arthropoda; class Malacostraca; order Decapoda; family Coenobitidae; genus Coenobita; species Coenobita brevimanus. The sequence continues at coordinate 11,385,245 of NC_137062.1, read as the reverse complement.
TTCCCTTTCCTTCCTTTCCCCACATCCTGGGGCTGTGGGGAGGAAGTTTGGGAATATTGTGGGGCGAAAAACGTGCTGGGGAGTGGCTCCACCTCCTCTCCCCTAGGCCTACATGCACCACGTGCTCGTGTTGCCTCCCTCACACCACTTTCCCTTTCACCCCACACTCTGACCACACCACTTTCCACTTCCCCAGACAAAAGACTTGGACCATACCTTATTTGTCTTCTCGCCCCACCTTCTGATCCTCGGGGTGATATTTTCTCCTATACCCAACCACGAGGCGATATCACGTCCTAAGCCGCCGTCATCGTCATCGTCCTCATCCTCATCCTCATCAGAATCGGGATGGAGAGAGGTCTGTGCACGTGGTTGGGGTGCAGGCTGGTCTTCCCTTGCCTTACGATATGTCACATACCGCTTTTTCCGGGGCGAAGGGACCTCTTCATCACTGCTTGTTATTTCTTCCTCTGGCTGGACATAATCGCGATCCACCACATCATCATCAAGTGGAGAATCACTATCTCCAGTGAAGGCCTCCAGGGCGGATGCTATTTCGTCGTCTGAGAGACCTTTCCGCACCATGTCTGACCTGGGTCACTGCTAACAGGTGAGTGACCGAGACAAGGGCGAGCGCGGATCACGCGGGGTCTGGGACGCTGCCCGCCTGGCGGCAGGTAGGGGAGGCTTGGGTAGGTGGGCGAATCGAAAATCTCGCGCGAATTTTGAAAATTGTGGAAATTATGAACCTTGCAATTGCAGGACGTTGAAGTACGTCAACGGGATTGGCAGTGACAAAACGTGAGGACGTGGAAGTACGTCGACGGGACGCTGCGGGTTAAAAACAGTTCTCCACTTGTCCCTTCAGTACAATGTCGCCTTGTTCTCTTGTTGTTACCACCAGACAATTTTGTTCACAGTGATAGAGTTCCCTCTAGTGAAGCAGCCTCCTTCAGCTCCTACTAGACGACTTTCACATCTTATTCTTCCAATCCCTGGACAATTTTGACAATTTATGGAAGATCCATCATTATAAAAGACAGATATATTGAATAATCCCTCAACAAGGCCGATGTCACATCAGCTTTATTTTTGCTGTCTCCAGGTAATTTTAGTCAATAAAACTATCGCATGTACTTGTCAATGTATTGTACACTCCAAAAGTCATCCACGCCTACATCCATGCTTGAAGAACTGGGTGGTGGAGGGTCACTTCTCCTGTGACACAAAGTGGTGTTCCTCGGCCCAGTGGTTTGATTGTCTTTCACCACACGTAAGCACGGTTTAAGTGTCATGTAGTAATGTTTTCTATAACACAGTGAAGATCCTCAATGCCTTTCAGTTCAACTGATTGCTTAGTTCACTCAGACTGGAGCGCTAATTTAATCAGTCACCTATACTCCATTTCCCCGAGTCTGCTACCATCAGTGATGTCCTCAACAACTGTAGCATTGATAAATGCCCTCAGTACTGGATATACCTGTTTTTATTGCCTTTATATAGTGGTTCTCAAGGTAAAACATGAAGGTTTACCTAGTGCAGAGGACTTACATCAACACTACAGGCGTTCAGGACATCATTGATGGTGCCAAACTTGGTGAAATGGAGTATAGTAGACCTATTTCTATGTCTTAACTAAGGTTCACCGAATTTCACTGCATCACCACTTAGTGTTCAAGAGGGAATGACCCAGTTACGTCAGGTACAGACAAAATAAGATTAGTAGAGATATTCTCTCATATAAGACGTGCGCTACTCCATACTGCATTACATACAGTACATTTAGGCAAAAAAGTTGTTTTGTATTCAAGGGGTTAGAACAAAAGGCAAATATTTAATCAAAGTGTCATGGCAATTTACAGTTCTAGATACAGGGAATTTATTGTATTGCCTTTATTTTAACAGCCATAATAATATTCGTAGTCAGAGTGGTCAGGAAAAGTTGAGGGAAAAAATAACACCGTGACGGAAATTGATGATGAGTGTGATGATAATAACGATAATAAAGACAATGATGATGATGATCTCGATGACAACTGTTCCATTCAAAGTGGGTAGGATGGGAGAAGCCCTTAAAAATGACATGGATTGATGATGATGATGATAATGATAATGATGATAATGATCATAAAAGAGACGGTGTTATTGACGACAAGGTCCATGTTGATGACTTAATTAGGAGAACAATTTTCTTCACTGTGACTGAAAAATAATTTACGTTATTCAAAAAAAAGGCTCATTACTCTGACAAGGGTTAACGGAGTGTTATTACATTTTCACTTCGCTCATGTAATTATTTGGAGGCAGTACAAATACACTAATAATAATTGTACAGATGAGGTAAATATTGTTTCTAAACTCTAGTTTGTGTGGCCTTCCTAAAACAGAATCAGCTGGCAATAGCAAGACTGAAAACTGCGAGCGTACTAATGGGAAGTAAATGGCTTAGTTTATTATCCTATTAGGCTACGTTCTGAGAGAGAGAGAGAGAGAGAGAGAGAGAGAGAGAGAGAGAGAGAGAGAGAATGTCATTGGAAAGAGAGTTTATTTTTTTTACCTAAATCGATCTGCCTTCCATATGATTACCTCATCAACATCAGTATTTGTATAATAACTTCTCTAATTTCTAAGTTCATCAGTTATTTTATGTTCAGTATTATCATCCAGATGTTGTATAAGTTAGAAATCATACACCTAACCCGTCCAATAAACTAACACAAAACAACCTTCTGCTTAAAAGTGTATCATTAGTGAGCAACACTGTGTTTGGATTAGGACCAAACCACCTGGACAGCACCACAAGATGTGTGTAGTGTGTGTATATATGCAACTGGTTAATTATTCTTTCCTGCTGTCTTACGTTGATGATTTTCCTTGATGAGACTCTCTCTCTCTCTCTCTCTCTCTCTCTCTCTCTCTCTGTGCAATATCACAAATATTGCCTACCGTGAACCAGTCATTTACATCTGGCACATTTGTGTACACTGTTGCTTGGATACCAAATAACCTGTCTCTTGAGCGTGATTGCTCTGCACTGACTGACTCTGGAGGAGGCAGGAGGTAAAAACCAGGATTTGGGATATTCAGTGTATCTTTTTTTTTTTCTGTTTTTTTCATTTTTACTGCTGTTGTTGTAGTGACCCTTGTTGTTCTTGATCTTGCTTCTATAGTTGTTCACATTATTGCTCTAATGTCATAAAAAACAGCAATAATAATAATAATTATTATTATTATTAGTAATAATCGTTATAATAATACAACTGTTATATATTTACTGCTGCTGTTGGTTTAACTACCGTTCTTGTTGTTGCTGTTGTTATTGTAGTTGTTCATATTATTGCTATAATAACAATGACAACAACATCAACAACAACAACAACAACAACAACAACAACAATAATAATAATAATAATAATAATAATAATAATAATAATAATAATCAGATCACCGTAAAATTGTCGAAAGACAATTTTGATGAAAAACTTCCAACAGCCACTGCCTACTACAATCCGAGCTATAAAGGGAACTTGAGATCAATGTCCCTGATCTTGTGCATGTCACCTTAGGTCACCACAGTCTGTAAGTCCACCATGTTTGGTGGCTCTAGCTTTAATCCTTCATGGAAAATTTGGTGACATCCACAATATCCGGAAAGATTCCAATTTTTTTACCCGACGCGATCTCAGAGAATAATAAACTGATTCCAGCCATACTCCCTTCCGGATTGCCTCCACCTTAAGGCTATATTGCAGTAAAATTTCAGCTTCTTTGCTTAAGCAGTTCATGAGATGGCCTGGCTGACTCAGTTTTTTGTTCCGGACAGTATACACAGATTTGGCTGATGGACTGCCACTATATCTGGCCACAAGAAGCTGACCGCTGTCCTACAAAGCTGACCAAGTTGAAAGGCTCTAGGCTAAATATCCTTTGATATATCGCAATCTTAAAATAACAAGTAATAATAATAATAAAAATAATAATAATAATAATAATAATAATAATAATAATAATAATAATATTGATTAAAAAAAAAAATAATAATAATAATAACAATAATATAATAATAATAACAATAATAATAATAATAATAATAATAATAATAATAATGATAATAATAATGATAATAATAACAATAATAACAGTAATGATAATTATAATAATAATAATAACAATAACTAGAATGGCACTCAGTAGAGCGCATACCTCCGCCAAGGCCCAACATACAGTTCCTTTTAATTCAGTTAAGTCTAATCCAGTATCAAACTCATTACCCTATAAGTTGTAACACCATAATTTTAAATTACCCATAACTCTTAATCATATTTTTTTAGCTCACTGTAACAGCCAACAAAACACAGCCTATCATTTCATAATCTGCATTATGGAAGACTAATAGGTTGACACAAACTGTACACATTCGCAGATACCAACATCCTAAATATGCCTGTTTTTTTCCATCAAGATCCATGCAATATTCACTGAAAAATTTACGAAAATGTCGAAAAACGCCCTATCTCGCAATGTTAAAGAAAGTGAAAAAAAAAAAAAAAATCCTGGATCCGCCTTTTTATCCGGATCCGCAGCAAAATTTAATGGAGTCTCTTCTGGGCCAAGGCCCATTCTTCTACCAAGTATCGTGGAAATCCGTCCAGTAGCTTTTTATATAATGTTGCTCACAAACCAACCAACCAACAAACGGACAGGGGTGAACACATAACCTCCTTGGCAGAGGTAACTAGAGGGGCACTCAGTGGAGCGCATCTCTCCGACAAGGCAAACGCAATTTCCAAACCAGTCATCATAATGGGTTGGGCTTTCTCGACATTGAGTAAGGTTTTGTAAAAACGTGTTTACCGGATCCAGAATCTGTAATACGATCCGGATCGTTCCCAAAAGTTAATCGATTGTTTCCTGGGACATGGGCTATCTACCCACCAAATTTGGTCCAAATCTCACTTTCATTTTTTGAGTAATCCTGCCAACAAACTAACGAAAAAACAAACAAACAGGGGTGAAAACATAAACTCCTTGTCGGAGAGACTAATGGCAAACAAGAAAACTTCCCACAGGGATGTGAAAACTTAATAATAATAATAATAATAATCTATCTATCTATCTATCTATCTACATATATATAAAAGAGCCGCGTTGTTTGTTTGTCCTTCATTCACACTCATACCAAGGGCCAGAGACCCCCAGACCCATAAATATTCTGATTCAGGGTTACTCAAGGATGGTATAGGGGGGTCAAAATTAAGATCTGGGTCATTTGAGGTCACCGGTAGTGTTCGCCTTTTTAGCTCGGGCAACGCCGGGTATCCCTGCAGCCCAATTTTTGGCATGGAGACTCACATGACCTCCAGTTCGGACATAGGCTATGTGAGGTTGACCTCCGAGGTCATTTGAGGCCACCAGTCGGAGGTCATTTGAGGTCACCGGTAATAGTAAACAAATGTGCCCAAGTACTGTGCATTAGTCTGCGATAACTGAAAGAGAAAGTTCCTGGACCTCCTATTATCCCTCTTAAAAGGCATCAGAGGTGTACTGTACATGGTTTTGCTGGATTAGAGAGAGAGACTGAACTACAGGAGAACATGGGTACCCGATGTTGCCGGGTACCTCTGCTAGTAATACTAATAATAATGATAATAATAGTAATAATAATAATAATGATAATAATAATAATAATAATAATAATAATAATAATGTGGGGCTGGCCCTAATGAATGAGGGTGAGATTTGGAAGCTTCCTGTGTTGCTGTTTGCTGATGATACAGTATTGTTGAGTGAAGATGAATGGGAGTTGCAAGGTTTGGTGAATGAATTTGGGACAGTGTGTAGGAGGAGGAAGCTGAAAGTTAATGTAAACAAAAGTAAAGTTATGGTGTTTGAGAGGAATGAAGTCACAGAGTGTGCAGTGAGGTTGGATGGTGAGGATATGGAGAATGTGAGTGCATTCAAGTACTTGGGTAGTGTGATGAGTAAGGATGGAACTTTGGGGGATGAAGTACGTGAAAGGGTACAGCAGGGAAGGAAGGTTGTTGGTACACTGAAAGCAGTGATGAGAAATAGGGAGGTGAGCATGGAAGTTAAGAATTCACTGCATGATGGTATTGTGATCCCTACCCTGACGTATGGAAGCGAGGCGTGGACCTTGCAAGAGGGGAACAAGTCAAGAGTGAGAGCAGTGGAAATGAGTTACTTGAGAGGAGCATGTGGAGTGACGTGGAGGGACAGGTTGACGAATGAAGAAGTGAAGGAACGTTGTGGGGTAGATGTGGATGTGGTTGAAAAGATCAGGAGAAATACACTGAGGTGGTTTGGACATGTGGAGAGAATGGAGAATGAAAGACTGACTAAGAGGGTGTATGTAGGTGAGGTGGAGGGAGGGAGAGGGAGGGGTAGACCGAGGATGAGGTGGAGGGATGGAGTTGAGAGGAATATGAGGGAGGGGGGGTCAGTTGGGGGGAGGGTAGTCAAATGGTGGGTGACAGAGTGACTTGGAGGCGTTTTGTCTGCGGCCACCCTTTGCGGGATTAGGGCGTCGGGCTATAGATAGATAGATAGATTTTTTTTTATCATTATTATTATTATTATTATTATCTAAAGGTGAATGTAGGGAAAAGTAAAGTTATGGTCTTTGAGAGAAGTGAAGTCAGTGAATGTATAGTGAGGTTGGATGAGGAGGAAATGGAAAATGCGAGTGCGTTTAAGTACTACGGTAGTGTGATGAGTAAGAATGTGAGTGCGTTTAAGTACTTGGGTAGTGTGATGAGTAATGATGGAAGTTTAGTGGGTGAAGTGCTTGAAAGGGTACAGCAGTAAAGAAAAGTTGCTGATTCCTTGAAAACATTGATAAGAAACAGGGAAGTGAGGATGAAAGTGAAAAACCTACTACGTGACAGTATTATGATACCAACTGTAACGTATGGAAGTGAAGCTTGGACCTTGTTGGAGGGACAGAAGTCAAGAGTGAGAGCAGCGGAAATGAGGTATTTGAGAGGAGCATGTGGAGTCACATGGAGAGACAGACTGACAAATGAGGAAGTGAAGGAGCATTGTGGTGTGGATGTGGATGTGATTGGAAGCGTTTGGAGAAACACACTGAGGTGGTTTGGGAATGTGGAGAGGATGGAGAGTGAGAGACTGACGAGGAGAATGTATGCGAATGAGGTGGAGGGGGGAAGAGGGAGAGGGAATCCGAGGATGAGATGGAGGGATGAAGTGGAGAGGTATATGAGAGAGGGGAATGTGAGTTGGGAGCAGTGCAATGAAATGGCGTTGGACAGGGCGACATGAGGCGATTTGTTTGTTGCCACCCCTTAAGGAATTAAGGCGTCTGGCAATGGACAGGTAGCTAGATTATTATTCAAACCTTATTTATGATAGGTGAGTAGGCCTTCCATGCACTCACTTGATGCAGTACTGCCTTAAAACGATTCTACAAAGAGTGACATTCCAACCAATTTCCTACAACCATTTAACCAAACAATGCCTGGTGGTCCAGCGGGTTACGGTGATCCAGTCGGTTTAGGCCGTTAAAGGTTTGCACTCTAAGGGAGGGAGAGGATTATTGTTGACATAATGCCACTCAGGGGCCAACGAGGCTGGTTACCCTCACCTTGGACGCCGGGACTAATTACCCTGGCTCTGGGTTCCTGCACTGCTGATGACGAAAACACAGTGAATGGTAGACACACAGCTTAATGTAACCAACAACCATATATCCTGGTGGGTTTTTATTTTACTGTGTGTGTGTGTGTGTGTGTGTGTGTGTGTGTGTGTGTGTGTGTGTGTGTGTGTGTGTGTGTGTGTGTGTGTATCTCTCTCTCTCTTTCTGTGTGTGTGTGTGGTGTGTGTGTGTGTGTGTTTCACAACACAGGGTGTTGGAGGTGAAGGATTATACCTGGCGGGCATTTAAATGTTATCAGTCTTCTTTTGCTACAGCACTAACACAAACACACACACACACACACACACACACACACACACACACACACACACACACACACACACACACACACACACACACACACACACACAAACGCTATAAAAATAATATTTTCTCTCACGTACCCAGATTAATGACTTAGTGCTCTCCCTCCTAACCTTTTCTCCAGCAGCCACCTACCCCCCAAAAAGCTCTGTAAATACTGTGGTACAATAGGTTGTATTCTCGTGGGCTTCTGGTGCTCCCTGGCACCTCTTCTGTACCAGTGTATTTCTGCTGTAGTGAGTGACTGAGTGTGTGGCTCATTTCACTGGCCATACAGTTGATTACTTCTCCCTCTATCAGGTGTTTGTCTTTGCTCTATTTATGGATCCTGTCTCACCCCATGCTTGGGAGGGAAAATGAGGTTGTGATGGTGATAACGTTAATGATGATATATTATGCAATCTTGTCCACATCAACAGAACATAACTGTATATAATATTCCAGAGAATACTAATCTGTAATTACCAAGAACAATGTGCTAGGAAGCCTTTTATGGATATTTATTTTTTTCATTTCCTCTCTAAGGATAAAGTGACTCAGTGTGGAAGAAGCAGCAGAGGGACATGGTAAGACTGGCCCTACCTCTATTAGGCTACCAGTATTGTTTTTTAACGTTACTTTAAAAGTGACTTTTGTTTCGTGTACAACACATCATCATCCAAAAGCTTTAAGTTTAGGAAACTTTCTCGATATTCTGTACGGCATATACTAAAACATACAATACTTAAATGGGTGCAGTAATTGGGTCGGTGAGGTATATTTCAAAGTTAGGGGAGCGAAAATGGGTGTGTTAGCAGTAAGGTTTGGTGGAATGGGCCAAGATGGTGGTGGATGAAGTGGCAGAGTAGGAGGAGTACACCCTGTGAAGATGGGTAATGTATGACGATTGGCGTTGGCAGTCAGGTGTAAGCCACAGATCTGTATTAAATGTCTGTGCGGGAGTGAGTTAAAGAAAGTGTGATGGTGGTGTGGAGACGAGTGGTCAGGACGGGCTGTGATGATCGTGTAAGGTGGGGCAAGGCGTAGTAAATCACTCTGTGAAAATGGGCGTTATAGATTGTCCAGTATGGGCATGATGGTATTATTTCTGTTTTCCCGCAACGCAGCCACAACGATAATAACAAGAAAAAAAAGAGTTAACACACGGCTGCTGCTATCGCATACCTGGTGACTCAAGTCGCTGCACAGATTTTGTTAAAGAGAGGGGTGGGGAAGTGACGTAGGAGGGGGGGGATGGAGGGTCGTGGTGTAAAAGGAGATACACGGTCTTAAAATCAGATAACGCAGGTAAAATGACAAGAAGGAAGGCAAGTAGACAGGTAAACAGGCAGACAGGAGGATAGGTAAACAAGCACATATGAAAGAAAGGAGACAGAAAAAAAAGCAGTGAGACAGAAAAGAAAAGGACAGGCAAGCAGGCAGGTAGGTAGGAAGGTAGGCAAAAAGGTAGGTATGCAAGAAAGAAAAGAGAGATAACTGAAAATGGAAGAAAGATTCCGGCAGGTATGCAGGAAGACAGATAGGGTGAGGCGGGTGGTATGGGCTGCAAGGAAGAGACAAACAAGAAAACATAATGACTAGAACTCTGGTGGAAGGTAGGAAGGGAGGCAGGACAGGCAGAGACTAGGATCACGGCAAGGCAGAAAGGAGGCACGGTTGAGCGAAGCAAAGAGGAGGCAAGTAAGGCAAAGATGTGGAGCTTCATTCACAGGATCTCAATAACCTGACCATATCCTCCTTTTAATTTAGATTTACTTAAAACTTTGGCCTGGTAAACGGTCCGGATGATAAGGAACTACACCCAAGTTTGCCATTGACAATGTTGACAAACAACCTGTATTTATACTAGCCTTTCGACATGAAGGAACTAACTACTGTTCAAGCCTCAGTTTATAAATTTTCCACTTCCTAGACAACACTCTTATACACCTCTAAGCCACCTTCTTATATCTTTCTAATCCACTTTCTTACAACCTTATGGGTATTACATCCCTCTGAGCAATCCTCTTACACCCTCTACTGTATGTCACCCTCTTTCACTCCTTTAAGCCACCATCTTACACCTGAATAAGCCACCTTGCACACCTCTCTAAACCACCTTCTTATACCCATATAACACACTCCCTTACATCCCTCTAAGCCAACTTCTACAAAAGGTTTTCCTTAGCAGGAACACAGTCTCTTTTACCAGTATATTGAAAACTCTAAAGAAGCGGTGCACAGCTAGTCTAATAATATTTCATTACACACACACACACACACACACACACACACACACACACACACACACACACACACACACACACAGTGTGCTCGTTAACACCAGTGACACCGCAGATAATTTCCAGAGCAGTGACTGTGTAGTGGGAATTTATTGCTGCAGTAACTCCGGCCTCGGCTTCCGAGAGACTTTAGCATCATTGACTCACAAATTACCAACACTGTGATGAAAACAAGAGACAACAGGTACTTTCGGGGAGTTGAAGGTGCCTAAACCTGATTGAAGCGGGGGTAGTTTTTAGAAACTATTATACGTTTAAGTCGTGTTTGGGATTCCTTGTATATACGTTTGCCTTCACTCAGACAGTTACCAAACACTTCACACTTTAATCAGAGGAAATTCTAAATTAATATTACATAACAGACGATCTGTGACAAAAGCTAGTTATTATGGAGACGTGTTGATGCTATAAATTGGTACCCGCCAATGGGAGTCTTCTGAAGATGATCGGTTATTAAAGTGAGCCATAGAAAACATTTGGGTATGTATCTCAGTAATTACCATCACTGGGATTACCACAAGACTCAGTCAGGATTTATGGGTAGCTGTATAGGATTTATTAGGTCTTTGTTCTGTGTGATACGAGAGAACTGATGATACCTATTCATTAGCAATTTATTTAACATATTATACAATTACATTCTCTTGTATGATATATACATCCTAAATATCGATGTACTCTACTGTACATGAGTACTGTAAAACAAGAGGGTGTGATGTAATAGGTAAACTATTTCGTTAAGGAAAAAGTGTTACGAAACCTCGAAATTGGTTCAGAAGATGAGCCTAATTCAAGAGAAAGTACTGGATGTGAGACTTCAATTATCATTGAAGTGAACTATGAATACAGATGCCTGGATAACCAAGTAGCTGCCGACACTGTCATTACAGCAAGAGACACTGACGGTTGACTGGTCATGAGAGGAATCTGTAGGTTGTTGGGGGGGTGGGGGGGACCATCCACTAACTAAATGTAGTTTTTCCTTCGAGTTACTCTGCATTAACTGGAAAAAAATCCTGTGCCCAGGAAACCATTACTACGTTGCGTGGTCACCATAATGCCAATTGGAGCCAGGTGGTCTAGTGGGTTAAGGCACTCCAACAGGATGACGGCATTTAGGGTTAACTTCCGAGAGGTGCCTGGGATTTATTGTTTATTTAAGTTTGTCAACAACCCCTAGAGAATGTGTGATGGTCTCTACACAGCTACAGAACTGTACAGTGACATGTTTATGCGTAAACTGCCGCGATGACTGATGAACACACAAGAACATGGCTTCCTAAACTTTGTGTGCTGGTATGGTTTGACCTTAGACTCCACAGATCCCATTAATTACACTTTAATAAAAATAAAATAAATGAAAGGTATTTAAGGGTTTTTGCCCGTGGATCAAATGTTCTAAGTCTGAAGAGAATTAGTGAATATATATGAAACGGCACCAAACTGAAAATCAAAATAATAATAATAATAATAATAATAGTAATAATAATAATAATAATAATAATAACAATAATAATAATAATAACAATAATAATAATAATAATAATAATAATAATAATAATATTATTATTATTATTATTATTATTATTATTGTTGTTAATCATCATCATGATCATCATTATCATCATCATAACAAGCAGACGAAGAAGAAGACGACGAAGAAGAAACAAACCAATCACAGGTGGTCCCAGGGTAATGTAGCGACCTAAACATGCCCATTCGGGGCGAGCAGTGTTTGTCACTTTTGATTTAAATGTCGGAAATAAGTAGCCTAGCCACGGGCCCTTACGCTTCTTACGGGAGAGAGGGAAGGACTAGATGATGGAGACAGATGCCATCTACATGGGTCTGGGTGTATGTTGGATGAGGAAGGATTCTGTCTGTCATAGATGTAATAAAACAAGATGACACTGCACTCGGTAAATCACTAGTTGTTACTGGTCTTGGGCCCCCAGGATTTTGGAGGCTGGCTATGTTTCTTATGATGCAGGAGTCGAGAAAGAAGGTGTGCTAGGTGTAAGGGTGAGGATGAGGGTGAGAGTGAGGGTGAGGGGTGAGGATGAGTGTGAGAGTGGGTGTTAGAGTGAGGGTGAGGGTGAGTGTAATAGTGTGGGTGAGGGGTGAGGATGAATGTGAGAGTGGGTGTTAGAGTAAGGGTGAGGGTGAGTGTAATAGTGTGGGTGAGGGGTGAGGATGAGTGTGAAAGTGGGTGTTAGAGTAAGGGTGAGGGTGAGTGTAATAGTGTGGGTGAGGGGTGAGGATGAGTGTGAAAGTGGGTGTTATAGTAAGGGTGAGGGTGAGTGTAATAGTGTGGGTGAGGGGTGAGGATGAATTTCACGGTGAGGGTGAAGTGACTGAGAGGGTGGTAAAGGGTGAGAGTAAGAGTGAGGGTGAGGATGAGGGGTGAGGACGGGAGTGAGAGTGAGGGGGGGGAGGTGTGGGATGAGGATGAGTTTGAAGGTGAGAGGTGAGGGATGAGGGGTGGCTGCGTGGATGGTAATCAGTGAAGGGGAAGATGAGGAAGTGGTGAGGGTTGAGAGGTGAGGGAAGGGCTAAGAAGATGGTGAGGGATGAGGGGTGGCTGCGTGGATGGTAATCAGTGAAGGGGAAGATGAGGAAGTGGTGAGGGTTGAGAGGTGAGGGAAGGGCTGAGAAGATGGTGAGGGGTGAAAAAGCCCGGGGTCAGACGTGAGAGGAGAGGCATGATTTTATATTCATGGGTCTGACGAAAGTGATCTTGCTGGCATATTCCCGCACTCGCTTCACGCCCACGCTGTCAGTCTATGTCGTCACACACACACACACACACACACACACACACACACACACACACACACACACACACACACACACACACACACACACACACACACACACACACACACACACACACACACACACTCACACACACACACACACACACACACACACACACACACACACATACACACACACACACACACACACACACACACACACACACACACACACACACACACACACACACACCTCAGATTGATATGACTGAATACCTACACAAGAATATAGAATTTTTCATATACTTGTCCAAAAATCTCTAACGCACAGTAACACCCACGCACAGTAACACCCACAGAAGTAGGCCAGTACACACTCTCTCTCTCTCTCTCTCTCTCTCTCTCTCTCTCTCTCTCTCTCTCTCTACCTGACCTATGCGTGACTACACAGGTAGAGTTATGGGCGTCTGTCGTGTTGTGAGTCGGATTAATGTGTTTTCCTTTCCGCAACACCTCTTTCTCGCTTTATTGTTTTTCTCATCACACAGTGTCATACTTGCCAGCTTGTTCTTGCTATCTCCAAGCAACATTATTCAACTTAGAAAATGCTTTTTGAGCTACAGATATAGATATAGTTTCATTAACCTTTTACTACTGGAGACACTACCTGAAGATGCAAAGTTTCCTCTGGTAGCAGAACAAATATATATCCCATTGGATCCCACCCAGAGTTGCTGGGCGAGGCACTGTTCCTGGAGGGTCCTAAGCGTACCGCCCTCCGCCTGTCGGCTCATAGTCGCGAAGCTCATAGGTCCCCACCCGGGGGTTCCCTATTTTATGAAGCTTTGAAAATTCACACTTTTGTCCCGTACTGTGGACACTGGGCTCCAATGGGATATATATCAAAGTGACGTGATGGGTTTGAAGATGGTAAGAAGGATTCTTCAGTTTGGAGTGGTGAGATATAGCTGTAATCAACTCGTTCACAACAGACACCACAGTGGGAAAGAATTAAGATACATTATTGTACTTTGTGTCACAAAAGTATCCGTGCACATTATGCGTGAAGCATTTGGGACCACAGACGAAGGTCACTGAATAATTAGTGCCTCACCTACCACACGCTGGTAGCCCTGATGTCGGGAGGTGACATATGCCGCCAACCAGCGATATCCTGTTGCAAACATATAGCAAATGTTATGTTTATATGAACAAATGTTCATACACAATGAGACGTTGGTGGCATACCAACCCTCCCTCATCATCAACAGATGATCGAATGTTTTCGGTAGGCATCGGACCCCCTGTGCACCAATATTTTTGTTACCCATAGTACATGCTTATTGAACCGTGTGGCATTCCTTGGGTCCATCCTTACGTAGACTGGACCAGCTCATTTGATCTAGCATTGTGGACATCAAAAGGGGAAGTCATTTCCATGAGTGGTGGTAATGGTATAGTGGTGGAATTATGAAATGTCGACTGAAATAACGAAAGGTCAGTTAATGGCTGGGCCACGGAATACACGTAGGCTTGGGACTGGAAGTTAGTTATTGTAGGCCTATGGTATTATTAATGTATCTTCCAAAGATCCGGAAACATAAAAAGATCTCAGTTGATACCAACACACCATTTCTGAATATGGCATCCCTATTATGCCTTTAGTATGAACGGTTGATACTAATACCCAAGTGATGATATGTGAAGAAGTGTTGCATCATTCACTGGTCGGAACAATGTCTAACTTATGCCCTGAGTCAAATGCACTAAGTAGAGAAAGACATGAGATCGACCTCATGCAGTGTACAGTCATTTCCTCAAGTATATATTGGGTAAAACTTCAGAACAGGGAAATGTTCGTTCTACTCGCCTCATTTGATCCCTTGTTGTATGTCACCTATAATTCTTGCTTGTAAGCCAGTAGACCACAGCATGGGATAATGTTTCTTCCTATCCCAGGACATTTCCCGTGCAGTAGGTCACAATAGGGAAGCATGTTCCTGTTCCATCGCTCAGCCATTTGCATACAGTAAGTCACTTTCTCTACTGTAAAACCTTGACAGGGAAAAGCCGGACTGAACAGGGAAGTGATCATGTGTCTCTTCCCTTATCCATTCACCCCCTCACCAGATCATTTACTCTGCTATGGGAAGTACGGTAGGTCTGTAGATCAGAATAACAAGTGCTTTGCCAGAAGTGAAGTAACAGCGGGTAAGACAATAGTGACGGGTGGCGATAAATACAATATGAATGACGGATACTTATCTATGAGTATCTGGAACTTGATAGTAGGATTCTGGGTTATTCAGATACTTGTATAGAAGAGGAATCTCTTGAGACAAGAGATATTTCCTACCCTTGCCGGTCACGGGACTCTGATTAGGCATTGTTTAAATTTTTTCTCCTGCATTACCCTGGGACCATTTCCTGCCTCCGACAAAGACAACGTAATTTCCAGACCACTCTTCATAACGGGTTAGGTTTTCTCATCACTGGTTAGGGTTTCGCAAAATGTGGTTTCCGGATCCAGAATCTATACTATGATCCATATCGATCCCAAAAGTTAATCTCTTGTTCCCTGGGACATGGGCTATCTACCAGTTTTTTAATAATTCTGCTAACTGACAAGTTAACTATCTAACAAACGAGCAAACAGGGGTGAAAACATACTTTCCTTGTCAAAGATAACTACAGTAAAGTAGCTACACGAACTAAAACAAAATAATATGCATCTCGTGATTGTAATGCAGACGAAGTCCGAGGTAAAGAATATAATAGAACGGTAACTATTATGGCTTAAAAAAAAAAAAAAAAAGTAGCCTAAACAATACTGGTAAAACAAAAGCAGATAAAAAAAATACTGACTGCACTTTTAAACAACTTACAATAGTTGGCGAAAAAACAGGAAGGAAAATTACACAGTGCTGAAAGTAAATGATATGATAGTGAACACAAACGGACAGAAGTATTGTTGAGTGACACAAGATGAAAAACACGAAGGAAGAATGTGAGACTAATGACGGAGAGGAAAGAAAGAGGAAAGGAAAGAAGCCGACGATGAGAAGCATGACTAGAAAGAATGAGTAAAGTGAAGACTTTACTACCTCTTTTTCACCCACAGCTACCCCTCATTACCTCCGCCAAGGAGGTTATGATTTTGCTGATGTTGGTTTGTTTGTCTGTTAGCAGGATTACTCAAAAAGTTATGAACAGATTTTGCTGAAAAATTTTGGAGGGTTAGGGTAAGGCCCAGGGAACAATCCATTAGATTTTGATGGTGATCCGGATCATCATCCAGATCCAGGAATTTTTTGCTTGTTTGTCCACACGATATCTCCAAACCTTCTCAATGAATTTCAATGAAATTTTCTGGGAAGGTGCGCCGTAGGCCAGGAAAGAATTTATTGAATTCTGGGGCAGATCTGGATCTGGATCCTGCAATGGCATTGGCGGAGGTGTGCTCTCTCTGCTTTCTGGTAACAATTATCTTTCCATTTTTCTTCCCCTTCCATTCAAGTGTATCATTATCACCAGCCCTTCTCATCCATTCTTCTCCCCCTCATTATCATCACCTTGCCTACCTTTTCTTCCTCCTTGCCATCATCCCTGCATCTTTCTTCCCCATCCTTTCCTTCCCCTACCCAGTTCACCTCCTTCTCGTCCCATGCACTCAGCCCCGCCACTTTACTCACCCCACATTGTACTGTACAACCCTCGCATATTTTATGGACTCTAACGTTGCTACATTTTCATAAGCTGTTACAGGTGAGCTCTGCACTACATCCATTTAGCATTTTTGTCTCTTCTCTTTATTTCCCTGATGCGATCGGTTTGGGTCAGCCATTCTCCTTTTTTTTTTTTTTTTGATACTGGTAAGAGTTATATTTTGTTCATGCTTTCTCTCTCTCTCTCTCTCTCTCTCTCTCTCTCTCTCTCTCTCTCTCTCTCTTATTTTGTGTGGATCGTTGTTTTTCCTTGGTCGGTTTTTAATAAATCTCTCGTCCCACATTCACCATTTTTCTCAGTTTTTCTTTCACCCTTCCGTCTCCCCTCGCGTCCACTCCACTTTTCCATGCTCTGTTTACCCCAGACTGGCAAGAGTACTGTCCATATAAATGTTATTTTGTTGGGCTATTCCCATATAACAAATAGAAACTTTGATGTGTGCCAAATTATATTAATAACTTAGATTAAAGATCACTGAATGTTAATGACGAAGTGATGGTATATCTAGTAAAAAAGAGTATGACTCAGTCATTAGGAACAGTTGTATGACATCCCAACCAACCGTAGACACAACACTCCTAACAACAAGCTTTCAATGATAGTTTTACGTGTGTGTGTGTGTGTGTGTGTGTGTGTGTGTGTGTGTGTGTGTGTGTGTGTGTGTGTGTGTGTGTGTGTGTGTGTGTGTGTGTGTGTGTGTGTGTGTGTGTGTGTGTGTGTGTGTGTGTGTGTGTGTGTGTGTGTGTGTGTGTGTGTGAGAGAGAGAGACAGACAGACAGAGAGAGAGAGAGAGAGACAGAGACAGACAGACAGACAGACAAAGGGAATATTATAACAGCATGTAATATTGGCTGTAAAATGTTCGTCGGTGGTGTTCGTCTGCATGTTATTGGTAGTACTCTTCTATAAGGTTTTCGTGCGTTCCATTGAGTGCCTACATGAAAAAAGACGTTGCCAACGTCTGCTGGTTACTATACTCACAATCCACAACACTATCGTTTCAGCTGTCAGTATTGCCTTCGTACACAACACTTCTCATTTTGCTGGAGTGGTGTGTGAGGTGAGGTGAGATGATGGAGGCAAAGTTATGGGACATGCTGTCACAACCAGAGGCAGATGCCAGGAAATGTCTAAAAAAATAATGGGGAAAGTATAGGAAGATACCAGGATGATGGGCAGGGGTCCTCTCCTTACCTCTATAGAGTCAATTTTACAAATGTCCCTCCGTTCAGTGTTTATATGTCTCCCTTCTCCTCCTCCTACATTGTATATATATTCCTCCTTTATCTCCCTCCACCCTTTCTCCATCCATTCCTATCTCCCTTCTCTTCCTCCTCCATTGTCTACATATTCCTCCTTTCTCTCCCTCTACCCTCTATCCATCCTATTCTCTCTCACTTCTCCTCCCCCTCCATTGTGTATATATTCCTCCTTTATCTCCCTCCAACCTCTCTCCATCCCTTCCTGCCTCCCTTCTCTTCCTTCCCCCCTCCCTCACTTTCATTTCCTGTGCCTATACATCTTCATTCGCTCTTTATTCTTTTCCTAACCCCGTCCACAATGTAAATATTCCTTCCTGGTCTTCCTGTCTGCCTGGTACACGTAATTTTCCTCTCTGACTACGGCAATAAACAAATAGTACAAGGTATGCAGCACCATCGCCACTAAAATTTGCTGAAAATTGTAGCTGCAAGACATTTCATCACAACGACGATTTTCAGAAAGTCACAGAAACTTACCACACAAGAAATATTCAGTTTCAAAAGCAATTTAAATAGATCAAAGAAATTAATATTAACCTTTTCAAAACTTTTGTCTCCATTGGAATTATATCACGCCAATACCAGATTTTGTTCAGCCTTAGAGTTCCAACACGAAAATATATCTCGAGTAGCCCAATAACTATTTGTTGGTTCATCGAGGTGTCTTGTTCAGGCTAACTCCAAACGATTTCTTTATAATTGAAATTAATCTTAGTAGATAGATTGATTGATAGACAGGTTGACACAAACACACACACACACACACACACACACACACACACACACAGAGTACTGGTGTGGTCAGAATAGTGACGGAACCATAAGTGTCGGGAACCACCTCTTTCTAGCTGCAGTATATATTTTTGTAGGCCATTATAAACGTCTAGGACATAACCCGTGATAAAGGAAAACCAAGTATAATGAAGGGGTTTGCAGTAAACGTTTTATTTAAATCTTTTGTTGGCACTGCCATGGAAATTACTGTTTTAATATCTCCTGCGCACTGTAATGGTCCTTGTTAATTTTATGTGGGAAATCGTTTGCTGGCACTGGCATGGAAAATGCTATGTTTTAAAATCTCCTGTGCAGTGAAATGGTCCTTGTTAATTTTATGTAGGACACAGTATCGGCCTCTTCACTGAAAAAAACATGTGAAATATATATGTTGTTGATGAATATGGATATTCCATATTCGAAGAAAAATATTTTTTGTCAACCTTCCGGGAATAAATATAACGGTTTAGATGAAAATCCAAACTGTTAGTAGAAACAGAAAAATGTTTCCCCATATAGACCCTCTGAAAATAAATAAATTTGTGGAGGTAAACCTGCACTGTTTGTGTTGCGTTTGATAAGTGGTCTCGTTATCCCACACTGTACTTGAATCGTCCCTCAAGGGAAGTGACAACTCCAATTTCTTTTCCCTTATGCTAGCCAAGTACGAATAATGAAAGGGCGTCATCAGGGTCGGTATCTGTATCAGTTCTCGGAAGAAGAATGACTCACAGTTTACCCTTTCTCATGCTGGTAAAGTACGAATATCTAACGGGCGTTGTCCGACACAATACTGGCATCAGTTCTCAGAGGGTGAGTGATGTCGGTAGTCAGCATTAACTCTTACGCTGGACAAATACCAAATTAAGAAGAAGCGTTGGCCGACTTCGTGTCCAAATTTGTATTATTCCTTTGAGGGAGAGTGATAAACGTAATTTTACTCTTTTACCTTCTTGCCAAGTATGACACAGGAAGGGGCGTTAGATGATTATCTGCCTGCATCTGTGTTGTTGAGATGCTAATGACCAGGATTTTCCCGTCCATCATACTGGCATCGTACAACTGAGTAAGAATGTTTTCTAACTCTGTAGTAGTCCTCGGACGGGAAGTAATAGCCACAATTCATTCTTACTCATGCTGGCCAAGTAAACATCAGGAATGGAAGTTACCCAACAGTGGTGTGAAAGTTTGTTGACTCGGGTGTTGCTGAATACTCGTGTGAGCTGCAATGGCCAGCCAAGCCCGGGGTGGTTACCACGGATGTGCAGCTGACATGGAAACCATAAAAACTCCCCCTAGCCAAGGTACGAAAACCATTGGCCAGTGATTGAGGTTTATATTTTCATTTTTAAGTACTGACCCGCCTAAGATAAGTCTCATCCTACTTGGTAGTCTTGTGGTCGACCTTTGAACATCCTGTGGCGTATATTACACCACAAAAGACTGCACCTCACATTTCACCTACACACGTGGTTCACTTTCCTCGTGGCATTTCCTCATTTCACCTACACACGTGGTTTCCTTCCTTCATAGCTTTTTCCACACCTAGTTCTCGGAATCAGCATCGTTATTGGTGCTGCTACCAATAGAATTGAATTTCTCTTCCCTCCTCACCTGTAGTGGTGCCTAAACCAATCAAATTTGAATACTCAGGCGACCTAGGCCTGCCGGTGCTCCGCCCCCTCATTAAGGGGCTTAAAGCGAGCAGGCGACCTCACTCCCCCCACTTCTCTCCACTCTCCACTTCACCCCGGCTACTACCTGCTCTGTCTCTCCTGGTAAATCTGGCCACGCGGTACAACTTTACACATACAAATACACAAACACATCAGTCCAGCCCTTCTGCTTCTCACGAAATTCAATACTCACACTTTCATTCAGTAACCATTTATCCATGTAATCGATCTACTCATGCTGTAATGTAATGGTCTTGTAAAATCTTGAAAACATGCAGTAATTCTGTATTGTTCCAAGTCAGTAATCACTGTCCTAGCTAGTTCTTCCCAGCACAATTGCGTTTATCTCTCCTTACCATTTGCCTTGGTGTAGCCCCTAGTAAGATATACCCATAACCTAAAAACAATACAGTGGTGACGTCAACCTAATAACAACCACGCCACATTGGTGACCTCCAACTACATAAAAAAAAAAAAAATCCTATTGCACTTCCTTCTCCTTCCTCTCATTTGCCAATAGCTTCCTTATTAACTGTCTGATGTATCGTCTGCTTCAGTTATTCTACATATCTGTAAACAGTTACTTACGACTATTTTCTAACGCCAGTTGTAACCCTGTACTACCATGATTATTTTTTTGGGGGGGTATTCTTTAGACTGTTACTCGATTGTAAACACGTTATGGGAGACTTTTCGAAGTGGAAGGATTACATACGGGCTTCAATAATTGCTTCAATAAGAGAAAGGTTTCCTAAATTGATGGAGTTGTCTAACGGGAAAAAAAAAAAAAAAAACACCCAGAGAGAGCACATCTCCACCAACGCCAGTAGAATTTATTATTTGATAACGAAACCCCGACCACCGTCGTTGGCGGAGGTAATTAATTCAACGCCCGTGGTCTGCACTGTTACAATCTCAAAGAAGGCGTTCTTCCGCCGACGCCAATAAAATTTACAATTTATTCCTACATTCGGATCCGGATCCACCTCAAAATCTAGCCATCTCTTCCTCGACCCTGTAACGACCTATCCCCCCGATTTTATTGAAATCCTATGACAAATTACTTTAGATATCTTGTACGCAAACAGAGACACAAACAAACTTAATCTTCATCAAACTTTCTTCTTTAGTAGAAAACTGAAAGAAGACGTCATCGTATGGAAGGGCTTGATGTTATGTGTTTAAGTATAATTCTCAACAGTGGTCGTTCAGTCCAAAGGATATCATTGCAAGACTGGGCTTTAAAAACGAAAGAGAGAGAGAGAGAGAGAGAGAGAGAGAGAAGCCTACATACCGAGAAAAAGAAGTTTAGTATATATCAGTTTACGACAAAAAATTCGGCCATGTTAGATGACCAAATTAAGGGTAAGGTTAGATGAAGAACAACAGTAGCTAGAAAGAGAATACCTGTGATAACTCTGTGTAGGAAGGAGACAGGCTGACAGCCATATGACTGAAATGGAGAATTTTGCTGAAGGTATTTGCTGTTTAGAAAAGTTTAATTCGTTACCTAAGGAGATTTTCACTTGACTGAATAAAATCACATGAATTACTCAAATTAAAGTACCATGCTGTCAAATCACAGTCATGACGTTAATCGAGATCCATCATCAGAGGCCACCGTGACTTAAAGATAAGATTTATATTTGTCGGAGAATAAGTTGATAGTCCCAATTTTCTCCATGCACAGAAGTAATGGTTATGCTAGGTAGCCTTCCAGACGTACAGTTAGGGAAATTTGTAAAATATTCAGGTTATGAAGCTTACGTAGGCATTACTTAACGTTATTGTCATGACCTCAGCTATCAGCAAGTGCCATTTATGCTTAGGTAAACACGATTAGTAATGGATGAAAAATCTTATGTTAATAATACAGCTGTTTTCACACTGAAAAAAAAAAAAAAGCAGACTTGGTCATGAAAGAAAGTATAAGTTGCACGCACAGATTATTGTACCATGCGCCATTCTTACCCATTTATACACACACACACACACACACACACACACAAGCTGCGGGAACAACAAGGAATTCTCTCGTTGTTAAGTAAGGGAACTTTACTTATCGATTTTATGTTTTATTTCCGTTAGTCCCATGTGTATTTTACAGTATTTTTGTGAGCCGTCATATTATTGTATTCAGATACAGCAAAATCCCAGGGTGTGAATGGAATACATAAGTTTGTGTTGGGAAGTACACGGAGGTATACATAAACCTGATATTCGTTTTACAGAAAACAATTAAACAGGTTTTGACAAAGGATCAGTTTTGAAACATTATGGGGTAGATGAGTAATAAGAATATTTGTACTATTCGCGGAAGCTTACAGAAAATGTTGGGTTTAATCACGAACACATTTCCAAAAGGAACTCAGATATTATTATCTTATTACTATAGTCTATTTGACTGACCTGTGCACCTGAGATGCTTTGGGCAAGTAGGGTGTGTTTGATTCGCGGCTGCTGATTGGCCGCCGGTGATGTCATGGAAGTAAAGGTAGACGTGTATTGTAGTGCAACATGCGGACGTAAGTGTACACCGTGGGTGGATATTACAGTGCAACATGCTGTCGTACGTGTGCAATGTGGGTGGATGCAAGCAACATGAGGACGTGGCTGTACACCGTGGGTGGATAATTTACTTCAAATTTCACTCATCGTTTTATGAAACTTTATAATAAACTTTAAATCTTCTTTGATAACAGTAAGCTTTATGAGCTAATTTTGACCTCTTTAGCTTTGGAAAGTATTCCATATTAATCACCGGCGGCCAATCAGCAGCCGTGCATCAAGCACCCTACTCGCCCCGTACATCTCAGCTGCACAGGTCAATCAGATAAAGTATAGTGACGTAAATTATAAGGCCACCCTTTACCTGCCAATGTCTGACCCCTGCTGAATAATGTCATCTGTCAATACCCGGAATAATCCATAGTGCGTCCACTGTACCGTGAAGGATTAATGGATATGACAACTGACTGCCGAAGACCAGTATATAAAACAATCGTGATATCACTGTGGATTGCCATGACTCTCTCTCTCTCTCTCTCTCTCTCTTTCAACGGAGCATCACCGCTGCGATATTTTTCTTTTGTATCCATTCAAATGCCCTACTATACTTAACTGGTTATATATATTTTCCCTTACAATATATACCGCGTGGGCAATGGGTAGGCTGGAGGGCAATATCGCAGCCAGGGCGAGCTGAGGACGCCTGGGAAGAGTCAAGAGCATCCCCGAGTCGGAGTCTGTCAGTCGTGAAGGTAAACAAACTGAAGAGCACCAATATTGACTAGCGATGGCGCTGATATAGGACCAGTAAGAGAGAGAGAGAGGGAGGGGGGGGGAGTTGCTGCAAGACTATAAGATTAGAGAGAGGGGGGGGGAAGTTGCTGCGAGATTATAAGACTAGAAAATAGTGAAAGATAATGATTTTGGACCATTGCTTTATTCGAAGAAAGAAATACTGGGTGATAATTATGGTGGAATATTGGAATCTGGGGGAATCATGAAGACAAAGGGAAAATACAACTAATGGCTGGAAGTTCTGGGAATCTGGGAGATTGTTAAAGTTAAAGACAGAGGTCTTGGAAGACTTTCTGTCAGACTAGGGCACCGGAGGAGAAAACGCTAATATTGACTGTAACTGGAGAAGGTTGGGTCCACTGTGACAGTAGGAATGGGGGAAAAGGAGTGTCTGTAAGAAAGAGACTTTGGAAGTCGAAGATATTCGTGAATAAGAAATATACTGGAGACAAGACTGACAGCCTGTAAAGATAAAGTTTCTGAAAGAACAATAGTGAGTGAATGCTATGTCGGAATATAGAAGGCTTTTGAGGCCATTGCATCATAGGAAGCAGGAAAGAAAGACTGGCTGTAAGACGGAGAAACTGGTGAAAGATACACAAATGATGGTGTACAAAATGTTATATATTTGAAGAAAGAAGAATGCCGATATTGACTGGAGCTGGCGAAAATTTGGGTCCACTACAACAAAGGTAGTGTGGGAGAGAAAAAGTGGCTACAAGAATGAGAGAGACTTGAAGACTAGGAACGATAATAATCGAAGTCTAAGAAAGAAAATGGCAAGACATTAGAAAACAGAGAAATGTACTGGAAGACTAATATGAAGGAGATGAAAGAGTACGGGTGACAATTATGCTGGAAGATTGGTGTAATAAGGACCATATCGACATAAGGAAATGGAAAATTGAAAGACTAAAGACTTGAAAATTAGGAAACATAAAACGAGGCCCTGCCAGATTTATATATAGAACAAGCATCATTATCGACTGTGTCATAAAAGACTTTGTAGTTCCTTTGTGGTTACTTGTAGTTGAGTTATATATATATTAGACTTGTGGACGAGCAGTTATTATACCGGAGTAGCTTCGTGAGTAGCTAATCTTCTTTCCCATTTGTCGTGTAGTGACAGGAGAGGTAAAGAATAGTATGGGACTATTTTTATTTGTCTTGGAAAATTTAACAAGTCTCTCACACAGAGCGAAGTATAGAGTCCCGCTAGCTATCTCTCTGTCTCGCTCTCTCTGTCCCTCTCTCAAGTTGCTAAGCCCTTCTCCCTGCGACCTGTCTCTTCTATTGCCTGTCTCCTTCTGCTCTCTCTTTCCTAAATTCTGGTGAAACAGGAGACGTATCACGTGTGTTCCTTGTGGATGGAAAGTTCTAGAAGCCTGTGTGTGAGTATGTGTGTATGTGTGTGTATGGTCACTAGGGCTTTGTTCACCGGTGGATTGCTGACAACTAACTGCATCATCTCCTTACTGGCCACTGTCGTCAGCTTTCCTCAGTGTAATTTGCAAGCTCATTTCCCATTCCCAGGCTCACATAGAGCTGTCAATCTATCTATTTATCTATCTATCTATTATGATTTGTAACTACAATATGGAGTCCCAATACATTGCTCGGTCACGCGAAAATGGCGTCCCATCGACAGTTAATAGTCCTAACATATTAATACATATTATATACACATTATAATGAACTTATAAGCTAATTAAGTGAAATACATAATATTGTAAAAGTAACATAATTGTATGAATATTGTATACATATAATATTTATAGTAAATAGTGATTATTCAGTAATATTATATTTTGAACAAGTTGTATACATATTTGAATAAATGCATTAAAGTAAATTATTTAACTGTAATACAGTATGTACTTGGGTTTTTGTAGTGAAATGCATAACTTTGTTGGCCTTATAACTGTAGTTACATTTTGTTAATGCAACTGTTACATAAGTGTCTTGGCCTTATAATTGTAGTTAAAGTTACATAAAAGTTACATCTTGTTAATGCAACTGTTACATAAATGGTATATATTGTTTGTAGTTACATAATTGTAGTTAAAGTTACATAAAAGTTACATCTTGTTAATGCAACTGTTACATAAATGGTACATAAAAGTTACATCTTGTTAATGCAACTGTTACATAAATGGTACATAAAAGTTACATCTTGTTAATGCAACTGTTACATAAATGGTACATAAAAGTTACATCTTGTTAATGCAACTGTTAATTGGCAAAGTGTAACATAATGCAATCGTTTGTCTTTACGTAATTGTTACATATCGTTTGTAGTTACATAATTGTAGTTAAAGTTACATAAAAGTTACATCTTGTTAATGCAACTGTTACATAAATGGTACATATTGTTTGTAGTTACATAATTGTAGCAAGTGTAACATAATGCAATCGTTTGTCGTTACATAATTGTTACATATCGTTTGTAGTTACATAATTGTAATAAGTGTAACATAATGCAATCGTTTGTCGTTACATAATTATAATATGGAGTTACATAATTGTTACATATCGTTTGAAGTTACATAATTGTAATAATTGCAGTCCTAACATATGCTGCGGTCGATGATATGATGTGTCATGCCACTTGCTTGTGGAGACAACAATTTGCTTTTTTGTTTGTAATTTATGTGGTATTTTGGCATATGTAGTAACACTTACACTTATTTTCATTTGTTATGTGATCTTACTCTATTTCTCTTTTTTCTTTCTTACTTTTTCTTTCTTTCTTTTTTTTTTTTTTTTTTGTATGTATTGAATTTCTATAGTTTGTTTTTCTTCGCTTGTGTACGCTTTTTGTATGTTGTTCATGGTTGCATAATTACTGGCTAATTTCCTTGGGATACTTTTTTAAAGTTTAGTTTATATTGCACAGAGATTATAAAATGATATTATATAGTCCCATATTTTGTTTTTTTATATAAAATATATATATACATATATACAGTATTAACTATATACACTGACTTGTTGTTCACTTGTACCTATCGTGGGTAATATGTGTGTCAGCACTGTGTGGAAATCATTGTCTTCACGATTGTGTTGAAGATGTTCACTCTTGCTAACGTCATTTGTGTTGGCCATTTTGTTTTTCTCTAGTTTACCTTGTAACTTAATTTATATGTTTCCACTAGGTAGCTTTAATTAATAAATGTTTAACACAGTTCTCTTAATCGCTCACTGAGTAACAGTGATGGTATATTTTCTTTATTACTTTGTAGATGTAATAATGTATAGCTGTATGTATGAAACACGTATTTTATGTAGGTATAAATGGTAACATTCGTTGGTAGTAAATAAATGTTATAATAAATGAATGAATATATACAGTGTAGAATATTTATCGTTGGTGATTATTTAGTGTTTGAGTTATGCAGACAACTGAAGTAAGTATGTGTATTTAAGCTGTAACTATACAGCACGTTTTATATGTTTGTGCAGAAGCTTATTGTCTATCACTGTGTATTGTATAAATGAAGTAACTATGTAACTCACTAATCTTTACCGTGGTGGGAATGGTGTGACTGGTGGTGCAGGTGGTGTGTTGACCGACCTAGCGTCTTTTCAGCAAGCACGCATGATGACGTCGACTTCCCACACTGGTAGCTGTGGTGAGTGAATGAGTAGCGATGAGTAACTTGAGTGAAGAGTAAGTAAGATGAGTTGTGAGTCTCACTCTTTGTTTGTTTGTTTTTTATTCTCTTACTTGATGTATTCTTGGTCCGTTTCTCTTGTGATTTACTCGTTGTAGGATGAAGACTGCCGCTACTTGTAGGTGCGTGTGGAAGATTATACAGACGACTCGTAGAGTTGTTACTTGTAGCTGATTGTAGATGGTTGTAGTTCGTTGGTTCGTCGTAGGAATTGCAAGATCGTATCAATATTTTCAATCTTGATATTTTGCAGGAATTCACTGTTGATTCGTAGACGAGATTCGTATACGTTCGTTGCCACCAAATGTCATTAAAGACTTTGTAGTTCCTTTGTGGTTACTTGTAGTGGAGTTTTCTATATATTAGACTTGTGGGCGAGCGGTTGTTATATTTGAGTAGCTTTGTGAGTAGCTAATCTTCTTTCCCATTTGTCATGTAGTGACAGGAGAGGTAAAGAATAGTTTTGGACTATTTTTATTTGTCTTGGAAATATTAACAAGTCTCTCACATAGAGCGAAGTATAGAGTCCCGCTAGCTATCTCTCTGTCTCGCTCTCTCTGTCCCTCTCTCAAGTTGCTAAGCCCTTCTCCCTGCGACCTGTCTCTTCTATCGCCTGTCTCCTTCTGCTCTCTCTTTCCTAAATTCTGGTGAAACAGGAGACGTATCACGTGTGTTCCTTGTGGATGGAAAGTTCTAGAAGCCTGTGTGTGAGTATGTGTGTATGTGTGTGTATGGTCACTAGGGCTTTGTTCACCGGTGGATTGCTGACAACTAACTGCATCATCTCCTTACTGGCCACTGTCGTCAGCTTTCCTCAGTGTAATTTGCAAGCTCATTTCCCATTCCCAGGCTCACATAGAGCTGTCAATCTATCTATTTATCTATCTATCTATTATGATTTGTAACTACAATATGGAGTCCCAATACATTGCTCGGTCACGCGAAAATGGCGTCCCATCGACAGTTAATAGTCCTAACATATTAATACATATTATATACACATTATAATGAACTTATAAGCTAATTAAGTGAAATACATAATATTGTAAAAGTAACATAATTGTATGAATATTGTATACATATAATATTTATAGTAAATAGTGATTATTCAGTAATATTATATTTTGAACAAGTTGTATACATATTTGAATAAATGCATTAAAGTAAATTATTTAACTGTAATACAGTATGTACTTGGGTTTTTGTAGTGAAATGCATAACTTTGTTGGCCTTATAACTGTAGTTACATTTTGTTAATGCAACTGTTACATAAGTGTCTTGGCCTTATAATTGTAGTTAAAGTTACATAAAAGTTACATCTTGTTAATGCAACTGTTACATAAATGGTATATATTGTTTATAGTTACATAATTGTAGTTAAAGTTACATAAAAGTTACATCTTGTTAATGCAACTGTTACATAAATGGTACATAAAAGTTACATCTTGTTAATGCAACTGTTACATAAATGGTACATAAAAGTTACATCTTGTTAATGCAACTGTTACATAAATGGTACATAAAAGTTACATCTTGTTAATGCAACTGTTAATTGGCAAAGTGTAACATAATGCAATCGTTTGTCTTTACGTAATTGTTACATATCGTTTGTAGTTACATAATTGTAGTTAAAGTTACATAAAAGTTACATCTTGTTAATGCAACTGTTACATAAATGGTACATATTGTTTGTAGTTACATAATTGTAGCAAGTGTAACATAATGCAATCGTTTGTCGTTACATAATTGTTACATATCGTTTGTAGTTACATAATTGTAATAAGTGTAACATAATGCAATCGTTTGTCATTACATAATTATAATATGGAGTTACATAATTGTTACATACCGTTTGAAGTTACATAATTGTAATAATTGCAGTCCTAACATATGCTGCGGTCGATGATATGATGTGTCATGCCACTTGCTTGTGGAGACAACAATTTGCTTTTTTGTTTGTAATTTATGTGGTATTTTGGCATATGTAGTAACACTTACACTTATTTTCATTTGTTATGTGATCTTACTCTATTTCTCTTTTTTCTTTCTTACTTTTTCTTTTTTTTTTTTTTTTTTGTATGTATTGAATTTCTATAGTTTGTTTTTCTTCGCTTGTGTACGCTTTTTGTATGTTGTTCATGGTTGCATAATTACTGGCTAATTTCCTTGGGATACTTTTTTAAAGTTTAGTTTATATTGAACAGAGATTATAAAATGATATTATATAGTCCCATATTTTGTTTTTTTATATAAAATATATATATATACATATATACAGTATTAACTATATACACTGACTTGTTGTTCACTTGTACCTATCGTGGGTAATATGTGTGTCAGCACTGTGTGGAAATCATTGTCTTCACGATTGTGTTGAAGATGTTCACTCTTGCTAACGTCATTTGTGTTGGCCATTTTGTTTTTCTCTAGTTTACCTTGTAACTTAATTTATATGTTTCCACTAGGTAGCTTTAATTAATAAATGTTTA